>NC_046367.1:5180030-5495231 GCF_011125445.2 Fundulus heteroclitus
GTATGAACCCGTCACCAGCACAGAATTTTCGTTCAGGGAGACTAATTGTTTCGGACACCACTGTTGAGAGCTGTTTCAGTTACTCACCGGAGCTGTATATGGAGGTAGACGAGGACATGATACAGGACCTCTGTCCAGATTTGTTTCTTGAGCCGCTGTTGTTCCCCTCTACTGACGTAGAGGTGCGGGGGTTGCCAGGGGCTCTTAAGTTACACCCCTGAAAAGGGGAATAAAGAGAAAAAACCGACACGGACACGGTGTTACTTCTGTCGTTTCCAATGCCGTAATGTTATTTTTAAAAAAACAATTTACATGGACAAATAAAGAAATAATAATACAACAAGGAAAAAAAATACAGCACGTAAGCTACTCAAAATGTCCTTGTGCCTCACAGTAAGACTGGTACATATTTTCATATTTACACAAAATTATATGACAACAATACCATATACAGGCCATGTGTATATATGCTACATTGGAAAAATACATCAGTCATGTCAATTGGGACTGTTTTCTGACAAAAATTACAGTCATTAACATTTCTGTTTTAATCAAAACAATATAATGTCCTCATAAATCACAACATGCATCCTCCTTGAATGCCCCACATTGCACCCAAACATTTATGCCCCGCAACAGTGGCAGCAACTATGACCTGGAACACAGCTAACCAGGAAGCTAAGCTATGTATAACTTTTTAAGCAAAGCCATATTTACTCAAGCTGTTCCAGTCATTACAAACATTCCCTGCTCACCTTCCAAACTTAGTAAACACACATATAGTTAGTAAAACTTGTAACAGTCAAAACTCTTACCTGAAAAGGGGAATAATGAAAAAACCGACACGGACACGGTGTTACTTCTGTCGTTTCCAATGCCTCAATGAACGAGCAGAAGTAACGCGCTTCCCCTTTTTCAGTTCAGACTTAACCAGTCGACACAAGATCTACAAATAAACGCTTAAAACATAAATTCTGAAAAGGCAACACTCTTCAAATGCTAAACACAACCATAGCTACAAAAGTAACATTACATAAAATGCATTTTAAAGTGGTTTTAACCTATGCATGTTTTAACTGCATCATTTTGTGGCTTTTGAGTTGCCAGACCGGAATAATCGATCACAGAATCACAGATCTCACGATCAACAGTGCATCTGATTCCCATTAACCTTACTCCATTAGAGACATTAAGTACGGTGTTCTTTCAAATATACATCTTCCATGTGCTAAAAGCATCAAAGAATATGAAATTTCCAAATGATAATACTATAATATACTTTCTAAAATTTTTTCTCACTTTCTGAATCTTTTTTTATAACCATTACACTTATGATTCCGTCCCATCATGATGCTCTGCTTTCCACGCAAGGTACATTGTCCCGACGTCGGAGGCGCCAACGCCGAACAACCCTCCACGACTCAAAGAACTCAGCGTGGAGTTTGGATGAGCCAATCCAGCAGCAGTCAGTCACTGAGTCTCGGTCAGTAGTGTCGACCGTTTCTGCTGCCGCTTCTTGTCCTGCAGCTTGTAGCTTTCTCCTTCCTGGAGTTGATTCTCCTACAGTACCTGACACGTCGGGGCCGTCCTCCGGGACGCCCACCAGATGGCCTGACACGTCGGGGCCGTCCTCCCAGACGCCCGCCAGACAGCCTGACATGTCTGGGCCATCCTCCCGGACGCCCGCCAGACACGTCTGGGACGTCCTCCGGGACGCCCGCCAGACTTTTGAACAAGTCAGGGCCTGTCTCTGGGTTTTCTTTCTATAGACTGTTTTCGCCCTGTTGGGGTTGTTTTTTATTCTTGGTTTGTATTTGGACATTTGTGTTGATCCACCTGGACTCATTAATTAAGACCGCCA
Source organism: Fundulus heteroclitus (assembly GCF_011125445.2). Classification (NCBI taxonomy): domain Eukaryota; kingdom Metazoa; phylum Chordata; class Actinopteri; order Cyprinodontiformes; family Fundulidae; genus Fundulus; species Fundulus heteroclitus. The sequence continues at coordinate 5,181,892 of NC_046367.1, forward strand.
CTGTTTGCCTTCCTTGTCCACCAGTATTCTGTCCTGCAATAAACCTTTAAAACGTTAACTCAGTGTCTGGCTGAATACTGGGTTCACCTGTAGAAAATCATTACAATATAGCTCTTAAAATTGTTTTGAATTGTGCTGTTGTGCACTTTTTAGTTTTTTTTTTTCTCTTTATCCTGTGATTTTCTTATACATTTTTATATTTTATCTATTTTATCTCAGCATCTTTTTGTTTGTATTTTAGCTTGTAAAGCACTTTGTACACAATATGGACTGTTGAAAAGTGCTATATAAATAAACTTTGAGTACACTTAAGGCATAAGAAGTATCATCTGCTTTCAATAAGAAGTCCTTTCGTTATGATCCATGGTCAAGCTTAAACTGATTAAAAAAACTACTTTATGTCTCCTCCCAATGCTACACCCCCTTCCTGAATATCAATCAATGACGACTTAGTAAAGCTCATAGGTGCTCAACTACTGCCTTTTTTCTCATATGAGCATTTTAAAATATGTAGAAATGCTTTTGATTAAAATAAAATACATTTCTGGAAATCTACAGAGTAGTACATCTTTAGAAAACTAGAATTTTACTGTTTTGGTCTTTAAATACACCAGTGGTGGGCCGTCAGGGCCTGCAAGGCCTTCTCTGCTGGCCTAAAAATATCTGAATCAGAGACTGATGTTAATTATATTGTGTCCATGAATACGTATTAAATATTTCCAAATGGTCTGTCCGCTTCCTTTCATTGCTGGCCCCCTGGTTGCGCTGCTTCCAGACATGTATTTTCATATTTAAGCATTTAACCAATCACATTTCAGCCACTATTTGTTGCCAGGGTCAAAGAAATCTGCCTGGAGGCCTTCACATTCAGTTCTGCGGGCCCTGTTGTATAAAATAAATGTCAACCAAACTGTTGCTTCAACCAATCAGATTTTGAGTTGGTGACACCAAGGCCCTTTAGCAGGCGTACGGAAACGTCAGCGTATTCACACGCTTTGATTGGATAGTCAAAGAGTGTACTAGCCAGAGCTAGCAAACTGCACCTGTAGCGAGCTGCACCAGCAAATATATTGTTGTTTTTGATTTAATAGCTGTTTTGTCAACCCACAATGGATAAAGGAGGAGAAGAAATGGATTTGGTTGGAGATTTACTGTCAAAGCCATTTTCAAGACGGACTTTTCAAGAAAAGCTGGACATTGCTGAGCAAGGTAGGGCAACTCCGAAGCTAGCAAGCCTGTCACAACCGGGAAAAGGATTTGTCCGACACTTTCAGTCCACTAACTACGAGCGGTACTCCTGGCTCACAGGCTCCGAGGAACGCTGCAAATTGTATTGCTGGGAGTGCTTGTTATTTGCCACTGATCAACATGGTGTTTGAAGCCACACTGGATTTGTAAATTTGACTTGCCTAACCAAGGCAGCAATGAAGCATCAAAGCACTACCGGACACTTACAAGCAACGGTGCTTTCCAAAACTTTTGGGGAAACCAGAGTGGATCTACAGCTGTTCAAGTGCGCAGGGAAACGGAGCTCCACAACGAAAAGGTGAAGAAAAATAGGGAAATCTTAAAAAGACTGATAGACTGTGTCATTTTTTTGGGCAAGCAGGAACTTTCATTTCGAGGGCACGATGAAAGCGCTGGATCCAAAAACAGGGGAAACTATGTGGAGCTTCTTTCTCTCATTGCTGAAAGCAAGGATTTACATTACCACCTGTCCACTAATAAAGTGTTTATCGGGACGTTGGGCAAAATACAAAACGACCTGATCACTGCTATTGCTGAAGTGATGGGGGAAGAGATCAGAAGGGAAGTTAATAAAGCACCATTTGTCTCTGTTATGGTGGAGACAACAGACGCGAGTAACACAGCGCAACTCGCACTGGTTCTGCATTATGTAACGGACACAGGTGTCAAGGAGCGGTTTGTCAGATTTAAAGATGCTACCAGTGGGAAGCAAGCTGACGACATTGCAGGTTTTATCATCCGGTTTGTTGTGGCACAGTGTTTTGATGGCGCAGCAGTCATGTCTTCTGGATTAAATGGGTTGCAGGCTAAAATTAAGGAGAGAGCACCATTGGCTTTATTCATACACTGCTATGCACATCGGCTCAATTTAGTGTTGACTCAAGGGGCCACAAAGCTTAAAGAATGCAAGATCTTTTTCGCCCACCTCAATGGCCTTGCTGCATTTTTTCTAGATCGCCTCGGCGCACCCAACAACTGGACGAAATCTGCCAACGACGTTTCCCTCGTGTGGCAACAACACGGTGGCAGTACACATCCAGAGTGGTCAATATAGTCTTTGAGAAGAGAGATGCTCTAAAGGGAACTGTTTCATCACATTCTGGAGCATCATGACGTGTATGATGAGGACTCTGTGCGCTGTGCTGATGGATTTAAAGCACGTCTGGATGATTTTGAGTTTTGTTTTTTGATTCACACATTTAATGACATTTTTGAGTACTCTGATGTGCTTTTTCAATACTACAGAACAAAAAACTGGATGTACAGTTTTGTCTGACAAGGGAAAAAGAGTTTTGTGACACTGTTAAGCGAGAGAGGAGCCGATACGAGGAAATCTACGAGGCTACTGAATGCACCGCGGGCGCTCCGAGCGCACAAAGAGGTCCAGAGTAAGATCCTCACGTGCACTACCGCCAAGTCCATGGCAGGATTCTGGACAATATTATTTACCAGACACAGACCAGATTTCAAGACCACGAAAAGCTGATCTTTGTCACCCTCCTCGACCCCCAGAAGTTTCGGGAATACCAGAAAATTTTCCCGCATGCAGCCTTTTCCAGCTTAGCACAGAGCCACGGAACACTTTTCGATCTGCCTCGGCTAAGAACAGAACTAACTGTAATGTATGCCATGGATGATTTTGCAGGAAAATCTCCCACTGATCTCCTTGACTTCCTTCAGCAGAAAAAGCTGAATGAGAGCATGAGGCAGCTATACACATTTGTGTGTTTGGCGGTGACCATCCCTGTGTCTACTGCTTCTGTTGAACGGACATTCTCAGCCCTTAAGCGAATTAAAACTTACGCCAGAAATACGACAGGGCAGGCTCGACTTTCAGCATTCGCTTCGATGGCGAAAGAAAAGGACTTCTTGATGGAACTGAAACGCGTGGATAATCTGCACAACAGAGTTATTGAAATCTTCTTGAGGAAAGAAAGGAGGATGGATTTTGTGTACAAATAATCTGGATTTTTGGTGAGTAAAATGTTGCTATATTCCTAAATAATATTACAATTTTATCAGGTTATTTTTTATGATTTTTTTATGTGTGTCACAGCTGTACCTGCAGAAGTTTTATAGCTATAAAATAGTTATTGAGGGTTGGATTGATTCAGACGTAGCACTACTGAGGGCCTAGGTGTAAAATGCACGGCCCGCCACTGAAATACACGCATTTAAAGTATAACTGTTGTAATGCCAGTTCAGACGTGACGAAACTGCATTAATTCGGGACGTGACGGACTGCATTTCCCATGATGCAATGTGGTCAAAATGGCCACCAACTCCCATCATGCAACACGGCCCAAAAATGGCTGCCGCCCTAACAACGGAGCGGAGAGATAACGTTACTAGGGAAAATGTATTTATTGCAGTGTTGTGCAATTATACACTGTTTAAAGTTATTTAATGTTTCATAAATAACTGTTAAGTATTTTCTGGTGATGATCAGCTCTTAAGCTGATATCAGGACAATGGTTGAAAGGGATGAATTCGAGCACTAGCGATCTTTTAACAGCAAAACCTGCACACACATAGAATAAATGAGTGACAACTTCTTTTCAAGTTCAAGAATTTAATAACAGAAATAAAATGAACATCCAGAGAACATCACTATGTAATGCTGTTTATCCGAATAACACAATATTTCGATTAATAAATCCTCTCTAGTAGGCTAGTGAAACTTAACTTAACTACTAAGCAAAATGAAGATAAAAAGAAGCTAAGCTAAGGAACTATTTACATGCAAAACAAACAAAAGACAAACAAAAGTGGTTGATCATAATCAGAATACTTCAGTGAATCCTGGTTCAACGCAGATCTGATTAACAAAAACATGGAATGGAGTTAAAAAAACATCTGCCATGTATTTCAATCCATTCACAATGCAAAGCCCAAGTCAAACAAAACATTATTTGTTGAAATAATATTCTGAGGACCGTTTTGTCCTGTAAAATCATTTAATTCAGAATCGCTTGCCTTTGTTTATGCAATTTTACCTCCGCCCGCTAGGGGGCACTACAGCGATCGTCGCTAACCTGGTTAAAATCTATAGTTATCAAAATTGTCTTGAAAACCGGCATTAATATACCATATTGATGCGGGAATAAGGCAGATAACACCATCGGAGGATGGCGGAGCAGAACAGTTACGCTTTATGCTTTAAAACGAACTCCTTTTCAAATGTCCGAAACCGGATGTTAGCAAGGCTAATAGCATGTTTGGTTAGCGCGACCTACCGGTTAGCCCATTGTTCTAAACACCACGGTTTACAAACATTTCCCAATAAACCTTTTTAACTTCACCCTCAGACCGCTGCCCAAACCTCTGTCCTTTGTTTCGTGTCAGTTCGGTCCCGTTTTGGCCATTCACGGGAAGAACGTTGAAGGAGGGAAGTTGTTGGCTAGCGCTAGCGGGCTAGCGCTTGGCTCTTGGCAGGCTAGCGTTAGCCTTGCAGCAGCATGTGGCTAACGGCGTGGTCTGGGTTGCAGTCCAATTTGAGCAGATCTCTCCTCGGCATGGGGACGTTGATTCTGTGTCGGCTTTTCAGCTCTGCGTTGCCTGGAACCAGCTCCGTCTGTGGTGCGCTGAGAAAACAGAACAAAGCTGGCATAGACGGATTCCTTCACTTCGGCATCTGTTTTAAGCAGAAGTGAGAGACTTATCTTTGAATCGGCTGGCAGTTTCTCCCTATGCCAGGGAGGAACTGAGTTTCAGAAAGGCTCATTCTCACTTAGCTCGCAGCCTCTTTCAGAAAGGCTCATTCTCACTTAGCTCGCGGCCTCTTCCAGGCCCCATCGATGGTTCCCGGAGGCCTTCAGTCACATGGCTCCCCCCTCTCCTTGAGTGCTGGTCCTCAGAGGGTTTGGAGGTGTGTGTCTCAGCAGCTTGGAGTCAGGAGAAGAGGGTGAGCAGAAGAGGGGCTGTGGCTTTTGTCTGTAAGGAGGTGGTCACAGCTGACCTCCTGCTGGGAAAAAGAGCCCTCAGGAGGAGAGAGAGAGAGGATAGAGGCCGTCCTTACGGCCATGTCTGCAGCAGGACAGAATTATTTTTGTCACCTCTTCCTTACTGTTCAGGATCCAATCTGAGATCAACTATTTATCAAGGCATAACAGCGGTCACGCATGACTATCTCCCTTCTTCCCTGGCACACCGCCAACCTGAAAAGAAACACAGCTGTTTTACTCCAAACTCCCCCCCCCCCCCCACACCACGTGCTCGAGTTTCTCGCTGGACCAAGATTTTTCTAAACAAACTTTATTCCCTGCTTTGCGGATGCAGGAGGTCGACTTTAAAAAGTACTTTTAATTCCCTCTGATCAAAAGACTGAGAGCCGCCTTATCTCCCAGTGATCTAAAGAGGACCCCGCTTTGTCTGGCCAACAAAGCGACTGTAAGCCCGGAGGAAGAGACGAAGGAGCCTCCTCATCCCGTCCCAGCTGCTGCCCGCTTCTGCCTACAACCGCGCAGTCGAGATGCATTCAGGACGCCGCGTTATTCAAAGCGCTCACGGACCCAGCCGGGACAGCCCTGATCTACAAGTAACGGGGTTCTCCCCTTTTATTTCTTTTTCACCCACAGGGTGTTTCAGAATTGCCTGGGCAGGTGTAGGAACTTAGGTTAATGCTTTTTACTCCAAGACGGAGTGTGTGCATGCCTTTTACAATTGATTTTTGCTGTGATTGATTTGTGGTCCATGAAGAACCTGTCGTGGGTCCTTCTGTAAACTTTTTCCCATTTTCTTCCATCTTTCCCTCTCTCTCTCTCTGCTCTCCTTATCAGATGAGGCGATCGCTTTGTGTGAGACTTAGTTTGCGGTTTTTCTTTAAACTCATCGGTTAGCCGCGCCCTCTCGAAGCGAGGTATTACCCTATCAGCGTAAGCGTGGCTGCGTCATTAGGACCTCCCCTCACGCATCACGCAAATTGGTAGATCATACGTCATCATAGTCGCCATCTTGGGAGGGTGGCGTATGACTGAACTGTAGGTAGCTTAGCTGAAATAGCTTTTGTAAGACATCAAAGCGTCCAGTGGGACTCTCAAAGCTGTTCTGTCTGTCAATGCTGCTACGTCAAATGCCGATGTTTTGAAGGTGGTGTTAAACAATTGTGAGTTGAACTAAGATTCGCTAACCGCTCATTTTAATCCATTTGTTTTTTTTGTTTTGATCTTTTATTTCCATATATATTTTGCATGTTTAGTTTTAGTAGTGAGTAAGATTTCCAAGGTTGTTGAATCAGAGAATTACTGTAACAGGGAATTGCTTTTGGTTCAATAAAAACAACTGCGGAATAGAAATTGTTTTGTGTTCAATCCAATTCAAAGTTGGATTGATGGTTATTCAGAATTCAGAGCTGCCTCCTTTTGGAAGTTAACATTTGATATTAATACAGAGACATTATCATTGGATTGGTGATAAGGAATAAGGATTTAAACTCTAATTGCAACCGACCAGATCATAACTGATCTGGTCGGTTAAATCCGACCAGATCATTTATTCTAGCATAAATTAGTCCATAACAGCTAATTAATTAATGCATTAGTAGTATAAATCATTACAAGCTTTTAGCTAACATCACCGCCATTTGAACTATATTTTGTTATAGCGGAATTTTGAGTTGAATGACTTATTACTTAAATTATAATACCAAATTATAATTAATAATAATAATTATAACCATATTTAAACAGCTTCTGGCATAACACTGTCATGTGTGTTTGGTCCACATGCAGATCATGTGGAGAATGGTTTAAGAGGTTTATTCAGGCTAGGGCGGTACAGAGTGGAGCACACCTAGTGCTTTAGTTCTGGGGGTACCGCGCATCTGTGGGTGAGAGTAGGATGTTAGTATAGTGTGAAATGTGACTAGGAAGTCCGAAGGTGAATGATATTACTGTGCGAGCGTGGAGGACCTGACCTGGGGGAGAATGGGAAGAGCGGACTCAGCGGGTGACACCATGTGAAGGAGCATCCTGATCTACGGGGTGATGGTGGCTGAGAGGCAGGGGGACAAGCAAGTGGAGGGTGTGGAATGTATTAACTTTGATTCATTTTTAGTACACATTTATGAAGGTATAACATGCTTTTAATATGCAATATATTTGCTTTGAGGCCTGTCTGTTTGTTAGAAGAATAGAATGTGAATAGATTAAGGTTAAATTAGCTTTTTACGAGCAAAAGTATCAGGAGAGAGTTTCAACGCCAGTCCTAGGCAGTGGGAAAGAACAGAAACTCCAGTTCACATGCAGAAGGAGGAAACAACAAGAGAAAATAGTTGTTAGGGAGTAAGATAGCAATAAGATGTGTGCGTCATTCATTGTGTGACCTTGTATAATCTATGTTCTAACTTTAATAAAAAACTAGCCTGAGCGGGAGAGAGAGTCAGAGTTGCTGCCCGCAGAGGCTGGCTGGTGCATCTCTCCCTTTGCAAAGGTGAAATGGAATTCTGCGTCCATTGGCTGAGTTATTATTTTAAAGTCCTGCACACAAATTAACGAACCCGGGGAAGCAGACGGCTTCAACATTTGGGGGCTTGTCCGGGATTCGGGGGTGTCGGGGTGACAGGCTGAATTGGTCATCATCAGACTGGGTCAAACGGAGACGGGACACAGTGGCCACAACAAAACAAGGTAAGCAGAACCTTTTTATCAAATCTGCATTTTCGGCTTGGAAATATAGGCCAAATTATGTGTCCCAACTCCTAGTAGTACCAAGTCTGCTGAATTAATTCTTTGGAGTGCCTTGGAGCAGTTTTGAAAAAGTGTGGTTTAGAAATGTATTGAGAATTTTGAAAAAAGAGAGAAAAGGATTAAGAACGAGACCAGGCAAAAATAGTTCTGACATAAAATGACAGAACTAAGAATAGATTAAGTCCTGTGAGTTCAGAAATCTAAAGGGATTCTTGAGCGTGCGGCTCACTGCGGTTCTTGACGGGGAACCGTGTTTTTGCTGGGTTAGAGGCCCGAGAACTTGAGAAATCTCGAATTCTACATAAAAGGTTGAGCGAGATCAGGCAATACACATTGAATGGATGCGGAGATAACAGAGTGACTCTGCGAAGCTCCGATCACAGACGTAATAAAGTTCTGATATAACATAACAGAACTAAGAACAGAGTAAAACATAAGTTGTGCAGATAACACAACAAGAAAAAGTCCTTTGAGTTGTAGAATTTTTTTTTATAAGAAACCGTGACCTGACGTAGAAACAGGGAGACCGGTTTGAGCTGTGAGCTGGACACACACACCCAGCGAGAATCGGACAGGGAATAACGATAAAAATTTTAAAAAATGAGCTGTCAGCTGAACACACAATCAGCGATTACAGACTATTTTAGCAAAAAACAGTTTGAATGTTGAGTGCTTGACTGGGGGAGAACACCAAAATGCGAGCGATCCCCATTTGCTGTGGGGTTTTCACGAGACATAATATTGAACAGCAGGACCCACTCTGATAAAATTAAACATTTAGCTAGATGGGTAAAAGAATACTTAACAAACAGAAAATAGCTAAAATTCCAGGAAGCTATCATTAATAAATCAGGAAATCTAAAGGGGAATCACAGAGCAACACTTTGGGAGTTTTTTAGAAACACGGCGGTTAGACAAGGAGGTTTCGTATATAAAAAAAGAGAGACGTCTCGCAGAGGACTACGCGCAAGCTGTATGTGTGATATTGTTGTCTTCATCATGTCTTGTACAACATATTGTGGCTGTGGAAATGAGATCATTTTGTTTGGGTGAGTGGGGGAGAGACTGCTTGGATCCGCGGAGATTGATGTCTGTGCGCAAATGGGTTTTTGTGTGTAAGTCTGTGTGTGTAGATTTGTGCGTATGACAGAGCTGAGAATAGCAACTGGAGCGTAAGAGATTTACGGTGCATTTGATCAGGATATTGGTGAAAATAAATAGAATTGTGCAGCATGGATATCAATGGGAGGACAGATCGATGTATTTGTGGGATGTATTTGTGGGGCAACAGAGCGTTCTGAGTGCAACCAGCAGTTGGTCGGGGCAGTTCCATTGAAAAGAAAAAAAAAAAAAAAAGGAACGGAACTTAAGAAGCACAGCGTTTCGCAGGGGAAACATTTTAGTAACGGACCGGATAGATGCTTCTCTCGGCTAGTGGGGGAAAATGACTAGAAATAACCGTGAAACGTAATGAGATAAAAGATGACAGGCGAGTGGTGAGATGTTGAACCTTGTTTCTGCGGAGGCGAGGCCTCGGACGGCCGGTAAATTGAGCGGTTACGGCGGTGCGGGGGAATTTTGCCAGCTAAACCTCCCCGTGGAGTGACAGAGGCGCGTTGGCCAATAAGCATGATATTTCGGCAAAATATATTTCGGCAATCTAAACTTTTCAAACATGATCTGTGAAAAATTCTGTTAAATGGAAAGAAATGTGTGTGTTTTGTTTGTCTAATTGTCTTGTTGTATGTGTTATTGGTGTGAAAGCTCTGTTCGTCTTTGGAAAATAATCCAGATTAAAATTCCAGAAAACCACGGTTTCAAAAAGTGTTTATTTGCGCTGAATGACTGCAGTATTCAAAACAAACGCACTTTGGAGACTTCCATTAAACAAAAAAGGTTTAACTAAACGGTTGTAAGAGAAAAAGACTTAAGATTTAATAATTTAAAAGTTTGTCTAGCCCAAATTAAATTTAAACACGTAGATATTAACATGATTTAAAAAAATATATCTCAGGCTTGTTACAAATGATTGAAAATGGGGATAAAGGTTTTTGTTTTTGTGTCATTTGGGTGCCTAATTATGGAGTACAGTTAACCAGAGCCATGGGGAAAGTATACAGTTACACTATTAATGCACAAAGCTTGTATTTGACAATGGATTCATGACAGCTGTAAAAATAATAGAGTAGGGTCTTTTATATTGTAATGTTATAACTGTATTAACTTGGCAAACAGCATATGGGGAGATTATATGGGAGAAGTGGAACTGGATGGGATATGTGTAAGGGAGACTTTTTACACTGAGCTGAGGCGAACCTCAGAGGGACAGTTTAACCTAAAACAGGACAATAGATATGATAAACAAAACTGACCATGATGTAAACATCTGAATGTTTATGGCGAGGACTGTTGGGCGGAGAGTTAACGGTTCCTGGTGACACCCCCAGGAACAACACATTAGAAACACCCACCAACCTTGCGCGTCATCTGTTACTACACCTACAGCCCCAACATCGCTGAAAACAGCCGAGGATTGTTCACTGATAGTTGATATGTCCCGCCTGCTGCTCAGTGAGCAGCCCTCCCCTCTAGGGGCAGACCTTCTGTCTCTGCATTGACAAACTAAGGGACCTCTCAGGAATATGTGTTTGAGAAAGAGAGTAAATAATAAATGAACAATAAAACTTATATCTGTGTTTAGGAGTTAAAAATATTTCAGCATGAAATATTTATTTATTCACACATTTTGTTTATACATTGCGTAAACATCAGGGCGTAATAATTTGTGATTTAGCTCATTATTGGCTATAGTTTATAATTTTATGGCACCAGAATGTTGTCATTCCAGTTCTGAAAAGTGCCTAAAAAGAAAAATATTTTAAGCATAATTTTAACTAGTGTGGTTTATTGCAAAAGTGCATATTAAAATTCCCAAATGAGCTTTTATACTTTCAGAAATAAAAAGGTAGAATACGAGATTAATTTAAATTAAAATTTTAATAGTTTGAAAGCCCTAGTTTGAATATAATACACTAGACTTAAATCTGGTTGATCTAAGGAAAGCAGGAATAAGCTCGCTAACAACTTCTGATAATTAGTTAAAAGTTAAAATGGAACTTAAAGATGTTTGGTAAAAGTACAACCCAGTTGATTAGATAGATTTTATCAGCCCTAGCTCTACTCATGCATCAGTTTTACAGTTATCCCCAGATGGAGTTGCTGATGTTTAAGAATTTATGAAGAATGTTACTGGTTTAAATCGTTTTACTACAGAAGTTAAACTTTGCAGAGCGACAGAAATCAACAGGAACAAAAAAGGATTTGGAAAAATTAAAGGGCAGATCCAAAACTATTTCTTTAATGTAAACATGTTCTCTAAATTAGACAATTTGACTAAAGGCACACATGATTGTGCCTTTAGTGGATTATGCCTTTTTTATGGAGTTATAAAACATTCTCCCTTAACACCCCAGCAGTGGGTCTTAATTTGACTGGGACCTGTCAGGAACCAGAGACAGAGGGACCCAGTATTCAACCAGACAAGCAAAGGTTAGGTTAAGAAGGTTTATTTTTCCAAAAACAGATGTTGTGAGCAGAAACCAAGACAGGCAGGCAAAAATGAAGGGCAGGACAAAAACAAAGCTTGTGGTAAAAAACAGTCCAAGGCAAAAAAGCAGGCAATCAGATAAGGGAGGAAAAACACAGTACAGGGAATGCTGGCAAAAACTCACCCATGGACATGGCAGAAACAAACAATGATGTGGCAGATTGCAGGGGGCAGAGGCAGGTATAAGTAAGGGATTGATCAGGTGAATGGAGTGAAACTAATTAGTGACATGGGTGGAGCTAATCGGGAACAGGGAAGTGCTTGGGAGTAAAACTGAAGCCGATTGGATGGTGACTGGTGAAGGGGAGTGACAGGAAGACAAAAGAATGCTGGCAGGTGAACTGAGTTTAGACTGGTGACAGAAATGGTCTGAGCAGACCGGATAAACTTAGAACCTAAAACAAAATCAAACACTAAGACAGAACCTAAAATAGAAACTGAACTTAAGGCAGGAGAGTGAAGTAGTGGATCAAATAACAAACAAAAACCATAACCAAATTCAAATCATGACAGAGCCCCTCCCTCAAGGGTGGATTCCAGACGACCTTAATCAAAAGAAAAAAAACAGACTGGACCGGGCAGGTGGAGGGGGTTTCAGGACGGAGGGTTAGAATCAAACAAATGTCCAAACACAAACCAAGAACAAAAAAAAAAAAAAAAAAAAAAAAAACCCAACAGGGCGCACGGGTGAAAAACAAACCGAAAATGTTTCAAAAAAAAAAAAATAAAAAAATCTCTAAGAACAAAAAGTCTGGCGGACGTCTTGGAGGATGGCCCCGGCGTGTCAGGTTCTCCGGTGGACGTCCCGGAGCACGGCCCCGGCGTGTCAGGTTCTCCGGCGGACGTCCCGGAGCACGGCCCCGGCATCTCAGGTTCTCCGGCGGACGTCCCGGGGAATGGCGGCGGAGCAGGGCTTTCGGAGGCCTTCGCCTGGAGAGGGAGAAAACAGAAACTGGCGCCTGACTACAGGCTTCGGGCAGGGCCTGACTACAGGCTTCGGGCAGGGCCTGACTACAGGCTTCGGGCAGGGCCTGACTACAGGCTTCGGGCAGGGCCTGGCTACAGGCTTCGGGCTGAGCCTGGCTACGGGCGACTGCTCTAAAGCTACGAGGAGCTGGCACTGGGGACAGTGCTCTAAAGCTACGAGGAGCTGGCACTGGAGACAGTGCTCTAAAGCTACGAGGAGCTGGCACTGGAGACAGTGCTCTAAAGCTACGAGGAGCTGGCACTGGAGACAGTGCTCTAAAGCTACGAGGAGCTGGCACTGGAGACAGTGCTCTAAAGCTACGAGGAGCTGGCACTGGAGACAGTGCTCTAAAGCTACGAGGAGCTGGCACTGGAGACAGTGCGTTAAAGCTACGAGGAGCTGGCACTGGAGACAGTGCGTTAAAGCTACGAGGAGCTGGCACTGGAGACAGTGCTCTAAAGCTACGAGGAGCTGGCACTGGAGACAGTGCTCTAAAGCTACGAGGAGCTGGCACTGGAGACAGTGCTCTAAAGCTACGAGGAGCTGGCACTGGAGACAGTGCTCTAAAGCTACGAGGAGCTGGCACTGGAGACAGTGCTCTAAAGCTACGAGGAGCTGGCACTGGAGACAGTGCGTTAAAGCTACGAGGAGCTGGCACTGGAGACAGTGCGTTAAAGCTACGAGGAGCTGGCACTGGAGACTCAGTCTTTAAGCTGCGGGGAGCAGGCACTGGAGACTCAGTCTTTAAGCTGCGGGGAGCAGGCACTGGAGACTCAGTCTTTAAGCTGCGGGGAGCAGGCACTGGGGCTGAAATTGAAGGCAGGTCCTCCAGGACCCCTTCTTGGGGCTTGTGAAGAGGCAGGTCCTCCTGGACCCCCTCATGGAGCTTGAGAAGAGGCAGGTCCTCCTGGACCCCCTCATGGAGCTTGAGAAGAGGCAGGTCCTCCTGGACCCCCTCATGGAGCACCGGTGAGTCAGAAGCCCCAGGCTGAGGCTGGACATCAGCGAAGGCCAGAGGTCTTGAAACATACACACCCACGCAGACTCGGGCCGTGGCGTGTGCAACAGGAACCTCTGTGCCCAATGCTCCGACATGCACCGTCTCCGCACAGGCAGCACCAGTGCGCGCACCCACGCAGACTTGGGCCGTGGCGTGCGCGGCAAGAACCTCTGTGCCCGGCGGCGCAGCGTGCTCCACACCCACGCAGACTTGGGCCGTGGCGTGTGATGCAGCTGCTGGACTACTGCTGGGTGGCACAGGGGAAACCCGGCTGGGCGCTGCTAGGCGAAGTTGTGAGGCAGGGACCAGGCGGGGAATAGGCAGGGGATGAAGTCCTTCACGGAGGATGAACGGGATCTCCGCCCGGATCGCCTCTGTGTCCAACCTCTCAGGCTTTCTGCTCAGCCTTTGAAGTAATTCCACCTGAGCAAATACCCTCTCCCATATAGCCTGATCTTCCTGTGGTCGGGACATGGTGGGAAAAAAGAAAAAGAGGAGAGGAAAAAAAAAACAACGTACTTGTCTGGCGATGGGTCTGGTTATGGCCACATCATTCTGTCAGGAACCAGAGACAGAGGGACCCAGTATTCAACCAGACAAGCAAAGGTTAGGTTAAGAAGGTTTATTTTTCCAAAAACAGATGTTGTGAGCAGAAACCAAGACAGGCAGGCAAAAATGAAGGGCAGGACAAAAACAAAGCTTGTGGTAAAAAACAGTCCAAGGCAAAAAAGCAGGCAATCAGATAAGGGAGGAAAAACACAGTACAGGGAATGCTGGCAAAAACTCACCCATGGACATGGCAGAAGTAAACAATGATGTGGCAGATTGCAGGGGGCAGAGGCAGGTATAAGTAAGGGATTGATCAGGTGAATGGAGTGAAACTAATTAGTGACATGGGTGGAGCTAATCGGGAACAGGGAAGTGCTTGGGAGTAAAACTGAAGCCGATTGGATGGTGACTGGTGAAGGGGAGTGACAGGAAGACAAAAGAATGCTGGCAGGTGAACTGAGTTTAGACTGGTGATAGAAATGGTCTGAGCAGACCGGACAAACTTAGAACCTAAAACAAAATCAAACACTAAGACAGAACCTAAAATAGAAACTGAACTTAAGGCAGGAGAGTGAAGTAGTTGATCAAATAACAAACAAAAACCATAACCAAATCCAAATCATGACAGGGACCCACAACAGCGGTGAATTATTCAAAGAAATGGTCTTAAAAGGTGTGTCCTCTTCAGTATTACAGGTGATGAAACTAAATTGTTATAGACCTGATTGTGATTATGCTCGCTGGGAGAAAACATTTGGTACATAATTGTCCAATGTGGCTCAGGATGGGAAGAGGAAGAGTAAATAAGAAAAAAAAAAAAAAAGGTATTACAAGATCTGTTATTTAAATTGCAATTACAGGGAACAAAACAGAAAGTGAGTAAAACAAAAAGTGAACATGTGATGTTTCAGCAGTTGAATCTTCAACCCTGAAGGTGTCACCTCAGTTTAATTAACTCCAAAGAGGAGGCTTGCCTATTGCCTCCTTTTCTCTATTCTTTATTTATTTACAGGTCTGTAGGTTACTGAATGTGGAAGCAGATGGCATCGGTGGTCAGTGTGGCGTCGAGTATTGTACCCAGGACGTGATGGATGAGTGTTTGGAGCTGATATGGTGGACATGATAAAGCACCCATCGACATACAATTGTGATTGTCCTGGACCAGCAGGTCAGCCTGGTATGAAGCAACCAAGTCCTGACATGACCTCACCTCCACAAGGTCAGTACCCCTGCAAGGGGATAACTCTTCTGATGACACACCCCTGAGCGTGGCCAGCTGCATGAGCACTGCAGACTCCGAGCTGTCAGCGGAAAAGACTGCATGAACTTTTGGTGGACACTGGAGCCACATATGGACCTCTGAGTTGTTGACTTAGACTGTCACTGAATATAATACTGAGAGAAGAAACAGTGTCTGCCGTTGTGATCTGAGGGGGAGAAAGCATTGCTAGCATCTATGGAGGACTGTGAACAGAGCCTGCTACAACTGGTGTTCTCTCCAACTATGGAAGATGCAACGTCTGGGTTCCTGCTCTTCTTCCCACCTGACCCGCCACACGTCACTCTGTTCTACGACAGGAACCGCACAGACTGGTATCATGATTCTTTAAGGTAAAACACAGACAGTCATTCTAGGAATATGTATGTGGCACCTGAGCGTTTGGCAGCTGCTGCTGAACAATTTATAATGATATATGATGTTGGATTAAACGATTTCACACGTTTCTCTTTCTCTCAATGTTGAGCACCAGAAAGAAGTAGAGGCATGGTTAAAACATTCCCTTCAGGCAACTGATTGGGCTCCTACCAGCGTGCAGGTTTGTTGTTTTAAAATATACTCATACCTTTTAATTTGTCTGTGATGTAACTGATAAGTTTATTTCAAACATGAGTTTGAAATGTTACCATGGCCCGGGAACGTACTGATCATCATTAATCAGCAGAAGGTCCACGGAGGTGGGAATACTTTCATGTGTTCCACTCACATTTAAGGTTAGTAAAGATAAAATTGCAATTTGCCAGGGAGCGTGTCTTTCCTGGGCTGTGTTATTTTCCGCAGGAACAACCAATGTGTCTTCCAATAATAAGCAAAGCTTTTTAACAAACCCAAACTACAGCACGTGAAAGACACATTATTGTTTTGGGACTAAATGGCTGCTGTCACAACTACATGGTGGGTACGTTGATCTCACGCAACCTTTGAGGGACCTCGGGAAAATATCAGGTATGATAAAGTTTGGATTCAGGATAAAGTTTGGATTCAGGATTCGAGGAATATTTTTTTTTCCTACTTCACCAAAGATTACCCTATGCAGTTGAATTGCCTATTTTTGACAGCTTCTTATGTAATGATGGGTGTGGAGCAGAACCTGATATTCTGCAGAACACAGTTATTCCTTTAAACTGGATTTAATGGAAGACAGGTGAACATAAACAGGATCCAAAAAGAGGTAAGGCAGACATCCAAACAAGCTGGACAGGAACTGGCGAACAGACTGGGCAGAATAAACAGAAACAGGTAATCCAAAACAGAATCAAGGTGCCGGGGCTCTTACCAAAACAGAGAATGTAAACGAGGAGGAACAGGAGCATGGGCATGTGAGTGTGACGGACCAACAAATAACTGAGGAGGAAGTGAGGCTTAAATAAACAGGCGAACAGGTGAGCAGAGGGAACTAATTAACCATAGGACGGTGGAAGCAATAACGATGCTGACAAAAGAATAAACCTAAGACCGAGGATAACACAAAGCACAGAACACAGATAAGGACTAATACAAAGACCGGAAAACTTAAAACCATACACAGACTCAACAGGAACCTAAAACAAGACAGAACTTACAAAATAAATAAAACCAGAGACAGGAGAGAACTAACGTCACCAAACAATAAACCTAGACCAAAACAGAACGTTACATTTTACTGATGTTTCTGGAACAAAACTAGTTTTGATTCCAAAAGGGGGATGTACATATTGTAATGATGCCCACACTGCAGTCGAAGTACCGCCAACAGGGTTTATTGGAAATATGAGCTGCTATTTCCTGAGGCTGCAGCTCACGCCTCTAACAGAACTGCATGTGTTCAACTCCAGAGCTTGCGGCTAACAACAACACACGCACATGCACGAACACCACTTCCTGGTCCTAGTCCTCCCGCTCCTGATCTCCCCATCCACATGACATCATAAACCTATCACATGTGGTGCAGGAGCCAGCAGCGTCAGACAAGGAAAACCCACGACGCTCACATTCAACAATAAGGGTTGTAATGCAACTCATAACAAATGCATAATGATAAGGAACCCCAGCAGAACCGAAACACAGCATCGTTACACTACCCCCCCCCCACTACAGAGTTCCTCGCCCACGAGGGAACAAAGAAAGTCATCAAACCGTCTTGGGGCCCTCCTCGCCCGCTGCGGACGAGCTACTTGAGGTGCCTCAGGCTGCACCAATGGAACATCATTCGGCAACAGCGGTATGACCTCTGGGGAGGCTGGTGGCGCCACCGCCGACCCTGACTGAAGACCTTCCGAGGCCTTTGGAGCAGCCCTGCCTTGATAGGGGGCCAACCTGTCTCTGTGCAGAGCTACTTTTCTCCTGTTCTGAAACATTTGCACTCTGTAAACAACCTCCCCCATGCGCTCCAACACTCTGCAGGGGCCCACCCACTGACTGTCCAGCTTCGGGCAACGGCCCTTCCTTCTCCGAGGGTTGTAAACCCAGACCAACTCCCCCGGTGCAAAGTGTCGGCCCTTAGCTCTTAAATCATAGTTCCGTTTCTGACGCACACCTGCTTGTTCCTGTTGTCTCCGAGCAAATGCATGTGCTGACTCCAACCTGTCCTGAAGTTTTCTAGCATACTCAGGACCGGCTGGAACAGCAGGTGCATCCGGAGGGCGTCCGAAAGACAGTTCAGCTGGTGTGCGCAGCTCCCTCCCCAGCATGAGGAGTGACGGGGTACATGCTGTGGAGTCCTGCACAGCTGAGCGGCAGGCCATTAGCACCAATGGAAGGTGCTCGTCCCAGTCCCTCTGATGCTCAGCTGTGAAAATGGCCAGCTGCTGTCCCAAGGTGCGGTGGAGCCTTTCCACCAGCCCATCGCTCTGAGGATGTAATGGTGTTGTTCTAGTTTTCTGGATGCCAAGGCGGTTGCACATGATAGAAAACACCCGTGACTCAAAATTTCTGCCCTGGTCACTATGAATAATGTCTGGCACCCCAAACCTGCTAATGAACCCGCCTATCAAGGCATCTGCCACTGTCTCTGCCTCCTGATCGGGGATCGCGTAGGCTTCTGGCCATTTTGTAAAATAGTCAATGGCTGACAGGACATAACAGTTCCCCCTGTCTGAGCGTGGCAGTGGTCCCATCACATCCACCTCCACTCTCTCCATAGGGGCCCCTACAACAAACTGTTGCAAGTGGGCATGCGACTGACCTGTCGGCCCCTTCTGTGCAGTACAGGGGTCGCAGCGGCGGCAGATATCCTCCACGTCCCTCCTGCACCGACCCCAGTAAAACCCCTGCCGGAGGCGGCGGAGTGTTTTTGTGACGCCAAAATGTCCGGAACCAGACGCTCCGTGCATGGCCTGCAGGACTACGTCTTTCAGGCTTTTGGGCACTACAATCTGCCATCGCTCCTCCCCAGTGGCTGGGTCTTTCCATGCCCTCTGCAGCACTCCAGCTTCCAGACGCAGCACATCAAATTTGGCCCACAATCCTTTTGTTGCTAGTGAGAGCCCAGCAACCTCCTCCCATGGTGGCTTCAGATGTCTCTCCAACCACAACAACGCAGGCTAGATGTCAGGATCCTGCTCCTGATGGTGCCTCCAGCTGTCTGTGTCGACCGCCTGCAGCTCCCTGCAGATGACCGAGTTTCCCCAACATGATGCTGGCTGGCTCCGCTGCAGCTGTTCCTCCTCCAACCTCTCCCTCCGGTCGCAGTAACTGCATCCCTCCGCAGCACAAGGGCGACGGGAGAGGGCATCGGCGTTAGCGTGCTTGGCTCCAGCCCGGTGGACCACCGAGAAGTCGTAGGACTGTAGCTCTTCCAGCCACCGGACTACCTGACCCTCAGGTTCTTTAAAAGACACCAGCCATTGGAGAGCAGAGTGGTCAGTCCTTATAGTGAAAGGCAGGCCACACAGGTAGTACTTAAAATGACACAGAGAAAGCACCACCGCCAGCAGCTCCCGCCTTGTCACGCAGTAGCGCCTCTCTGCTTTGTTAAAGGCCCTGCTGAAATACCCCACCACTCTCTCCCCTTCTTCCCCCAACTGGGAAAGGACACCCCCGACCCCCACGTTACTTGCATCCGTGTCAACAATGAAGGGAAGAGAGGGGTCAGCAGGGGAGAGCACCGGGGCCTCAGTCAGACTTTGCAGCAGACAGTCAAATGCTCCCTGGCACTGTTCAGTCCACACGTAGTCCCGGTTCTTCTGGAGGAACTGGAACAGGGGAGCCGCTATACTCGCAAACCCCCGCACAAACCTCCTGTAATAGGAGGCCAGGCCCAGGAAACTTTTAAGATCCCTCTGGGTTGTGGGGACCGGCCACTCTGCCACCATCTTTATTTTGTCCTCCATTGTGCTGATTCCCTCCCTTCCAACCCGGTGACCCAGAAATGTCACCTCTTGCTGCATGAAATGACATTTATCTGGGTGGAGTCTCAAGCCCACTGCTCTAATTCTCTCCAACACCTGACGGAGTGAGGCCAGGGCTGTAGCAAAGGAGGCGCCATGGACCAGTATGTCATCCAGATACACCAGACACTCTGGGCGAGGGACGTCAGCCAGCACTCGGTCCATCAGCCTGGAAAAGGTGGCGGGTGCATTGCACAGCCCAAATGAGAGCACTTTAAACTGCCAAAGTCCCCGCCCTGTGCAAAACGCAGTCTTTGGCCTGGCACTTGTTGTTTGGGGAACCTGGTAATAACCGCTGCGAAGATCCAGGGACGAGAACCAGTTAGAGCCTGACACCAGGTCCAGTGACTCGTCAACCCGAGGCAGCGGGTATGACTCCTTTTCCGTCACCCCATTCAGCGGCCTGTAATCAACACATAGGCGCCATTCTCCATTCTTTTTGGGCACCATGACAACAGCAGCTGCCCAGGGACTGTCTGAAGGCTCAATAATGCCTGCTTGCAACATGTCCGACACTGCCCTGTCGCATGCTTCCTGCCGGGCCAGGGGAAGCCGGCGTGGCCGACATTTTATCGGGGGTGCATCTCCAGTCAGAATGTCATGCTCCACCAACTGAGTCTGCCCCACCTGGTCTTCACTTAGAGCAACGCTGTCCTTAAAGTCCACGAGCAGCTGCCACAGTTGTTCTTGCTGCTGGGTGTCCAAAACCCTACAGTTCTCTGCCCAGATCTTCTGCACCAAGGTCACTGATGCATCTTGTGCCACTTGAGGTGTCCAAACCGGGGGCATCGGGTATGTGGGTGCAGGGGCTGTCGTGGCGGCCATCTGGTCAGCCTTAGGTGAGATCTGCTCAACAGCTGCAGTCTGAGGTTCAGTGAGGCAGACCACAGGCCCTAACAGCACTGGATCTGAAACTGTGGGCAGCAGTGGGATGAGAGGACCTTCCTTAAAACTCCATGTCCCCCCTCCCAAATCCAACTGGCACTCTGCAGCCCTTAAAAAGTCCAATCCCAGTATGCACATGTCCTGCACCTCTGCTACCTACACAGGGTAGTGATAGACAGGCAGAGTGATAGACCGGCCGCCTACATTAACGTCATTGTACCCCTCCCCTTCATAGGTGCAATGTCCCCTGTGACCGTGCGCAGCTGCACTGTAGTGGGCTGAATCTGAGTCCAATCTGGCACCACATCAGGCCTCACGAGTGTTACTGTGGAACCAGTGTCAATCAGGCCCCATGTCGTTTCCCTGTTTCTTGACTGCTGCAGGACACCGCCTGAGGAGATGCCCTGGTTGGCCACAGCCCCAACAAAGGGCAGGGGAAGCAGAGGGGTCTCGCGTCGACTGCAGTGACGCCGCCCGAACCATTTCTGCCAACTCTGAGACCCAAGCAGGTTTCTCCTGGTTCAGCTCGATCCCCTCCGCAGATCTGCATGCAGGCGGTAGTCCTCTCTGGTCATCTCCAACTACTACTCCGACCAAACACTCCCTCTCCACCGCCAGATCCAAAGCATCCTGGAGGGATTTTGGATGCATCAGCTGGACTTGCAGGCGCAGCTCTGGGGGTGACAGAGCTCTGATGAACTGATCCTTCGCCAATTCATTCTGCACACCTGACTGCATGTGTGCATACGCTCTGCGTGTGAGGCTCTCAATGTCATTAGCCAAAACACGCAAGGGTTCACCCGGCAACCTGCTCCTGAGCTTATTTTTAAATATGTCTGGCTGCACACATTGTCCAAAACGCCTCTTTAGCGCTCAGACTAAAGCATCATAGTCTTTTCTGTCCTCTGGACTGAGCAGCAACAGGCAGTCCAAAGCATCATCTTGTAGGCAAAGAGCTAGCTGTAGGGCTTTATGCTCCACTGTCCATCCTCCATCCTGTGCCAGCAGCTCAAACTGTGCATGGAAAGCCTCCCAGCTTGACCTACCGGAGTACTTGGGCGTCTTCAACGGGACAGCGATGTTATGGGCGCCGCCATCGTTGCAATAGTCACGGGCGCCGCCACATTTGTCAAGATGTGCTCCCTGTGATGGCGGGGACGACGGGCGCAGCTGAGCGGCGGCACCCAGACCGGCTTCGGTAGCCATCCTCGCCGCAGAACCGCGCAGGGAAGCCTTCGCCCGAGCAATTTTATTAAGCTCCGCACTCCATGCCTTACTGTCTTCCTCTCTTTCCGACTTAACACTCACACGGGGAAACTTGCCGTCCATGGCGCTGGTGGAGGCGACGAGCTAACAGCGCTCACCCGGCTCCGCTCGTTTTTGTTTACTTCTGACACCAATGTAATGATGCCCACACTGCAGTCGAAGTACCGCCAACAGGGTTTATTGGAAATATGAGCTGCTATTTCCTGAGGCTGCAGCTCACGCCTCTAACAGAACTGCATGTGTTCAACTCTCGAGCTTGCGGCTAACAACAACACACGCACATGCACGAACACCACTTCCTGGTCCTAGTCCTCCCGCTCCTGATCTCCCCGCCCACATGGCATCATAAACCTAGCACATGTGGTGCGGGAGCCAGCAGCGTCAGACAAGGAAAACCCACGACGCTCACATTCAACAATAAGGGTTGTAATGCAACTCATAACAAATGCATAATGATAAGGAACCCCAGCAGAACCGAAACACAGCATCGTTACAATATCAGTAAATGTTAGATAAAATAGAAAAACAGGGTGCAGGATTATTGACATGAGAATGGCATCTATTGAAGAGGAACTGAGAGAGGAATTAATTACAAGAAGAGTGAAGGTGGAGCAGAGAAGCTTCAGAGGTGCGTTGGAGTAGAACGGGTGCTGTAAAACAACCTTATGGTGTTTCCTCCAGGAGTAAAACAGGAACTTTTTCTGAAGCACCCGGAGTAGAACATCTGGGGTTATAGAGGTTACAACAATGTCTTGTGGTGCGATGCGTGGTCACTTTAATCCAAAGAAGATTCAGACATTGTTACAGGAAAAAATGTACTTTGATTTCAAACCACACTAAACTAACTTTTGATTTCCCAGACACGGTGATAGACATCCAAGGTTTAAAGTGTTTGTGTGTGCATGCGTGGATTCTTTTACAGGATGACCAGAGGCCTGTGAAAGGAGACAACAGAGAAACTATGATAAAATGTCTCATTAACTATTACATTTCTAAAAATAGGTTTCCTGACAGGATGAAGATGGAACAATGGAAGGTGGTAAGGATTAATTAGTATCTGAAAAAATAATTGGCTGAAATCTGTGCACAGACTAAATTGATATGGGGTAAAGTTTTGTTTCTTGTTGGAGTGTTCAATTAATTTCATTACAGGTTGCATTCTCTGACTGGAAGGAGTTTTTCGGGGTGCGACGTCAACCTCCTGGGATTCACAGGTAGCACATGAAATTTGACATCTGAATATTGTCGTGTAGTTTTAGATAATATTGGAGATTCCTAAGGAATGTGAAGGAGGGTCCACCAATCCCCATACCTCGGCTGAGTGCGCGCTAAGGTCAACGAAGAACAGAGGTGGTGGTTGGGATTTAGCGTGCTCCGACCAGAGTGCGGAGCCGTGAGGTCCCACCACAGGGTGCCAAAGGAAACACCGAGACCAGTGCAGAACCAGAGTGGGAAAGTCATCAAAAGAAAGTGGTCAGAACCAAGGTGGACCAGCCCGTACCAGGTAGCGGAACGCACTTCGCACGCAGTCAGGCTCAAAGGAAAAGGCGACACCTGGTATCATTGGAGTCAGTGTGCAGCTACTGAGGAACGTCAGCACTCTCAAACATCAGGCGCGCCAGGATTTACAGGATAACACCACAACGCTGTGAAATGGAGCCTACCGGTAAATCCTCTACTCAACCAGGGTCATAATAGTACCCGTAGAGAGATTCAGTGAGCTTAAGCTCACTCACAGAAATTGCAGAAATTACGCAAAGGAGACAGAGCAGAAGAACAAAGAAGAAGAGGCGGAAGAAGTTGTCATTTACGGACCGACCACAGGGCAGTGAGCTGCTCTCCTGCTCCAAAAAAGAAAAAAAAGAAAAAAGCATAAAACAGAAGAGGCGGAAGTAGTGGTTGTTACCTGACCACATGGTGTTGTAGCAACTCTTACACCCAGAGAGAAGAAGAAAACCAAAAAGAGACTCAGAGAACTAAAAAAAATAAAAATAAATAATTGTTTTTATATTTGTATTTTTGCATTTCTTGTTGACATTTGTGTGTTTCTCCACAGGTGTTTTTTCCACAGGGGCACTAAAATAGCATAAACCAAACCCCCTAAGGGTTGGGTTGCAGGGGGTTTATTATTATCAGTTGTTATTGTTACAGGTATATTGTGGTATTTTTGCGACTTTCCATTCCTAAACATGTCCAGCTGATCCACCTAGGAAGACCACAAAGACGCGCTATTACAGCAGCATCCAATGACTGGTGCTTAGAACAATATGGCGGAGTGGAATTAAATTACAGTCGGAGGGTGACAACTACCTTTCAGGTCCACCTTTGCGATATTATAAAGTGCGGTAGTAAAATCTATTTTAGACAGTGGAACAGATAAATAAAAAAAGATTAGGATAAATAAAAAAAAGATTAGTTGGCAGACACACCTGCATTTCACTTCAGATTTTCCTGTACACAAAAAAACAAAAACACATTAGAAACAAACACATTGGCGGATGCGATTAGGAGAAAACCTTCCGATTAAAAACAATCAAGATTATTATTAAACCCCTAGGGTGTTTATTGTTTTATGTCAGAGCTGTTATTAGTAAGCTATAAGAGGGTCAAACGCATTCGGACAAGAGTTTCTGGTTTGAAAACATTTGGGATTTGGCTTCTAATATGAGGGATTTTACTTTTTACTCAACTCATCTAATACATATATAGATATGTTTTGAAGTTTAATAAACCCACAAATGGTTTTAATAAGATTCAAAGAGGTACCTTTAAGATACAATAAAAAAAAATACAACATGCATGAGAAGAAATAGGGGACGCTGCTAAAAGAAATTCATTTTGCACCAAAAGGTAAATATACGTGATGTAAGCATGGAGCATCTTAAGAAATTATTCAAATGGCTATATCTGGATTATACTATTATTGTGGTAACCATAGACTGTAATAAAAGCATTAGAAGGATTGCACACGCTCTCAGAAACCATGCACGAGCACTCCGGAATCTCTAACCTGTTCGAGGAGCGGATGACTGGCAAGTGAAAAAGTCTGATCATCTCTTTTATCTCTCTTGCAGCATTTGTAGCAATATTGATTACATGTGTTTGTTGTTGCATTCAATGCATTCGCTCATTGACAGTCCGCCTCATATCCTCCACCATTGAGAAACAGAACCCCACAGTCTTGATGCCTTTGTTAGTCACAGCACCTGAGGAGGAGAACGAGGACACTGGGTTTGAGCTGATGAATGTATAAGGTTTAACTACAAGTATTACTGTTTTTTGGGAAAATATGTGTTTTCCTTTTATTACTTATTACCATTACAATATAATCAAGTATTTACCAAAGGTTTCATAACAAACCAGTATATTTAGGGGTTTCTACTGCAATAGTTTATGGGTGAACTCTTAAAATTCAATTCAATTCAATTCAATTTTATTTATATAGCGCCAAATCATGAAACATGTCATCTCAAGGCACTTTACAAAATCAAGTTCAATCATATTATATAGATTGGGTCAGATTATACAGATTGGTCAAAAATGTCCTATATAAGGAAACCAGTTGATTGCATCAAAGTCCCAACAAGCAGCATTCACTCCTGGGGAACCGTAGAGCCACAGGGAGAGTCGTCTGCATTGTACATGGCTTTGCTGCAATCCCTCATACTGAGCAAGCATGAAGCGACAGTGGGAAGAAAAACCACCCATTAACGGGAAGGAAAAACCTCCGGCAGAACCGGGCTCAGTATGAACGGTCATCTGCCTCGACCGACTGGGGTTACAGAAGACAGAACAGAGACACCCGGCAACAAGAGAGACAAAAAAGCACAGAAGCACACATTGATCTAGTAATCTGTTCTACATTAGATGGTAGTAGCGGGTGAGCCGTCTTCTCTGGATGATGTCACAGTTAACAGAACGCCAGACCAGGTGTACCTACTATGAAGAAAAAGAGAGCAAAAAGTTAAAAGCTGAAATGACGACAGTCATTTCAATGTAATACAATGCAAAACTGGAGAACAGTAGACTGAAGAACAGTAGAAATCAGTAGAGTGAGAAAATTAGACCCTGATGTCCTCCAGCAGCCTAGGCCTATCACAGCACAACTATAGAGATAGCTCAGGGTATGAGCCACTCTAACTATAAGCTTTGTCAAAAAGGAAAGTTTTAACATTAGTCTTAAAAATAGATAGGGTGTCTGCCTCACGGACCAAAACTGGGAGTTGGTTCCACAGGAGAGGAGCCTGATAGCTAAAGGATCTGCCTCCCATTCTACTTTTAGAGACTCTAGGAACCACCAGCAGACCTGCAGTCTGAGAGCGAAGTGCTCTGTTAGGAACATACGGGGTAATCAGAGCTCTGATATATGATGGAGCTTGATTATTAAGGGCTTTATATGTTAGAAGGAGAATTTTAAATTCTATTCTTGATTTAACAGGAAGCCAATGAAGGGAAGCTAAAATTGGAGAAATATGATCCCTCTTGTTGATTTTCATCAGAACTCTTGCTGCAGCATTTTGGATCAGCTGAAGGCTTTGAACTGCATTTTGTGGACTTCCTGATAGTAAAGAATTACAATAGTCCAGCCTTGAAGTAACAAATGCATGGACTAGTTTTTCAGCATCACTCCTGGACAGAATGTTTCTAATTTTGGCGATATTCCGGAGGTGAAAAAAGGAAACTCTGGAAACCTGTTTAATATGGGATTTAAATGACATGTCTTGGTCGAAAACAACACCAAGATTTTTAACTTTATTACCAGAGGCCAAGTTAATGCCATCCAGATTAAGGGATTGATTAAGAACTTTATTTTTTGAAGACTCTGGCCCAAAGATTACAACTTCTGTCTTGTCAGAATTTAAATGCAGGAAATTTAAAGTCATCCAGCTTTTGATGTCATCAAGACATGACTGCAGTCGAAGTAACTGATTGGATTCATCAGGATTTATGGATAAATATAGCTGAGTGTCATCAGCATAACAGTGGAAATTAATCCCATGCTGTCTGATAATTTTGCCAATCGGAAGCATATATATAGTAAATAGATTTGGTCCAAGGACTGAACCCTGTGGTACTCCACAAGTGACCCTAGAGTTTGAGGAAGATTTATTATTAACATGAACAAACTGGAATCTGTCCGACAGATAAGATTTAAACCAGCCTAATGCTTTTCCCTTAATCCCTACAGTATGCTCAAGTCTTTGTAAGAGAATATTGTGATCAACTGTATCAAATGCAGCACTGAGATCTAACAGGACAAGTATAGACACAAGTCCATTATCTGAGGCCATGAGAATATCATTGGTGACCTTCACCAGAGCTGTTTCAGTGCTATGATGAGCTCTGAAGCCTGACTGAAACTCCTGAAGTAGGTCATTACTTTGTAAATGTTCACATAGTTGATTAGCAACTACTTTCTCAAGAATTTTAGATAAGAAAAGAAGATTAGATATAGGTCTGTAATTTACTAACTCATCTTGATCAAGAGATGGTTTCTTAAGTAAAGGTTTAATAACAGCTACTTTAAAAGCCTGTGGTACATATCCATTTACCAAGGATAGATTAATCATGTCTAAAATAGGACCACTGATCAGAGGGAATACCTCCTTAAACAACTTGCTTGGGATTGGGTCTAACATACAGGTAGAAGGTTTAGATGAAGCTAAAATTTTAGATAGCTCAGAAAGCTCTACGGCTTTTAAACAGTTCAGACACTGCGCAGGTTCTAAGGATTCCTCCAATGCTGCCTCACTTACTGAGGACGAGGTAATCATGTTTGGGAGGATGCCAATTATTTTATTTTTAATGGAATCAATTTTATTTATGAAGAATCCCATAAAATCATTACTGCTAAGAGCTAAGGGAATGGATGGATCAACAGAGCTGTGGCTCTGGGTAAGTTTGGCAACTGTACTGAAGAGAAATCTAGGATTATTCTTATTCTCCTCAATTAATGATGAAAAATATGCTGCTCTAACT
Organism: Fundulus heteroclitus; assembly: GCF_011125445.2. Classification (NCBI taxonomy): domain Eukaryota; kingdom Metazoa; phylum Chordata; class Actinopteri; order Cyprinodontiformes; family Fundulidae; genus Fundulus; species Fundulus heteroclitus. The sequence goes on from NC_046367.1 coordinate 5,209,725, forward strand.
CTGCGAAGGGTCTTGTTATACAACAATAGACTGTTCTTCCAGATTAGGTAGGATTCCTCTTGGTGTGTAGAGCGCCATTTTCTCTCCAATTTCCTAACATTGTGCTTCAAGGAACGCAGCTCTGAATTAAACCAAGGAGCCAGCTTCCTGTGAATTATCACCTTCTTTTTCAAGGGAGCTACATTGTCTAATGCAGAACGCAATGACGAAGTCATACCGTTTACAAAGACATCTATTTGTGAATTGGAAGAAACAACATTGCTGCCATCTACAGGGCATTTCTGCAATACGGAGGATATTAAAAAGGGGACAGACTCTTTAAGTTTTGATACAGAATTATCCGATAAAGATCTACTATAATGGATCCCTCTTTTGGGGGTGGAGAACTCAGTTAGATTAAACTCAAATGTTATTAAAAAATGATCAGATAGGACAGGGTTGTGAGGAAATACTGTTAATTCTTCACAATCAATGCCATATGTCAGCACAAGGTCTAAAGTATGGAGCCAAGAGTGTGTCGGTTTATGCACATTTTGAGCAAAACCAATTGAATCTAGGATAGTTTTAAAGGCTACACTAAGGTTATCACATTCTGTGTCAACATGGATGTTAAAATCACCCACTATAATAGCCTTATCAGTATTTAACACCAAATCAGATAAGAAATCTGACAACTCATCCAAAAACTGAGTGTAAGGGCCTGGTGGACGATACAAAACAACAAACAGAAGAGGTTTTATTGCTTTGCAGTTTGGATGAGGGAAACTGAGGGTTAAATGTTCAAAAGAACTGTAGTTATTAATTGGCCTGGGACTAATTAATAAATCAGACTGAAAGATGGTTGCCACTCCTCCTCCTCTTCCCACAGATCTGGGAATGTGGAAATTTGAATAATTGGAGGGAGTTGACTCATTTATACTAACGTAGTCCTCTTGTAGCCAGGTTTCTGTGAGACAAAACAAATCAATCTGTTTATCAGAAATCAATTCGTTAACTAACAAAGTCTTTGGAGGGAGAGACCTTATATTTAATAGACCACATTTAATTGTTTTATTTTTAGGTTCAAGGTGAACCGTATTGATTTTTATTAGGTTTTTATGATTTGTTCCTTTTAGATAAGTTTTCGATCTGTTAAGTTTTGGCCGTGGGAAAGACACCGTCTCAATAGGATAATGGATGGGTAACAGTACAGAAGCTGCAGAGAGGTGTGTTAAACTACGGCTCTGCTTCCTGGTCTGGACCCTGGGTTGTCAGCATTTAGGAGGACTAATAAATCCGGCCAGATTTCTAGAAAGAAGAGCTGCACCATCCAAAGTAGGATGGATGCCGTCTCTCCGGATCAGACCAGGTATTCCCCAGAAAGTTCTCCAGTTATCAATGTAGCCCACGTCGTTTTCAGGACACCACCTAGACAACCAGCGGTTGAATGATGACATGCGGCTAAACATGTCATCACTGGTCAAATCAGGCAGGGGACCAGAGAAAATTACGGAGTCCGACATTGTTTTAGCAAACTCACACACCGAAGCAACACCAACTTTAGTGACCTCCGATCGGCGTGATCGGGTGTCATTACCGCCAGCGTGAATAACAATCTTACTGTATTTACGCTTATCCTTAGCCAGCAGTTTTAGGTAAGATTCTATGTCGCCCGTTCTGGCCCCTGGCAGGCATTTAACTATGGTCCCTGGTGTCTCTAGTGCCACGTTTCTGACTATTGAGCTCCCAATAACCAGGATCGGCTTCTCAGCGGGTGTGTCGCTGAGTGGGGAAAATTTGTTTGAAACGCAGACGGGTTGGTGGTGAACTGGGGGCTGAAATCTAGAGCTATGCTTCCTACGAACTGTCACCCAGCCGGCCTGCTTACCCGGCTGCTCGGGTGCTTCTGGAGGACCACTAAGTGAACTAACGCTAGGTCTATGTGGCTCCGCGCTAGCAGAGGGGCGGCTATCAGCTGGTCTTTCCATAGCACGGAGCCGGGACTCTAATTCTGACACCCTCGCCTCCAAAGCTACAAAAACACTACATTTATTACAAGTACCATTATCACTAAAGGAGGCAGAGGAATAGCTGAACATCTGACACAGAGAGCAGGAGATAAGGGGAGACTTAGTCAGAGACGGAGAAGCTGAAGTAATAGTAGGAGAGGAAGCCATTGTGGAGCTAAAGCTAGGCTAGGCTAAAGCTAGGCTAGCGCCCTTCTACCACACCAAGAGAGCAAACCGTGAAACACGAGGAGTTCCCAAGCGTGATGTGCAGCAACAGAAAATGTTTTAAAAGTGCTTATGTGTTAGAAACAGATGTTACAGCAAAGAGATTAAAGATAAAAGCGAGAGAATCTGGAGCAACAAACCGCTGCTCACGCAGTGAAAACAGGAAGTGATACAATACGCCTTACCGCAAACAGGAAGTGACGTCACTTCATTTCAACTTGGAACAGGAAGAACTCTTTTAAAAGAGTTTAAAAGGGGGAATTGTGGAATGTATTAACTCTGATTCATTTTTAGTACACATTTATGAAGGTATAACATGCTTTTAATATGCAATAGATTTGCTTTGAGGCCTGTCTGTTTGTTAAAAGAATAGAATGTGAATAGATTAAGGTTAAATAAGCTGTTTACGAGCAAAAGTATCAGGAGAGAGTTTCAAGGCCAGTCCTAGGCAGTGGGAAAGAACAGAAACTCCGGTTCACATGCAGCAGGAGGAAAAAACAAGAGAAGATAGTTATTAGGGAGTAAGATAGCAATAAGATGTGTGCATCATTCATTGTGTGACCTTGTATAATCTATGTTCTAACTTTAATAAAAACTAGCCTGAGCGGGAGAGAGAGTCAGAGTTGCTGCCCGCAGAGGGTGGCTGGTGCATCTCTCTCTTTGCAAAGGTGAAATGGAATTCTGCGTCCATTGGCTGAGTTATTATTTTAAAATCCTGCACACGAATTAACGAACCCGGGGAAGCAGACGGCTTCAACAAGGGTGAGCGGAGTCTGAACGGCGTGGCTGGTGGGAGTGGCGGATCCACGAGAGGTCCAACGGGGTGATCGAACAGGGACTTGATGGGGCCACGAGGAAAAAAAAAAGAGTCCTGACAATAACAGGTTCAGCAAAGGTTGAAACAAGAGTTTCCAGATAAAGGTTTTTCAGTCTAATTACTTATTAGGCTAACTGTGCATTGAATTAAATAATGAGAGTCTTGAAACATTTATGAAATGGGGAGGATGATAAAGATTATGTTACAGAGCACTTTCAACTGTCAGTCATTGAAAGGTACACACCTTTCAAGACACACCTTGGATGGTTTCTGTTAAGAAATACTGAGAAAAACCTCTGAATATACATTTAGACATTTAGATTACTTGCATGCAATGAATACAGTGCAGGACATTTAAGCCAAGAGCTAAGTAATTGTGAAAATTCTTGAATGTGTCAAGAAACCAAGACAGAGGACTCAGTATTCAAACCAGACAGCGGGTAAGATAAAGATGTTTATTTTCAGACTGGCAAAAACAGGGGCAGGCAGGCTCGGTGATCTGACTAAGCAGTCCAAGGTCAAAACCGGGTAATCAGAAAGGCTAGATTGTCCAAAGCAGAGTCCGGGCTCAGAGTCGTGAAACAGAATAAGGTTTGGTACACTGACAGGCTGGATGAGGACAGGCAGGCTCAGTGGTCATATAACAGTCCAGGATCAGTATACAGTAGAGCGGAATAAACAGGCAGGGAACAGGTAGGGAACAGGCAGACTCACAAACTCCAATAAACAGAACCAGGTCAGGCAAAACACGCAGGCAGTCAGATCAGGCAGGAAAAACAGGTTCAGGGTCAGGCTGGCTCAGAATCTGGAAACAATCGGGTTTGCATCAACAGGTCAATCGAAAAAGAGAACGCTGGAACAAAACTCACCATTGCTTCATAAATGATCTTGTAGATTGTAGCAGGATGAAGTGGGTTTAAATTAGGAGGTGAACAGAGCTGAGTGCTAATTACAAGTGAAAACAGGTGGAACCATAATCAAAGGAAGGGAAGTGACTGACAGAGAACCGAACTGATAGGTTGGTGACTGGAGACTGACAGGTGAACAGGGCTGAACTAAATGCTTGTAGAACACAGACTGATTAACCACTAAAGTAAAGAAAAGTGTAAAACTAACTAACACAAAATCCAAATTGTGGCAGAACAAAGTTTTAAATAAATGACAAATGAATGAGGAGCTTGATAAGAACACTAATTGCACTGTTTTGTTTCTTTTTTAGAAGAGAAACAACGCTTTGTTTTTAGCTGAACCATCTTAAAGGAGCAACTTATTAAGGGGAAATGAAAAGTGAGCTGCTATTTGCCTGAGCCAGAACCAAACACACATTGCCACCCAGTCAAATCATCTCCTACAAGCTGGGGAACAAGAAGAAGACTGAAGAGGCTGTCAAAGAAGCAACCCAAAGACTATGATTATTCATCCTGATACAGAGGAGAGACACCAGAAGAGTTGTAATCCAACCACTTTATGCACAATTAGGTTAATATTTGCCCTGTGCTCTGACCATGGCTCAAAGGCCTTTTTCACGTTTTGTTCTTAACAGATGGACTCTTTTCATGTTATATTACTGTTTCATTTTAACTATCCTATTCCACTGACTTATATGATCATGCTTTGATGTTGAATTATGTTGATCATGGTTAAACGATAAAAAACAGTCGGCTTCAGACCCACACAACAAGACCTACGGTTTATGCAATACTTTTTGCTTTGACAAAGAAAGAACCAGGATCTTGGCACCAAAGATCCCTAAAATACTTGGTAGTGGTAATTTTCAGATTCAATACCGGGTTTTCTGGTTGTGAAAGGCCCAACCCGCCCTGTAATGCCCCCTACTGGTACTCTTGAATTTTTTATTTTGGAAGTAATGGATGTTTATCAATGGAAATGTTGAGCAAAGAACTGAGTAGGAGGTTTTTCGGAGTGGGGGAAGAGTAGATGGATTTATTAGGAAACAGGCTTAGCTTACTGTGGTCGGAATTCTAAACAACTGACTTCCCAGAGTTATTGAATAAGGAAACGGTGGAGTGATGAAGTTTCAGCACTTTTATTAAGAAACAGAGCAGAGATCACATAGATGGAAAGTAATTGCAGTCTGTGTCTGCCCTGTCTCTGCCCCTCCTCGCTTTCGGCTCTCCCTAATATTCCCTAGTGGCCTTGGCATGAGACAAAACAAAGACAGTCTAGACAATCATCAACCCACATAGTAGCTAGGCAATATTTGGCCTTGCTATCAGTGGGCCCGTGCTCATATGTCCGAGTGGCATGAGGCCATAGTGACTTCAGAATAATACTGTCAGTCACTGACAGTAACACTGTTACTGTCAGTGTTAGGTGTCAGGTAATCCCTGTGGGACCGCCTTGTCGTCTCCTGTGTCCAACCTGGTTCCAAGTGCCTCGGCCATCGAAACACTTTCACCACCTGTGACAAGTTTACAACAGTTCCAAACCATAGCAGCTTGTCCTAGGCGTCTCCACACCCCCTGTGTGTGAAATGTCTCTCGTTGTAAACCCAGGATATAACATTATGTCCCTTTCAAGATGTTCTTTGCACAACAGGAGTTCCGATGTTGGGTGCCAACACAGCCGCCCTGCAATCCTGACCAGATCCAAAATGTCCAACTAATCTAATTGGCCTTATTTCTTTTCTGTAAGTAAGTAAGAGGATAATCATTAAATTATCCTGGTCTAAAAGACCTCTAGGTCAATAGTTAGCTAAACTCAGTTTTATGTGTTTTTACCCTCAGGATCTTTTAACATCTGGTTAAAAAGAGAACAATTGAGTTATTTGTGTCTAAGTTTAGAGATATTAAATCTCCATAAATATTGTAGTTAACTGCTTGTAATTCCAAAACAATTGTTCACTGGTGATTTAATTCCCAATTTACCCATGTTAGTAGAAGGAGTCATTATGCTAATTTAGCAGTTTTATCCATTTTAGCCTGTAACCTTTTCTTTGCGCTTTGAGGTCTGCAGGAGCGGCAGATCTTAGCAACATTATAATTATTGCTTCTTATTTGTGCCTGTGCTTTTTTTAAGATGTCTAGTAAATGCGGTGTTTGCAATTTCCTTCGCATCAGCAGGTACTTTGGGGGTTTAGGTTACTCCGCTTATATTCATAAAAAAATAATTCATTCATTAATTTATCCTATTTAACTGTTGATGTAATTCCCACTTAATTTATTAAGTTGCTCTATGATTCCATCATGTAAATTAATATTTTGGTGCAAAATATTTTCTTAACGGTCTTACCTATTTTGTCATGCATGATGCGTTTACAAAGCTTGTTAAATCTTGAAGTTGCTTCTTTAAAAGTTTTCACCTTTACATAATCATCAATGTGTTTTGGAATGTGCGTTTTGGGTTCTAATTGTGTACAATAAAATCTGAAGTGAAACGCAGGAAGGCGTGTCTGACAAACTCATCTTAGTTTCTGTTGTTGACAAGTCCGTTGATGGTTCCCCAACGCTTCTGTTGTAACCCCTTGCCAGTTGTTATCCAATTTCAGAGTCCTTTCATGGCTCCAAGTCTGAATTCTAGTCAGCCGCACACATTCCTACAGCAAGAGCACTCATTCACGAAGCCCATGGTCCTGCCTTCATCTCTAAAAGCAAAAACGGACTCCGGCAACATTTTTGCCAAAGAAAGCTCCACAGGTTGAAAAGAAATCACAGTTTTTTTAATATTATGTTTATTAGATTTTTTTAACATTTATAGAAAGAAAAAAAGAAAGAAAGAAAGAAAGAAAGAAAGAAAAAAAATAAACAACAATAGGACAAAACTTGTACAGCACTGATACAAAAAAACAAAACCGGGGGCATGTACATAAATTACAGCAGACATTTGAGAAAAGTAACCAATTTATACATAAACTTAAACGTATATATCATTCAGGTTCACACTACTGGTCATTTAATTTTCAAATTTTGAAGTATTCGAGAGTACGTTCCCATCTTTTTTTAAAAGCATAGAATTTCCCATTCAGACAGCATCTTAATCTTTCTAATACAATAACTTCTTAACTAGAAAGTTAGTTTTTCCATAGCTGGATTGAAGGGGCATCACAACTAACCCACATGAGAATACGTAGTGTTATGATATTTGTCTAGGATGAACCCGGACACAGCACGCACACACAGAGCTAGTTCTTAGGAGTGAGTTTTATTGAATGGTGTGGAAGATGTATGATGATGAACCCAGAGTCTTTCAACAGACGGAGGTGCAGGGTGCAGAAGCTGGCCGGCAGGAGGCGTGTGGAGAGACTGACCGGGAGGAACTCTGGAGCCGAAGACTCGAGACCAGAACTGAGCATCTGAGCTGAGGACTTGGAGACCAGAACATCTGAGCCGTGGACTGGAGACCAGAACATCTGAGCCGTGGACTTGAGAGCAGAACATCTGAGCCATGGATTTGAGACCAGAACTTCTGAGCCATGGACTGGAGGCCGGAACAGCTCACCAGGAGATGAGAACAGGAGTGGGAACAGAGCTGAGCTGGAACTAGGCTGAGACTGGAACAAAACAAAGCTGACGGAAAGTCTATAGGCTGACTGTAACAAAAAACAAAGTTGAAGTAAGTCTTCAGGCTGACTGTAACAAAAAACTGAGCTGACAAGGATTCTGGCAGAGACTGAGCGGGAGTGAACGCTATGGACCGGCGACGAGAACAGAATGAGGTGAGTCTTATAAAGAGGTGAACACAGGTGGCAACAGATCAGGGGTAATTGCTGCCTGACAGGTGACGGGAATGAAAACTAATAAGTGTCCAGAGGAGTGACTAAAGCTGAGCAAGGGAGAGCTAAGTGAACTACAAAATAACAAAGAAGCCAGACAAAACTTAAACCATGACACTTAGACGCGTCATAGGGTGCAGGTTCGCACGTCAACGTCACCGCCATATTGTATGTGGCAGAAAAAAGTTAAGTTCTGTTGTAGTGAACGTGGATCAGAGAAGCTGCCTCATTCCTGCGCTGCATGGAAATGTATTCTGGCTGATTTCACTACTTGTATCTGCCTTCTATAAACTAAGGCTGCACCATGTTGTAAAACTGGACACACTAAAGCTGCAGAGTGGTAACACAGGCTATATATATATATATATATATATATATATATATATATATATATATATATATATATATATATATATATATATATATTTGTGTGTATGTGTTATGAATATAAGGATCAATTTGTTAAATCTAAACATTGTGGTCTTCATTATTTCATAAAACCGTGTCACATGTGATGAGTTTTGAGTTGTGATTTAAAATGGAGAAGTGAGTCCGTGTTTCTAAGTAGGGGTGGTAGAGAGTTCCAGAGGCGGGGGCCAGAGCGGCTGAATGCTCTGCTCCCCATGGTGGTGAGACGGGCGGAAGGGACAGACAGGTGTAAAGCAGATGAGGATCTAAGAGCACGGGAGGGGGTGGGAATGTGCAGGAGGCCTGACAGATAAGGGGGGGGGGCTAGGTGGTGAAGGGCCTTGAATGTCACCATGAGAATTTTATATTGAATGCGGAACTGCACGGGGAGCCAGTGAAGCTGTTGGAGGACCGGGGTGATGTGGTGGATAGAGGGAGTTCTTGTTATGCTGCGAGCAGCTGAGTTCTGGACCAGTCGTAGTTTATGGAGTGATTTCTGAGGAAGGCCAAAGAGGAGACAGTTGCAGTAATCCAGTCGGGAGGTGACAAGGCTGTGCACAAGTATGGCAGCAGTGTGTGGGGTAAAGGAGGGACGGAGGCGGTTGATGTTTCTTAAGTGAAAGTAGGTAGACCGGGTAATGTTATTGATATGGGATTGAAAAGATAGGGTGCTATCGAGGATGACACCCAGACTCTTAACCTGGAGGGAGGGGGAGATGGAGGAACTGTCCATAATAAGTGGGAAACTGTCAGTTTTGGAAATAGTTGATTTGGTGCCAAAGAGGGGAACCTCAGTTTTACTACTGTTTAATTGAAGGAAGTTGTTAGTGAACCAGGCTTTTATTTCACAGATGCAATTTGTAAGGGAGGTGGGGGGAAGAGAGGACGATGGTTGCGTGGAGAGGTAGAGCTGGGTGTCATCAGCATAGCAATGGAATTGGATGTTAAATCTGCGGAAGATATTGCCAAGGGGAAGGAGGTAGATGATGAAGAGGAGGGGCCCAAGTACAGAGCCCTGGGGCATGCCTGAGGTGACGGGGGAGGGGGTGGATTTGAGGGTCTTCAGTTGAATGAACTGAGTGTGGTCAGAGAAGTAGGAAATAAACCAGTCCAACGGAGTGTTAGTGATGCCAATGGAAGAAAGCCTACTGAGGAGAGTGGTGTGACAGATGGTGTCAAAGGCTGCACTCAGGTCGAGGAGGATGAGGATGGTGATTAGTCCATAATCAGATGCCATGAGGAGGTCATTGGTGATTTTGATGAGTGCTGTTTCAGTGTACTGAGAAAGTCATGTGCTGAAATATTTTGCATTTTATTCATTTAAATATATATGTTTAACATTTATAAATATATAAATAACAATGTAAAAAAACATATTTTTACATATGTGTATACATATATACATATATACATATACACATACTTATATATACATATATATATATTTAATATGAATAACATGTAAAATATTTCAGCACCTAATTTCCTAGTAGTTGATAGTGTTACATAACCTGACTCCGCCAGATAGATTTGCTTCGCATATCCATCTGGAAACCTTCCGTTGAAGTAATTTTGGTAAGGGGCGAAAATACTGGTTAGCTGATTGGCCTAAGTTGGTGATAGACGGGCCAAATAAACCAATCAGATCAACGAAGCATATGACGTACTCGTCAACATGCTTCGTCGTCGCTCTGTTACGAGCGACGACGAAAACACAACCACAAGCCAAGCTACTCTTGCTGCTGCAGGTAAAGGCTCGTTAGCTCAGCAAAGAAATACTCTGTAATTCGGATAAAACTTGCTCGATAGCCACACTAACGCTAGTTTCATCGGCTGAAGCCGCCATGTTCTTTAGACTGAACTGTCGATCTTCTCGTTGCGTCACACTTCAACCCGCCTCAAAGTCAACGCTGATTGGACGTTCGTCTGGTGAACGGCTCCAAATTTTCTTTAACGGAGAGTAGCCAGACTGATCTGCGAGTGAAACCTTGAAAGCTTGCGAGATCAGGATGGTCTCACGAGGCTAAGTGTTACATCCACTGACTGTAGAATTACCTGTGAAACGTTTTCATTTAGCCAGAAAACGGCTTGTTGTTGCAACCAAATCCTATGGGATTCTGTGAGAGTAGGGAGTAGCAAGATGGTGGCCAGTGACTTCAGTTTTTTGGCAAAATCAGCACTCCAGTGTATTATATAGCTCAGTGGGTAAGAGGCCCTTCTTCTCCAATTTGCCAGAAGTGAGGCTTTGGGAAACATTCATATTCGTCTGTCTCATCATTTCCCTGTGTTTTACAGGTCAGTATTAAGTTAAAAACCAGATGAAAGGGGTTGTAATACACTTTTAAGATGCAAAGCCATACAGGAGTATATGGAGCACTTAGGTAACTCTGTATTTTGTTTTCCTTTGAACTGTATGGAGAGGAGAAACTGAGTGGGGCAATGCTGCGGGCGCCATTTTAATTCGGTTTTGTATTTATGTAGGGCTATTTACTCTGTTGTACAAGCCCCGTTTGGTATCCTGACATGTGTTTGATTGTTAATATGCCATTGGCAGTGAATAATGTGTGTGACTGGTTGTAAAGACACATGTTAAGTGTTAAAGCTAAGTTTGCCAACATGCATGTGGTTAGTTCCATGCTACCTCTAAACTGTGTAAACAGATAGTTGTATATTAAGCACTGGTGTCTGTTTGGGAATGGTGCAGCTGCAAGGATGAAGGGAATAAATTACGGGAAGCATGTAATTCATATGTTGTGAATTGTCATGTAAAGGAGTGATAACATGAATGATTTCAAGGTCACTGTATATAAAGAACATTCATTATATATATATATATATATATATATATATATATATATATATATATATATATATATATATATAGACATAAATAGTTTGCATATGAAGAACAGTTATGCTGTAATTGTAAAATACATTTGATTGTATTAATAAATTTGGCAGAAGCGAGGCTTTGGGAAATATTCATATTCGTCTGTCTCATCATTTTCCCTGTGTTTTACAGGAACATTTAATCTGTTCTACAGACTCAGATCCTGGGTCTGTTACAGATTCTTGGTGGCCCGTACGGGGATCGGTTCCACATCACCAATGGAGCTGATCCTCACATATATATAAACCTGCGGCAGAGTTGACGACCCAAAGAGAGCTGATGTAAAGGAGAGAAGCTGCTCCCCACTGCAGAAGGAAATCCAGCATTGAATCACCCATCATCGAACAACAAGGAGGACATCATGGCTGACAGTGAAAGAAAGAGCCTGGTGTGGGACATCAGGAAGGGCCTGTTCGCGCTGACGCCGGATCAACTCTTCCAAATTGCTTCAAAGGTGGGTTCGGTGACAGGCAAGGATCCCTCAAAGCTGTCATGGGAGGACTCAGAAGGAAGCTTTGAGTACATCAACTCATTCATGTACAGTGAGGCAATGTTAGAGGCTGAAAATGGTGGGATGGGTGAGTTGTTAGGGTTAAAGGACATTGTACATGAACTCCTGCATTCCACCAGCAGTTCAACTGGTGCTGTAAACGTGGAAACATCAACAACAGACCACGTGGCAGCTCTGTCTTCGGAGGCCAGCCAGTCCAATGCAGCCCAAATATTAATGGACAATAGCAACACTTTCCCCAACACCTCATAAGAAGAAGTCCTCAAAATAATTTCGGACTATGAGAGGGTGAGTAAGACATTGAAAGACTGGGTGAAAGCTCCTGTAATACCACAAACCCAAATAGAGGAGGGTGTAAGAGAGCATTTCACAGAATCTGAAATTGTAAGGGATGTGTTAAAAGTCATCAAACCGGGAGATTTCAGAGAAATGTTAGTTAACAAAGACGACATGACAGTTGCCGAGTTGCAGGGATTCCTACAATCACATCTCGGAGAACGAAATAGCACGGAGCTGTTCCAAGAGTTGATCTGTGCTAAACAGAAAACAGGAGACGACACAACAGTTTCTTTACCGTGTGATTGCCTTGAAACAGAGAATCCTGTTCGAGTCCAAAAAACCCAAATCAGAGATTAAGTACACTCCAGAAACAGTTCAAGGTGTCTTCCTGCATACTTTTTATCAGGGAATAGGACACAAGCACAATGACATAAGAAGAGAGCTCAAGCCTCTACTTGCAAATCAGTCAGTCACAGATGAGCCCATCCTGAAACATGTGATGAGAGTGACCAGTGAGGAATCTGAGCGTCATCGTAGATTAAGCCCGGCACAAGAGCCGGTTGCTGCAGAGGGACCAGCAGTAGCCGGGGTAACCACAGAGTCCCACTTAGACACTGAGACTGCATCGTGTGACATGGCAAAAGTAAACCAAGTCAAAACACAGACCCTTAAAAAGAACAGAAATGAGCAACCCAAAGTCACAGTGAGTAACAAGGAGCCAATAGTTAGGCTAATAGGAAAGAAGGCAACAACAAAATGTCTCCTCAATGGGTTGTCTGTGACTGCTCTTATAGATACTGGGGCTCAGGTTAGCTTGATAAATAGGACTTGGAAAAGTAAATACATTCCAGATGTTGATGTCCGCCCGATATCAGAACTCATAGAGTTAACAGACTATGGGAAAGTACCAACGATTTATGCAGTTAATGGGGAGTGTCTACCTTTTGATGGGTGGTTAATATTAACTGTGAACCTACCTGGCAATGATGTAATGGTGCCGCTAGAAAACCACACTAAACATCACCTTGTTTTAACAAGAAAGACTGTTATTGGCAGCATCCAGCCAATTAAAAAAGGAATAGAGACAGATTCACCTGTAAGGGATAAAACAGAGACTGTTACTGTTGCCCCGGTTGGGACAATCCAACCTTTGTGGCAGCCACCAATACACTTAACCCATCTTGAGAAAGAGCAGCAGGAGACTGTAGAAAAGATGCTATATGAGGAGTCAGCAGCTTTTGCCAGAGATGCGAATGACATTGGCTGTATCCCTAGCCTACAAATGTCACTTAATCTGAAAGATGACATCCCTGTACAAAAAGCTTACTCCTCTGTTCCGAAGCCTTTGTTTTTGGAAGTAAAAGAGTACATACAGGACCTCCTAGCGAAAGGGTGGATTGTTAAGTCAAGATCACCATATGCAGCTCTTGTCGTTTGTGTCCGTAAAAAGGATGGCTCATTACGCATCTGTATAGACTATCGCCTGATGAATCAGAAAACCATCCCAGATAAACACCCTCTCCCACGCATCCAAGATCTGACCGACACTTTGGGGGGGGGGGCACTCATGGCAAGGCGTATCACCAGGGTTTTGTGGCGGAAGGCTTGCATCACCTCACAGCCTTTGTCACACCCTGGGGGCTCTATGAGTGGGTCCAAATACCCTTAGGCCTCTCAAATGCACCCGTCGCCTTTCAAAGAAGCATGGAGGAGATGTTAAGTTCACTCAGAGACACTTGCTGTATCCCATACTTGGACGACATTCTGTGTTATGCACCAACATTTGGAGAGCATGTACAGGGTGTCAGACAGGTTTTAAGAGCACTTCAAAGACATGGTGTTAAGTTGAGACCCGAAAAATGCCAACTGTTTCGTAGAGAAGTAAGGTATGTAGGGCGCCTTGTATCTGCAGAGGGGGTGAGAATTGATCCCAAAGACTTTGACGCAGTAAGATCTCTAAAGACAAAGACACCCCAGACAGTTGGTGATGTGAGACGTCTACTTGGCTTCTTGAGCTATTATCGGCACTACATACAAGACCTTTCGCGGATTGCAAAGCCCATTTATGAGCTGTTGAAGGTCAGGGCTGGCATGTCAACCCAGCAGCCAACCAAACCCAAGACTAAAGGTCCCCAATTGTCATCTAGGACCATTGTCTGGTGGACTAGTGAACACCAGCAAGTACTGGAGCAGTTAATCGACATGCTCACGAGCCCTCCGGTTCTGGCCTACCCTGATTTCAACTTACCCTTCTGCCTCCACACAGATGCCTCAGAACAGGGCCTTGGTGCTGTCCTTTATCAGCGTCAGGATAGAAAGTTTGGGTGATAGGGTATGGGTCCAGGACACTGTCACCTGCCGAAAGGAACTATCGACTCCATAGTGGCAAGCTAGAATTTCTTGCACTCAAATAGGCAGTGTGTGAGCATTTCGGAGACTACCTATATTACGCTCCACACTTCACAGTATATACGGATAATAATCCATTGACGTATGTCATGAGTACAGCCAAGCTTAATGCTGTGGGGCATCGCTGGGTCAGAGAACTGTCGGACTTTCGCTTTGGGATCAAGTACAGACCCGGTAAGGCAAATGTTGACGCTGACACATTATCACGCCTGCCCCTTAACATTGACAAGTATGTTAATGAGTGCCCTGAAGAACTGTCGCCTGATGTGATCAAAGCAACTTGGACTGGAGCTAGAGCAGCTCAGGAAGATGATGTTGCGTGGGTTGCTACTCTAGCCCTTGCTGCAGATGCATCCCAAGAACCACAGTTTTGCGTCCTCACAATAGATCACGACGAGCTTGCTAAAGCACAAAGAAAAGACAAAACTGTTGGCGAGATTATAAGACTGAAAGAAAAAATTGCTGTTTTAACAAATGATGTCAGAAACACAGTGAGCAAAGCGGCAAGGAAAATGTTGCAGGAATGGAACAAACTACATTTTGAAAATTGACTAATGTACAGACGAACAAATGACAGACAACAGTTGGTCCTTCCAGCAAAATACAAATGGACTGTACTAAAATACCTACATGACAACATGGGACACATCGGCACAGAGAGAGTGCTAGCACTAGCAAGGGAAAGATTCTACTGCCCATATATGAAAAGAGACAGTGGATTATGTTACCCGGAAATGTCCATGCATCATCAGCAAGAAACCAACAACCCAAGTACGTGCTCCAATGGGCACCATCACATCCAGCTCACCTTTTGATCTCGTCTGCATTGACTACCTTCATCTGGAGCCCAGCCGAGGGGGATACGAATATATCCTCGTCATTGTAGACCACTTTACCAGGTTTGCCCAGGCGTATCCAACTAACAACAAATCTGGAAAGACAGCAGCTGATCGGATCTTTGGAGACTTTATTCCACGTTTTGGGTACCCAGCATGACTCCATCACGACCAGGGTCGTGAGTTTGAAAATTTACTTTTCAAGACTCTGAGGGAGAAGTCAGGTACTGGGCATTCAAGAACATCGCCATATCACCCTCAAGGTAATCCAGTCGAAAGCTTTAACAGGACACTGTTGCAGATGTTAAAAACACTAGGTGAAAAAGAGAAGCAAAACTGGAAAGATCGTTTGTCACACATAGTACATGCTTATAATTGTACGCGTCATGAATCCACAGGGTTTTTCCCCCACTTTTTGCTATTTGGGCACCACCCACGTCTTCCTGTAGACATCCTTTTTGGTCTGGTTGGGGAGAAACAGATAGTGTCACACAAGAGCTATGCAGATAAGTGGGCGAAAAAGATGACGGAGGCGTACAAAATAGCCAGTGAGAAAAGTAGATTGTCCAGCATCAGAGGAAAGTCTTATGAAAAAAAGCTGAAGGGCTTGGTTTTGCAGCGTGGATATAGGGTTCTTGTCAGAAACTGTAGTAAACGTGGAGGACCTGGAAAGCTACATTCCTACTGGGAAAAGACCATTTATCTTGTCAAAGAACAAGTAGGTAATAAACCAGTTTATGCAGTCTATCCAGAGAACAGCGATGGGAGTAAGACAAGGGTTCTTCACCGTAATCTGCTGTTACTTGTCAGCGACCTTCCAGTTGAACCCCCACTTCTAATACCCGAGCGAGCACCCAAGAGACAGAGGCGACAGAGAAGGACTCAACCGTCCAGTGACCAGAACAGACAGAAAAGTGATTCAAGTGACTCGGGTTCTGATGAGAATACGGGAGACTATTGGTTTAGATTTCCCAGGGAGACTGGACAAGTGGGGACAGACAGTGACTGCTGTCAACCAAACACACGACTGACAAACCAAGTCCCTGGGGACATAAGTGACCACTTCCTTTTACCAGCTAGAGAAGATGATAGTCTTAGCGCACCAAATGGACAGAACCTGACTGAAAGAGACAATCCACCAGTGCCATGGGTGCCCCTTATTCCTGAGGAACAGGCACAGCCAATTTGTCCTGAAGCAGAAAGCGAGAGAAGCCATGTAGTATCTCCACCAGCAGTGGGTCCTCCTACTGAGTTAAGAAGGTCGGCTAGAGAGAAAAGACCAAGGAAAATGTTTACATATCAGTCACTAGGTGAACCTTCGGTACAGCCACAGGCTATGGTGTCCACACTAGCCGCCCCATACATTCCAGTCCAGTCATGGGCTCCCTCAGCTTTCATGCCATTTAGTGCAGGGTTTGCGCCTTATTTGCCTTACCCAACTGTGCCTTACACTTACCTTTCACCTATGCCATGTTAAGTTCCTGATTTTGGGTTATGTTTGTGAACTTTTGTATTTTTGGAATGTCAGGAGTGTCATGGTTTAAGTTGTCTCGCTTCTGGTTATTTTGTAGTTCACCCAGCTCTCCCTCCCACAGCCATTAGTCACACCTACTCTAATTAGTCTTCATTCCCGTCACCTGTCAGGCTCCCTTTATAAACTCACCTCAGTTGTCTCCTCGTCGCTGGCTCGTAGTGTTTGTTGCTCTCCTTCGTGTTTGCCTGCACCTGTTCCACCGTCTTAGTTCCCGGTCCGTCAAGTTTTGGTTTTGTGTGGCTGCGCTGCTGGCTTCTGTTTTTCCGTCTTCGTCCTGGTCTCGTCCCTGGTCCTGCAGCAGCCCAGCTCCTCTCTGTCTCGTGGACTCTGTACCTGGCAGTCAGCTCCTGCATCATTCACCTCCGTCTGGTAACAACTCTGGTTCCTCATGTCACCACCATCCACCTGCAATAAACTCTCTTAAATCCTACTCTGTGTGTGCGTGTTGTGTCCGGGTTCACCCTCGACAAAATCATGACAAGGAGCCATTATAATTTGTTGGGGAGCGTGTGACACACTAATGTGTAATCACATTAAATGTTTGTGTTGGTTTAAGAGAGAAAAAAACTGTCAGGATTTGGGTTTTGTTTCAGCTGTTTGTTAATTTTGATTTATTAGTTAACTCTCCTGTCTTTAAAATCAGTTTTGGTTTTGGGCTCTTTCTTGTTTGGTTTCTATTATAGCTTGTGTGTGTTGTGTTTAGTCTTAGGTTTAGGTTCTGTATTAGTTTTGGTTTATGGAATAGGTTAGATTTTATTGTAGTTTGATTTTATTTATGTTTCCAGTTCAGTTCTGTCTCTTCCCAGCAATCTGCCAGCTCACTCAATCTGTTTATCTGTCACTCTCCGAACACCAGTTACCAGCCAATCAGATCTGCTCATCTGTCAACATCCAGTCACTAGCCAATCAGTTCAGTTCAGTTCAGTTACCACCTTTCCTTTGATTATTTCCACCTGTCACTTGTAATTAGTCTTCACTCCCGTTCACCTGCTCACTCCCCTATATAGTCCTGCTACAAACATCTGCAAACTGCCAGATCATTTTCAAACCACTTGGTGAGTCTTATCCAGCATTGTATTACTGATAGCCCTGTTGATACCGACCTGATTGCCTTTTTGACTCTGAGCCAGCCTGATCCCTAAACCTGATATGATTGCTTACCTGTTTTTCTGACCTGGACCTGCCTTGTGATATTCTGAGTTTGCCTTATCCTTGTCTGTACTTCTGCCTATTTTGGACTGCCTTTAGTGTACCAGATTTTGGACTGCCCTTCTGATCATTGAGTCTGCCTGTCCCTGTTTTATTATTAAATCCCGTTTTTTTGCTTAAAACCTCTCTTGTCTGGCTGAATACTGGGTCCATCTGTCTCTGGTTCATGACAAAAACAGGAAATGTCACGTTAGGAATTACTATTTAAGTTGTAATTACACCCCCATGCCACAGGGGGCGCATTGCTCCGTGAGACAGTCTAGTGAGGTAAGAGCACTGAGCTATATACAGTGGAGTGCTAATCACCGTCCCTTTGAACGAGTCGCTTTGAAGCCACCAGCCGCCATATTGGTACTCCCTATTTTCCTCCAGTAACTAGGGAATATGTGCTCTACAGCATCGAATAACAAGGATTTTCTCATGTTCAGGGGGGGCTTACGACTTTTAAAATGTCAAATGCCATATACTTTTATGTTATGTTCTAAAACAATCACATACTGAGAAAGTCATGTGCTGAAATATTTTGCATTTTATTCATTTAAATATATATGTTTAACATTTATAAATGTATAAATAACAATATACAAAAACATATATTTACATATGTGTATACATATATATACATATACACACACACATATATATATATATATATATATATATATATATATATATATATATATATATATATATATATATATATATATATATATAATATGAATAACATGTAAAATATTTCAGCATCTAATTTCCTAGTAGTTGATAGTGTTAGTACATCCACTGACTGTAGAATTACCTATGAAACGTTTTCACAAAGCCAGAAAACTGCTTCTTGTTGCAACCAAATCCTATGGGATTCTGTGAGAGTAGGGAGTAGCAAGATGGCGGCCAGTGACTTCAGTTTTTCGGCAAAATCAGCACTCCAGTGTATTATATAGCTCAGTGGGTAAGAGGCCCTTCTTCTCCAATTTGGCAGAAGCGAGGCTTTGGGAAACATTCATATTCCTCCACAAAGGAGGCTCAGAAGGCAGGCTTTGCTCACCCATCTATTGCCAGCTGGTAGGCATTTTAAGATTGACAGCCTATTTCCTACTTTTATCTTTAAAAAAAAACATTGAGGATGGTAATAAAAACGTGATCAGGTTGCAATTGTGACTATTTTTCTCTAAATAATTAAGATGAAGAGCCAATTTTAACATTAGTAACAGTAGGGTTAAGCTACTTTATTGCACCTCCTGACCTTCACAGCATTGATTAAGAAAGGAAAAACATATTTTTATGTTTGTCCACCTTTACAGTGATTAATCTATAAATTATGTGCAGATAGTTCAGCTCATTATTCAGTGAAATGGTAAAAATACCAGAGAAGGGAAGCCATTTGTTACATGTACTATACTTGACTAGTTTTACAACACTATACATTTTACCTTTTCTCTTTTGAGAACTATATTAATCTGCATGTTAAGCAGTTATAGTTTTATGGTGTGAAAAGGTGAGAATTGAAAAAACAATTATGGTAACATTTGGTATTTTTTATTTACAGGAATAAGCAGAAACAAAATATGTGAGGATAAACACCTCTATGCCAACCCTCCAAATATTTTTTAATGAAGGGGACCTGAAACCAGCCGTCAGGCTAAACAGAGCCACCAGCGTCCTCCCCCTTCAGCTGCTGCCCATCCAGAAGGTCCATAGATGGCCACAGGAGATAGAGATGCTGGTGACCCTCTACTGGCTGGCCTGTGGTGCATCCTATAGGAAAACAGCTTGCAGTAATATCTCTTACCTTCTTGTCCTTAAATAGAGCCAGCAATGACACACAATTGATAAATAGATTATATAAATTGGATAGAAGATTAAGACATATCAGCATATTACCTAAATTACAAGTTATTTTATATTTGGTACAGGTCTAGTGGAGGCACGCTACAACAGACACCACGCCAAGGCTGATTAACATCATTGAGCGTGCCTTTGGTGGTCTGAAGACACGGTGGCGTTCCATCTTCTTTAGGGCGTTGGAGGTCCGCCTAACGTTTGGCCTAAAAGTAATCACCGCCTGCTGCATCCTCCACAATATTAGTATAGAGGCAGGGGACCAGCTAGACGTGGTGGATGAGGAGGTCGACCCAGAGGAGGATGACCATCCGGCAGCTGAAGACAGGGAGCGGCTCCAGCTGGCTGCATGTTTAAGTGAACATGACTACACCTGACCTAACGTAGATTAGCTGGAGTCATGTCCACATGCTGCTTCATTTAATTTTTTTCACCACCTGTGAAAATACATTAAATAATCATTAAATAATTTCCATTCCAACTATTTTTAATTGTAAGTTTATAGGCATTGTCTATTTGTATAAGATCTTAATAAGAGTTATTTCTTTGTTTTAAACCATGTTAGTAACTGTTAATAATTTGTTGAATATATTACACCTTCTGTCATGCTGCTGGTCTAGGTGTGGGTCTCTCTCCCTCTCTCTCTGCTACAAGGTGTGACGTGCAGGTGTTTTGCGTCTCGGCTGATTAAGGCACCTACTTAAGGAGCCAAGACCAGGAGGAGGGCGTCAGTTCTTTCTCGCTACCAGCGTGGTACATGACCGACTTTAAACTCCGTCCCGAGTTCTTCCAAGCCAACCCTAACTCTGTGCTTTCGATCTCTTCCAGAAAATCAACCGAGAACCCTAGAAGCTTCCAAGCCTGGACTCTCTTCGAGGCCTGGAGTCCTCTGACTGTCAGTCTGCTTGGGTCCTCCTCCTTGCACCCACCTGCCTGTCCACCCTCCATCTCAAAAAACACTGGAGAGAGTCACTGGATAACACCTGGACCAAAGACACACTACCCCCCGGACCCCTGCCAAGCACCAGCCTCCGTGAGTTCAGCCCTCTCCACCTTTCCATCAATCTCAGCCCTGTCATTTACCACTGCCCTCATCTTTCCCAGCAGAACCAAGAACAATCCGGCCAGAAGCATTACCAACTTTGCTCAATAAAGAATCATTTCCTTATTGGAACTGACTGACTCATTTCAGTCATTTCTTTCAAATATGACACCTTCATTCTTTTCCAAATATTAAACATTTGTATAAAGTAAATGTCTGTTTTTTCATATACTATTATTACCATAGTTTTCTTTCCCTCTTTCTCCTCTTAATTATTTGTGTCCTGACTCAGAAGAAACTCACTTAGATAGGAAAAACATTTATAAAATGTATTTATTTTATATGCTGCTGTCGTCCTTGGCAGACATTTAGAATTTATTCCAGCAAGTATTGAGTTAATAAAGCAACACTCGTCAGTCAGATAAACACAAAACAAATAAATTATTACCAGCAGTACTATGCACACTACTTTTCTTAATTACGCACCAAATCTGTAAACAGGCCACATAAGGAAACTTAAAAGTATAATGTTCTCGCCTCAAACGATTGGAAAAGGGACTTTTGAACAACAACAGCAGCAGAAAAGGGAATTTTTTTAACTTACCGCTGTGAGCTCTGTTTGCGCTGTCTCGAATCAAGCTGCAGCCGCGGTGCATTCTGGGCAAGCGGTCAGTCTGAAGAACGCACAAGTATGCTCTGATGCATGCTCGATAAAGAGGGTGGGCGAGAACAACATCCGGGGAATTCGTCGCGTTCTCGGTTTGGCGTTCTCGGTTTGGCGTTCTCGGGTATTGGAACAGTGCTCGGGCTAAGGCTGATGACGTGTCACGAGCACACGAGAACGCTCAAGAACGCATATTGAGAAACGGTCACTGAGTGGGGCGATGCTGCGGGCGCCATTTTGATTTGGTTTTGTATTTATGTGGGGCTATTTACTCTGTTGTACAAGCCCCGTTTGGTATCCTGACATGTGTTTGATTGTTAATATGCCATTGGCAGTGAATAATATGTGTGTGACTGGTTGTAAAGATACATGTTAAGTGTTAAAGCTAAGTTTGCCAACATGGATGTGGTTAGTTCCATGCTACCTTTAAACTGTGTAATCAGATAGTTGTATATTAAGCACTGGTGTCTGTTTGGGAATGGTGCAACTGCAGGGATTAAGGGAATAAATTACGGGAAGCATGTAATTCATATGTTGTGAATTGTCATGTAAAGGAGTGATAACATGAATGATTTCAAGGTCACATGTGAATAAAGAACATTCTTTATATATATATATATATATATATATATATATATATATATATATATATATATATATATATATACATTTCTGCTTTAACTTTCTGTTCTCTCTCTTTTCTCTTCATAGTAGGTACACCTGGTCTGGCGTTCTGTTAACTGTGACATCATCCAGAGAAGACGGCTCACCCGCTACTACCATCTAATGTAGAACAGATTACTAGATCAATGTGTGCTTCTGTGCTTTTTTGTTTCTCTTGTTGTGTCTCTGTTCTGTCTTCTGTAACCCCAGTCGGTCGAGGCAGATGACCGTTCATACTGAGCCCGGTTCTGCCGGAGGTTTTTTTTCCCGTTAATGGGTGGTTTTTCTTCCCACTGTCGCTTCATGCTTGCTCAGTATGAGGGATTGCAGCAAAGCCATGTACAATGCAGATGACTCTTCCTGTGGCTCTACGGTTCCCCAGGAGTGAATGCTGCTTGTCGGGACTTTGATGCAATCAACTGGTTTCCTTATATAGGACATTTTTGACCAATCTGTATAATCTGACCCAATCTGTATAATATGATTGAACTTGACTTTGTAAAGTGCCTTGAGATGACATGTTTCATGATTTGGCGCTATATAAATAAAATTGAATTGAATTGAATATAGTTTGCATATGAAGAACAGTTATGCTGTAATTGTAAAATACATTTGATTGTATTAATAAATTTGGCAGAAACATTCATATTCGTCTGTCTCATCATTTCCCTGTGTTTTACAGGAACATTTAATCTGTTCTACAGACTCAGATCCTGGGTCTGTTACACATGCAGTCAAAACCTGGTCCTCTTAGTGTCATTTTAACGCAATGTTCTTGGCTGACCCTGGGAAGCTAGATCTAATACTTCATTTCCTTTGAAACTCTGTTCAAAACATCTCCTTCTTTCAAATTATCTGCAGAAATACCTGAAACAACCCTGAAGACAGAAGTGCAAAAGAACTGTGTAACACACTTAGAAACTATGGTTTCATGTTTAACATGTTAAACAGCCAACGCATCATTGACATCAGTGATGTCAATGATGCGTTCATGCTGATTATTGATAAATGTTTCCATTGATTTTGTTCAGTGTCATGATTTCGGCACTGTTGCCTGGTTTAATCTCTCATGTCACACACCTGTTTAGCTCCGCCCATTCCTCATCACTTCAGATCGGTTCCACCTGCTCTCACTAGTATATAACCAGCTCTAAGACCAGACAACAGTGCCAGTTTATTTTGAGTATTTTGTGAGACTTATTCCAGCGTTTTTTCGGATTACCTGATCCCGACCCGATTACCTGTCGACCTCTGAGCCAGCCTGTTCCCGTCTGATTCAGTTTGCCCGGTCTGATTCCTGACTTCTGCCTGTCCTGACTACCTGCTTGATCTCTGCCCACTGTGTACCGACCGGATTAGTTTCCTGACTACTGAGCTTGCCTGCCCTCGTTCAGTCTGTCTGCTGATCTGTGTATCGAACCTGGAACTGTGACCCGACTCCGTCCTGGATTGTCCTTCGGCACCTCATTGGCTCTCTGATCTCCTGGCTCCAACCTTCGACCACGTCCCCGACTTCGTCTTTGGCGTCGCTCTACGGCTCATCCTGCTTCACGGTTTTGATCTCCTGCCTGTCCTCCGACTTCCGATACACCCAGGCATGGACTGTAATCGGGCGTACCGGGCATTTGCCCGGTGGGCCGACGTGCTGTTTGGGCCGGCAGACCCGACATGTATATTAATAAAATGTATTATTAGGGTTCCAAGCCCGCAGCGCAGGCGAACGGCTATGCCGTTCGTCTGCTCTGTGAGCAGAGAACCCTATTGTTTTTCGTCTGTTTTTGAATTATTTTTATTATTATTATTATTATTACGGAATTAAAACGCGTTGTGCAGCCCACGCGGATTTGTAACGAATCAATTGGATCAGGTATCTAAGTTCAGAACGTGCACCCCTACTCAAACCCAGAAATTCAGACCCCTCAACAACTAGGGGGCGCTATAACAAAGGACAATGCGTTTCCGCCTGTAACCACCAAACTACTAGCCTCGTGAGACCATCCTGATCTCGCGAGCTTTCATGGTTTCACTCGCAGATCAGTCTGGCTACTTTCCGTTAAAGAAAATTTGAAGCCGTTCACCAAACGAACGTCCAATCAGCGTTGGCTTTGAGGCGGGTTGAGGTGTGACGCAACGAGAAGTGCAACAGTTCAGTCTAAAGAACATGGCGGCTTCAGCCGATGAAACTAGCGTTAGCGTGGCTATCGAGCAAGTTTTATCCGAATTACAGAGTATTTCTTTGCTGAGCTAACGAGCCTTTACCTGCAGCAGCAAGAGTAGCTTGGCTTGTGGTTGTGTTTTGATCGTCGCTCGTAACAGAGCGACGACGAAGCATGTTGACGAGTACGTCATATGCTTCGTTGATCTGATTGGTTTATTTGGCCCGTCTATCACCAACATAGGCCAATCAGCTAACCAGTATTTTCGCCCCTTCCCAAAATTACTTCAACAGAAGGTTTCCAGATGGATATGCGGAGCAAATCCATCTGGCGGAGTCAGGTAACCAAACTACTGGTCCCACACTCAAAAACTTGATGTCACTTTGTTTATTGGATGATTCTGCAAAATAAAGGGAATTGGCGCACCCTTCGTTTCCCAGCTACTTTTCGCACTACATGGCTACAAAGGTTAAACCTTTCTTGTTAAACTCCAGGCGCCGATTCAGGCATGGGCGCGGGGGGCGCGCGCACCCCCCTTTTGGAGAAAGGATGCACTGTGACGCCGGCACGGTGGTCGAGACTCCGGCTATCCGAGCACAAATTCTAACTGCTCACAGCTCTGCCGCACCGGTCGTCGCCATCTTGGATTCTTCTTCTTCTTCTTTTTCTTCTTCTCTTTTTTATGGTGGTTGGCCAAAAATTTTTAGGTGCATTACCGCCACCTTCCTGATTAGAGTATGGATCAACCTTAATCTTTTAATTCTCCCCACGGAAAAAAGGTACGATGGTCGCTAGAAAATGTTGATAATGAGAAAACATGGGGTTCTCACAAGTTGTGTAAAGTTGTAAATTAATCCAATTTTAGGAAGACTTTTTAAAGTAATAGGAAAGTTGTGAAAAATTATTTTTTTGTTGCACAGTTCTTGTAAAGTAATGAAAATAGAGTGTAAAGTAAAAAAAAAGTGGACATTGACACGCATACAGTAGTTATTGTGTAGTGTGTATTGTCTGGTCTAAATCTGTTGGTGCCACATGCATTTTATTGTTAAAACTAAGAATGGTCTCCTTTATGAAAACATACTAGGCTTAAAACTATTGCCAAGCGACTTGCATATGATGAACGGTGAGAGTGAGAAAGAGATCTTTAGGCAAGGCAAGGCAAATTTATTTATATAGCACAATTCAGTACAAAGACAATACAAAGTGCTTTACGTGATTAAAATATAGCAAAATAAAAGCAAGTAGGAATAAAATGTAGATAGAAAATAGAATAAAAGCAAGTAGGGATAGAATGTAGAAACAAAAAAGAACATTAAAAACAGTAAAACAGGTTAACTAGAACAGTCAAAGGCAATTTTAAACAGATGTGTTTTTAATCTTGATTTAAAAGAACTCAGGCTTTCTGCACTTTTACAGTTTTCTGGAAGTTTGTTCCAGATAAGTGGAGCATAGGAACTAAATGCTGCTTGTCCTTGTTTAGTTCTGGTTCTAGGTATGCAGAGTAGGCTGGAGCCAGAAGACCTGAGTGGTCTGGATGGTTGATACAATAATAACAAGTCTGTGATGTATTTAGGTGCTAAGCCATTCAGGGATTTATAGACTAGCAGAAGGATTTTAAAGTCGATTCTCTGAGATACAGGGAGCCAGTGTAAGGACTTTAGAACTGGGGTTATGTGCTCTACTTTCTTAGTCTTAGCGAGGACGCGGGCAGCAGCGTTCTGGATCAGCTGCAGCTGTCTGATCCACTTTTTAGGCAGGCCTGTAAAAACACCGTTGCAGTAATCAGTTCTTCTAAATATAAACGCATGGATTAATTTTTCCAGATTTACTTCATATAAAGATGATCTACCATCAGGATCAACATTCAAGCAGGAAATGAAGTTGTGGCACACAAAGTGGTCATCATCAGTGGAAAAACCCAGCTCTCTCCCTGAAATTCTAAGGATAACAAATATGAAGTACTACCCAAACATTTCTATGATCACCTTCTGTCAGTTATACCTGTTACAAGTGCTTCTGTGGAACGTGCTAACTCAGGCTGTAAAGCAGTAAAAACTTTGCTAAGGTCGACTATGGGATCGTCATCATAAAGTTGAAGGTGTTGTAGAAGAGAACAATATTCTTTGTCAAGTCGTACTGTTCTATTATAGGCTTATAGCTTAACTTCACCATACATGTTCATTGGTTTAACTTACTTTAAAGGGTTTTTTTCTCAACAAAGTTCATCTCGTTATCAGTTGAACCATACCAACCTGTTCTAAGTTCTTGGGTCTTTTTAAGCTATTTTTTCTTAATATAGTTTATCTGGATGAAATATATTGTTAAAATACATTTAAAAAAATCCTTTATCACTTGAACCATACCAACCAACCAAACTGTTCTTAAGTCCTTGGGTCTTTTTTTATTTAATTTTACTAAATAAATATCATTTCTGGAGATAAAATCTTTGTTTGATTAAATGTTTAGGATACTTTTTTTTTCATGAAACTACTTTTTAACCTTGTGCATGCTGTAAAGACCAAGAGATTTTGGCTTAAAAATCCTTTTTCAATTACAATAATGTAATCTTGCTAATTCCTCTTATTTTCATCTATTATCATTGATGGATTATCATTAATGGATGGATCATCCATTATGATTATCAATTAAAAACCCCTTACATGAATAATTAGGGTAGTGTGAAATAGTAACCTAAGTTCATTTAGCCTCACATTGTCATAACGTGACCCTTGACCCTTAACCCCTTGACCCCTAGGTGCGCACCCCCCTTTGAAAAATCCTAGATCCGCCCCTGAAGTCCTCCTACATTTTTTGTGCAATCCGCACAAAACTTTATATATAAGCGTGTCATGGACAAATAAAAAAAGTTAACGTGGTGGATTTTTGAATTTTGACTTTTTCGAAAAGTAACACTAATATAAGTGATTGTTAGCTAGCTAGCTCTAAATGTAATTGCTGATTATTGTAAAACCATAACAGATTTTAACATGTCCTTTATAACCCAAACTACAAATAAGATTTTGCACATGTGACCCGCGTTTGAAGATCGTCCATCACTAGGGGGCGCTGTGATGTCAAGAAATCTACTACGCAAGAATGGCTGATCGGTTTTTACAAAACCTTCTTCATCCCCTTCCAGTCATAACCCTGAACTAAAGTAATAAAAAATATTAATGATTGAAACAAGTGGGCGGGGCCTATATCCAAAAGTGTGGAAAAAAACTTGAAAACTTCAAAAATTCACCTAAAATCACTTGTGTGGTGTAACAAGCTCAGATTTTCAGGATGTATTCCTTGAATAAGGTGCAAAAATTCTCTCACTGCATGTATTCCAGTTTTTGAAAGTGCCACACTCTGTTTTTTTCAAAGTTTGTAAAATGGAGAAATCAATGTATTTTCCACAAATATTGGTCAATCCCAATAAAAATGGCCTCTATCTGTAAAGCACAGCCAGAATAAACATGTCTTTCAGTTTGGCAAAAATCCAGGCGATTTTGAACAATTTACAAGACTTTGAACATTAATGATACAAGATTATAAAGTTTAATATTTTTTTTCTCTGAATCCATTTTTTTAATGACCATCAAAAAAATCGTGTGGTTAGATAAAACACTCTTGCACATTCATGAATATTTTCAGAATTTTAGAGCAAACCGTTGATTTAAAAGGAATATTTATTTAGATAGTTTGACATAAAACCTATTGTAAAGAGCTTTTCAGAAAATGAAGCAAGGGCTCCATCTCGTGGCTTGTTTTTGCAACTATAACAACTCTTACCATTAATAGTCTAAGTAAGGGGTATTCAATTAAAACTTAGCAGTCCACTTCAGTATATATGTATGTATCCATATATATGTATGTATATATATACACACACATATATATATATATATATATATACATATATATATATATATATATATATATATATATATATATATATATATATATATATATATAATATAGGATCACTCTTAACAGACTGTTCCTTCAGAGCCAAATCTGCGTGGAGGTCAACTACCTGCAAGCTAACTGACTCAGATGTAAATCTATGGTTAAGCACTGCAATACAAATATACAGTCAGTTTATCAACATCCCACTGTTAATTCTTCTAGTTCAAACATACTTCAAGTAAATTAAAATTATGACTGTTCATTAATATCAAACTAAACAGTAGACATTTTAAACCTTGTTTACATCTTAGTTAAATAGCTTGAGGCTGTACATGTGTAAATTCCTACATTGAGCGAGGTACTTGAACCCATCACACATGCAGTATTTGATCCAGTCCGACATTTCTCTGTGTTCAGCGCTGGGTTTCGTCCATACAATGGATGATGAAGGAGAGTATTGGATGTAGAAGGATTTCATGCTCTTTGGTAAGGTGATAACTGTATTTCATCTCATGATTTACAAAGACTTGGAAGAGGATTAAAAAAACCTATGCTGTAATTTGTTAAATTACAGGTCATAGTTTCATAATTAAAAAGGATTTTATATTTTTGTTTTACATGGGTTAAAGATGATTCCGATGTTTTGAGTTGGGAAAAAAATTTAAAGTGCATGTAAAACATCGCAATGTTAATGTGAGGAATGAAGAAAAAACAATGCTGTAAAAATTGATAAAGTGAGTTTATTTAGCTGAATGCAATAATAATATTATCGTGTGCAGGCTAGGTTTTTTTGTTGTTGCTGATCAAAAAGCTGGATCAGACTACTGGATCAGATTCCATGGATTCTCTCTGAAAAGACATGGCGAGCCTGTGCCCCAAGCAGAACTGAACCTCCATTGACAAACTCCATTCTTCTTACTGGCGTGAACTTGCCAGTGGTAACAACACAAACCACTGAACAAAGAAAAGAAAAAAACAACTGAACTCGCAACATAATTTGACTTGACTGACGACTGAAATATATTATATATAGTCACAGAGGGTGTTGGGGTAGCTGTGGCTGAGTTCTTCCTGAAGTCCACAACCATCTCCACTATTTTTACAGCGTTGAGCTCTAAGTTGTTCTCCCTGCACCAGGTCACCAGATGGTCACCCTCCCACCTGTAGGCGGACTCGTCACCATCAGAGATAAATCCCATGAGAGTGGTGTCGTGCGCAAACTTCAGAAGCTTGACAACCGTTGTTTTCCACCAGCCAGAAGGTGCTGCCGCCTCCACACCACACAGAGAGACAGCTGGTCAGAATGCTCTCTATGGTACTTCTGTAGAAGGTTGTGAGAATGTGTGGGGACAGGTGGGCTCTCCTCATCCTCTGCAGGAAGTACAAGCACTTCTGCGCCCTCTTCACCAGTGACGTGTTTATTGGATGATTCTGCAAAAAAAAGGGAATTGGCACACCCTTCGTTTCCCAGCTAGTTTTCGCGCTACATGGCTACAAAGGTTAAACCTTTCTTGTTAAACTCCTCCTACATTTTTTGTACTCCTCCTATATATATATATATATATATATATATATATATATATATATATATATATATACCTTCACGCTCCATGTGGAACTTTGTGCAGCGGTGTTCACAGTAGTGATGGATAAGAAACGCAAGGGAGGCGCAGAGAAACTGTGCGAAAAAAAGAAACAAGTTCTTCAAACGGATGCTGCGAAATGTGTCAAACTGACTGACATGTTCCCAACAGCAGGACCTTCATCTGCTCTGGTGTCTGATGTAAAATATGGTGGTGGTGGTTGTAGTGGAGGCGACGGCGAACCGAGCAGTGAACATGTCAGTGCGGTGGCTGCAGTATCAGAACCTGCGGTAAGCCGGACAGTTTTCTGAGCCCCAAACTATGTGATAATGATAGGATAAACCAACCAACCCCTTGATGAATATGATAAAATAACATAACCCCCCCCCCCCCAAAAAAAAAAAAAACCACTGTGCTGCTAACAGATTCTACAGCGGCTTAACATGTTCTCAGATGCTTATCATCTCCTTGGGCTTGCTTATTGTTCTTGCTGACCCTTTCCCTTCCCAAGTGGCCTGTGAAATAACCTTCTCTACACTCAAGTTCATCAAGTTCAGACTTAGGAGCAAGCTGTCTGCAAGCAAGCTAGAGGCATTTATGTTGATGGCCACTGAAAAAACACATCCTCATGGCACTGGACACAGACACAGTGATAGATAAGGTGGCTGAGAAGAGTGGGTTGCTGACAAAGCTGCTCTTGTAAGTTAGTAAGGTAAGAGGAACTTCTTAAATTTATTATGAATGATAATAGTACTATTCTGTGCAACATTTGTCTAATCTTTATTCCTTCTCATCCTCTCTGACAGGATTTCTACACGTTTCAAATGGTTCATTTTGTCATTGGCATCCTTTTTTACACAGTGAGTGCGCAGTAGTCCAATGTTACCCTACAGTATCTGGAAGACTGAATAGATCTGATGAGCAATTTACAATAACTTCTTATGATGATGTAACGTGATAATATGTGTGATTGACAGTGACTTTTCTCTCTCTCTCTCTCTCTCTCTCTCTCTCTCTCTCTCTCTCTCTTCATGATCTAAGAATTGTTGCTGTGCTGTGGTGGAGTTTACATTTTACAGTGTTAATAAATTAAGATTTTGGAAGTATTTTAAGTGTCCACTCTCACTAATTTCCATTAACCTGGCCTCAAGGTATTGCACAGTTGTTATTGCACAGTTGGTATACACATTCAGTACACAAAAAAAATATGATGGGCCAGTCTAGTCCAAAATGCCAGGGCCGATTTTTTTTTTGTCCCAGTCCACCCCTGGATACACCTGCCTCTGGGACTCTATGAGCGGCAACTGCCGCACCGGATTGGCGACCCGCCAGCTGCAATCGACCTCAGTTACTGGATCTGAACTGGACATTAAGACCCGGGGCCCGTTCTTGGTACGTTGCTTAAAACATCCGAGATCAAATGACACATCCAAGATGATTTCATCCGGCTAATCATGATCCGGCTAATTGGGTTCTTCAAACACACCTATTGTTTATGATTAGTATGGCTGGATTGAGTTATCTGAGATAACTGCGCGTTCATGCGTTTGTTTAAAAGGGGAAATGTATCGATAGTAGAAACAATGATCAGCAACGCTGCTATTGGCTGTTCAGCATGGCCAAAGAACGCCCACAGTTTTTCTCCCAAGCAGAACACGAGCTTTTAATGGAAGGTTATGCCGAATTTGAATCATTAATTAAAACGACAGGGAACACCTCAAAATCTGTTAAAGCCAGGAGAGAGGGCTGGGAAAAAGCAACAGACAAATTAATGCATAAATACTGTCCATGGTAGATGTTTCTATCACTTTCTACAGTATGAATTTTTGCATTTTGATATTTTCATATTTACTTTGTTCTTTTATATCAGAGCCTCCATGGGACCCACTAGAACATGGGGACAAGTAAAAGTGAAATACAAGAATATTCTACAAAATGGTAGCCTTTAATTATTATACTTTATTTTAAAAAGGCACTTGTTATGTCAAGAGTCCAAATTTCGGTGTCATCCCTTAGACACTGGAAGTAAAGGATGTAAATTCTTTATCTATAAAAAATGAAGTTCTGTTAATGATTAGACAGAACGGACCCACACGCAACCACTCTGAAATAGGTTTCTTTTAATTAGGGCAGGAAAAGGATTAAACACAACGGGGAATGCGGTAATCCGGAATAGGGAGCGCTGGAACGTGGACGGGGACGAGGAGCGGGAGGATTAACCCAGGTGACCAGGGAGCGAGTGACTAAAGAGAACCTGAGGAGGAAAGCACCGACCGGCGAACACCAAGCCGCGGAGTTGAGGATGAGCCGCAGTGGCAGCGTCCGGGAGGGGAGGATCGGTCGCGGCCCCAGCTGGCTGAAGATCAGCAAGGTGAGCAACTCTGGAAAGAAAGGCAAACACAGAGAATGGGTTAGCACAAGGCGAAAAACACCAGGGAAGTATTTTGCTTGATCACGAGAAAGTCTTAGGAGATTCAGCGGCACCAGGACTAATGCAGCAGACGATCCGGTGAAGAGTGTTGAGAAAGGCCGGGTTTTTATCTTGAGCTTGACGAAGATGAAGACCAGGTGTGCAGGTGGCATAGGGTGGTGGTAGGAGGAGCGATGGTTCCAGAACGCAGGGAGAGAGAGAGCCGTAGGGAGGGAAGAGACACGAGGGGGAACACAAGACCAAAACAAATAACAAAATATTAGAACGAACTGAAGGAAAGCAGAACACTCACCCCCGCTGAGCTGCCACCGTAACAGGACACCCCAGACCTGAGAAGTAAACTGGGGTCCATGGTCAGAAACTATGTCCAAGGGAATTCCGTGTAAACGAAAAACGTGGTTCACCAGCAGCTGTGCTGTTTTCAGTGAGGATGGCAACTTGGGCAGGGGAACAAAATGGGCACATTTTGAAAAACGGTCCACGATGGTGAGGATGACTGTATGACCGTTGGAGGAGGGGAGTCTGGTGACGAAATCTAGGGCGATGTGGGACCAGGGACGACCAGGGACAGGTAGTGGGTTAAGTAGGCCAGCAGGTGGTTGGTGGGAGGATTTTGCTCTTGCACAGGTCTGGCAGGCCGCCACGAAGCTGCGACACTCCTTCTCCATTGACGGCCACCAAAAACGTTGTTGCAGCAGGGACAGCGTTCGTGCCATACCAGGGTGACAGGCAAATTTACTGGCATGAGCCCACTGCAAGACTCGGGAACGGGCACCGGAGGGGACATACAGGCGGTTTGGGGGGCCGTTGCCGGGATCCGGTTCAGTGGACTGAGCACGGCGCACCAGGAATTCCACCTCCCAGACGACAGAGGCGATGAGGCAAGTGGGGGGTAGGATGGGATCCATGGAGTCCAAGGGGAGGTCTGGGGAGTGGATGCGGGACAGGGCGTCAGGTTTTATATTCTTCGATCCTGGGCGATAGGTGAGGGAAAAATTAAATCTAGAAAAGAACAGGGCCCAGCGAGCTTGGCGGAGATTGAGTCTCTTGGCCGTTTGGATGTAGGATAGATTTTTATGGTCAGTCCAAATAACAAAGGGCTGCTCAGCGCCCTCCAGCCAGTGCCTCCACTCCTCCAAAGCCAGCTTAACCGCCAGCAGCTCCCGGTCTCCTATGCTATAATTTCTCTCGGCAGGGGAGAGGCGGCGAGAGAAATACGCACAGGGATGCGTCTTGTTATCTACTGGGGAACGTTGGGATAGACGGAGAAAATAAGGATGTCATCCAGGTAAACAAAAATAAAGCGGTGTAGAAAATCGCGAAGGACATCATTAACTAAACACTGGAACACCGCTGGCGCGTTGGTCAGCCCAAAGGGCATGACTAAGTATTCACCAGCGGTGT
This sequence comes from Fundulus heteroclitus, assembly GCF_011125445.2. Classification (NCBI taxonomy): domain Eukaryota; kingdom Metazoa; phylum Chordata; class Actinopteri; order Cyprinodontiformes; family Fundulidae; genus Fundulus; species Fundulus heteroclitus. The sequence goes on from NC_046367.1 coordinate 5,243,236, forward strand.
ATTGAATGCTGTTTTCCACTCATCACCGTGACGGATACACACGAGATGGTAAGCGTTCCGCAGGTCTAATTTGGTGAAAATAGTGGATTTCGCAAGGGCGTCAAAAACAGAATCAAGGAGAGGGAGTGGATATTTGTTTTTTATCGTAATGGCGTTTAAACCACAATAATCTACGCACGGGCGGAGGGATTTATCCTTTTTGAGCACAAAGAAAAACCCAGCAGCGAGAGGGGAAGAAGAGGGGCGGATATTACCGGCAGCCAGGGAATCATGAATGTACTGTTCCATCAATTCTCGTTCGGGGCGAGACAGATTATACAACCTTCCCGGGGGGTAAGACGCACCCGGGAGGATATCGATCGCACAGTCATATGGGCGGTGGGGGGGGGCAGAGAAAGTGCCATGTCTTTGCTAAAGACCTGTGATAAATCATGATACTCCTGCGGTACACCGGTAAGGTCCACAGGGGGCGGTGCAGGGGGAACTGAGATACCCGGGGAGCGAGCGGAGAGTAAACAAGACGCGTGACAAGCGGTGCTCCAGTTACGGACCACGCCGCTACTCCAGTCGATATTAGGATTGTGCTTAATCAACCACGGGAGTCCCAGGACCAAGAGAGCGTTTGGAGAGGAGATTAGGTGGAGCGAGGTAGTTTCACGGTGTTTTCGACAGGAAGCAAGCCTTTCAAAGTAAAACTAAACTTCACAATAAAATGGCCTGAACAAATCTTCTTACTGAATATGATAAAAATAAAAAGCAAACCATCATACAAATAAGGTAAATATTTTCTATTTATGGCTCTAACACCACTTTTTCCTCTTTTTAAAAGCCACTGTTAAATGATGTGCTTGTCTGTTTATAACAGCCACCAAGAAAAATCACCCTACAATTACGCTGTCGCGCTGCGCTAAAGGTTCCTCTCTATTGCACCATACGCGATTAATTCGAAAAGCTCGGAAATTATTCCTGCACCTTCCGCAACAGCTTGCTGTCTCAAAAATGGACATGGATACGACAGACTTCCCTATCTCCTCCACCTATACAGCTGCAATCTAATCCTGTTTACATGAAATAAGCTCTCGAGCAGGCTTAAGTTTGCGCACATGTTGCTATGACAGCAAGTGCAGGATGAGTTTCGAAGAACCAAACGATCCAAGATCATGCCAAATCGTCAACAATCAAATCCAGCTAACTGAGTTAGCGGCATACGAAGAACGGGTCCCAGGTTAGTGACCGACACATTGTGTGCAAACACTTTCATAGAAGCGTTGTGACTAACCTGTTGTCTCCTCCTGTAAAGGCTCCCGCTGTTAACGCTGGCGCCTCCCGCTCCGTGTCTGTTTTTAATAAACTGTTAAACCCTAACTGTTTGTTTGCCTCGAATACTGGGTCCACCTGTTCTGAACCTAACATTGAGCCCATTTTCCGGAAATGCTTTCATTGTGCTGTGCCTTTTGGGCACACCAACATGGGGACTGTTACAGATTACGAGATTACGGAAGCGGGAGCTGCAAAGAGCATTTACCAGGGAAACAGCAGATAACTCACGAGGCCAAGGATGTGTGGCATGCATAAACAACTGGACAGTTATCACGGGGCCGAATGGACACGTGGATATTCCTGGGGCCAAGCTCTTTTCAGTCTAATGGCGACATGGGGAAAATTAACAAATCCTGAGCAGGTCTTTGTTGATCTAAATAAGATGACATAACAGAGTTGGACACTCTCTCTTGCTTCTGGAAATCTGCCTAACTCAAATTGTTTTGTGTATGACAGTCCAGTACTGAAGCTGTAAACATCTCTCTGCCTTTTTAGATGAAATATATTAAAGTATAGTTTCGGTTTCAAGAGTCTTTTTATTGCTACAGCAGTCTACAATAGAGAAAACCACTTTTTGTAGGTCAAAGAACTTGGGGAGACCACATCTGGATGCAGTCAATTGTTATCACAGAAATGATGTGGTTCTACTGGCTCCCTCAGGCCACAACCTTAGGTGTGCACTGGATTGGTTTGCAAATGGGTGTGAAGTGGCTAGGATGATAGTCAGCTCCTGTAATTAATTTTTTTGTGTGTCCTGTCTACCAATGTGGAAATAAGGATTGTTGTCCTAATGCCAAAATAAGACAGAAACATCACGGACTACAAGCGCAGCGACCAGCGGCTGAGCAATGACCAGGCTCTCCTTGACACCTTAAACAGCTTCTTTGCACGCTTTGACGCTCCAAGCTGCAGGGAGCCTGAACATCTTTCCCAGTCATAGGAGCACCATCAACCTCTCGTCCTGTAGCTCCACCAAGTGACCTTTTCCCTGAAAAAGGTAAACACCAACAAGGCCGCAGGTCCAGACGTGGTGTCAGCCCGGATGCTTAAATCATGTGTGGACCACCTAGCAGGGGTCTTTCTGGATATCTTCAACCTCTCCCTGCAGCTCTCCACGGTTCCTGCCTGTCTGAAATCCTCTGGTATCATGCCTGTCCCCAAAAAACCCACCATCATCTGCCTCAATGATGGGCTGAGCAGCAAAACTCGAATCACCTGATCTCTTGAACCGGAGCACAAAATTTTTTTTTTTTATCGGCTATAACTTAAAAATGTGCAAGTGAAAATGTGGGAACATTGGTGTTTTGAGATCACTGCTATCTGTAGCAACTTATCCAAGTGCAAAAATGTTACCCCCTGACAGTTCATACGAACGTTCTTAAGGAGATGTCCTACAGATTCTGGCCCACGGACTATAAATGCACATTGCTGTAAACGAACCCTCAAATCATCATTGTTCAATAAACACCCTATTATCTCGTTATCTGTGACTTTCATGAAGGCTAAAAAAAGAAAAAGAGTATATAACCCTATTTCATTGCCAGTTTGTTTGTCAGTTTTTGCCTTCATTATGGGTAATGTGAACCGGAGTAGCCAAAGAGAAATTTTGCCACGGTGACAAATTATTCTTGATTCTTCTCTTTAACCTATGCTCATGAAATATTGATTGTGATTAAAGCAGTCCCCTTACAAAGGAAGTTAATTTTAGCCCCTTGTGTCAAGGAGCTAAAATTAACTTTCTTTATAAGGGGACTAGACTCAGCCCTAGATATCTGGTGAGAAGCTCCGTCATCTGGGGGATGATCACGATGCTTCCTTTATACCTCTTTTTGGAGGTACATTCCACTGGGAGGCACCCTGGGGAAATTAGCCGGAGGCACTATCTATCCTATCTGCCCTGGGAATACCTTAAGATCATCCATAACAAGCTCAGAATGTCACTGGGGAGAAGGATGTCTGGGTTTCCCGTACTGGAACTGTTATCCCTGTAACTAAACCACAGGTAAATGGAAGGAATGGATGACTGTATGGGCAAACAACAAACAAACACAGGAAGCAGCGAGTAACCTGAAAGCTCCTTCTCATTTTAGTCACAAACCATATTTTCTTATTTTCTTGCCTCTCTATACAGTAAAATATTCTACACACTGTAAAAATACCCTACTGGTTCAGAGTAAGTAGTTTTTATTGTCTAACAGCAGTAAAAACAGTTGGATCATATGAAGGCTACACAGCACCAAAGTTGGTTGCTCTGTTGCCTTAGGTTTGAATCCTGGCCTGAGGACTCTCCGCATGGAGTTTGCATTTTTCCACTTGCATGCTTCCTTCCACATTCCAAAAAGAAGCCTGTAAGGTTAATTGGTATTTCTAAATTGCCCTTAGGTATGAGTGTGTGTGTGTGCAAGTTTGTCCTGTGGGTATCTGTGTTCCCCTGTGATAGACCCGGTTCAGGATGTGTTCCGTCACCCTCCGAGTGACCTCTGAAAATCGGCACCAGCTCCAATCCAACCCTATACGTAAAAGCAGGTATTTGCACTAGATGGATCATATTATACATTTTTGTTTTAAGTCTTTGTTTAAGTATATTGTAATGTCAAATCATACTGCCATGTGCCTGTGCCGTATTGGCTACCCCAACCTCCACCCACCACACATATAAATGTCATATCATCATTTAAAGAATGGTCATACACATTATTTTATTAGATACAACCCTTATATGAGAGCTGATCTGGTAGTACATTTTCATCACATTTTCAGTTTATTGCTATGATTATTGACTACTTACACACAAATTAGTATTTATATTCCCTTTTTCAAATATATTTATAGTGCATTATAGTGCATTACAGTGCCACTTCCTGAGGCAAGCACTGTCTGTGTATTTTTTCAGATTTCAGAGGTAAAAATGTGAGCATAAAAAGTACTTATAAATAGAAATATTTTGTCATATCACACAAAAGATCATTTTCCTTAACAAGTTTTAAAATTTTAACCTTTATTTTTGTTATGTGTTGATATCAAACACTCATTTTTACATGTCCATCATACGCCTCATGCTCATGAATCTTGTGCCTCCAAATCCCATGTCCCTGAAGCTCCTGTATTCTCCAGGCCTCAGGTACATCATCCTGCCTTTGTAGTGGGGCTGCTCATACATCAGCCAGTGGCCATCCATCACATGGCAGGACATGCAGTCAGACATGTGGTAGCGATCCATGATGTTGTCGCAGTCATCCATCAGCTCATACATCTGACCACCAAAGTTCTCCCTCTCATAGATTCTCATCCTGTAGGATCCCCTGTACTGTGAAAAACATCACACATGATGTGTTGATTTTTTTTATCCCCCAACTGTTGACTTTGAAATTCTCAGGAATTTCCAACTTACCATAGGGATCATACGACAAGACCTGACGCAGTCCCTCATGCCCATCATGCTCATGTAGTCAGCGTATTCGCCTCTCCTGAAAATATACTGGTTTCCCATGTAATTAGGACGATCATAGCCAATAAAGCATCCACTCTCCACCCTACAGGAGTGGCACCTGCTCAAGAAGGAGGACATGTCAGCACAGTCACTCATGCACTCATATGAGCGGCCCTGGAAGTTCCTGTCCTCGTAGAAGATGATCTTAAAAGAAATGAAATAATATCAATGATGTAAAAACATAAAAGGCATACAAAATTTCACAAGTGGTATACATTGTATTAAATGGCAAGTATGCTTACCTTGCCCATAGTTCTGGTTTTAGTGTTGGTTCTTCTGAGAATCGAGTTGTGCTACACTTGTGGCTGTACTGTTTTGTTTGTTACTTTTATACCGGACCTAACTAAAAGAATCAGTTGCCCTCATTGTGTAAAACCCCTGACCCAGCACCATGATGTAGAGGGCTATAGAGTGCGAAGCGGTGTTTGGCTCGTTTCCATGTGACAGGATCCCCTAGAAGACTTTAGAATATATTTTCCTCGTGTAAGTCAACACAATGAGCACATTTGATGCACCAGTACACAGTGACAGACAATAGTCTCTTTATCACATTTCAAAACACTCCATATGAGCCTACCACTGATATATGAACAGTTTACACGCATGTGGATCCCTTTGTGTGACTACAATAGTTGAGCATGGGGGCGCTTTGATAAGTGGGGGCGTTGGCATTGCGGTGGCTGGGGGATTTCCTCGGGGTCGTCTCTCAAAAGTTGTTCCGCTGTTTGTAAAAACGTAGACTGTATGTTTTTTTCAGAGAGATGGCAATAACTGAAATACAAATAAGAAATTGTTTGTCAGATAACCATAATTTTTCTGTTCTGTTTTAGTATTTCTATGAAATTTAAAGTTAAAAAGCCACACTAAGTTGTGCTCTAGATTGACACCTATCAAGCACTTGATTTGCTAATGCCTTTTGTTCAGCTAGTGCAGCCCATATTTTGTTTTTACCTTGATCTATCATTATAATTTGCTGTGGAGTTTTGCATGTGGAGTGTATAATAAGCATATAATGTATGCAGTGTATAATGTGGTGCATGACACTTAAAGGAAATCAATCAATCAATCAATCAATCAATCAATCATCAATCCATCAAGTAACTTATTAACGACTGTTTACCCCTGTGAATCACTCTCATAGCAGTCAGTCCACAAACCACATACAAACCACAAGGGTCATTGTGGAGAAAATAATACCCCAGCTGCCAATGGTGCATAGCAGAAGATACATTTATAGGAAGAATACTTCTGAGACAGAAACAAGTGTAGCTCAGTAAACTTGTCTTTGCATGACCAAGAAAAAACAGTTTTTAATAATGGAGCTTCTTGGACGGACAATATACTGTACATACAGTATACACATGTGACATGGAAACACAAGAACAGACTTAAAGACCAGATTTTACCAGAGGACAAAGGCTGACTTAACAAATGTGATAGGTGAAGTACAGCAGAACTGCATCCATTGCCTTGGAACCTAAGCAGCAGGATCTGCACAGAATGCCCCAAGCAACAGGCTAAAAGAGTGTGCAGGAAGATCAATTTCATGTATTGGATAGAAGTCCCACATTCAAAGTGAGAGACAGCGAAAATTACAGTGGTCTGCAAAAGTATTCACTTCCCTTGACCCCCTTAATCTTTTGTTCCCTCACAACTTGGAATTAAAATGTTTGCTTGAGAGTTTGCATCATTTCATTTAAAGAACATGCAAACAACTTTGAAGATGTTTTTTTTATTGTAAAACAAACAACAAATATGACAAATAACAATTACAGTAAAAATTCTGCATGCATAACTATTCACTAACCCTAAAGTCAGTACATTGTACTAGGGCTGGACGATATAGAAAAAACAGCATATGTAATATTGTCTTGGTTCCTGTTTTTGATTTGGTGAAAGTTAGCTTTATGTTTAAGAACTTTCAAATTGACTAGAGACACCAACTTACAACTAATACAATACAAAATCCTTCACAGAGTACACTACACAGGACAAAGATTATTCAAGATGGGTTTGGCACAATCTAATATCTGTCCACACTGCATAGGCAATCATCCTGATAATTATATTCATGCGTTATGGTTATGCACACCAGTCCAGAGGTTCTGGACACAGATATGTAAGGACTTATCAAAGTGCCTGAGCTGTAAAATTACACCTTCCCCATCAGTTTGCTTGCTCGGTAATTTTGAGGAAAGTCCTCTGGAAAAAGAAATAGTTTACATGGTTTTCACTGCATTATGTATCGCAAAGAAAACTATCCTCATGAATTGGAAAAGTAAAGAAAATCTCAGTATCAATCAGTATAGAGATCTTTTGTTGGATCATATTAATCTTGAGACAGCATCTGCATCCACATCTGATTGGTCTCTTTGGGCTCCTCTGATCAACACCATCACTTAGTGGAATAGGGGGCGGTGGGTTGCTTCCTGCAGGGTGCAGTGGCTGGATGGAGGGGTTCCTGGGGCTCTGGGGGCACTTGGAGTGGGGCACCTGGTGGATCTGACTCCAGGGTCTGTTGCCCCCATCTGGGAAGGGCTTGGGAGGCCTACGGGCGGCCTACAGCAACCGCTTGCGGTGCTCTTGGGGAGCTGTGTGGTGACAGCCGTGGGTTACTGACCTGGTAGCTGTGCTACCGCTGGGTGGGGCCGGGGTGGGTCTGGGGGCCTGGGGTCCCTGGAGCGCGCCGCCCTCGGGCGGGGGCCTCGGGGGTTCCGGTTCCGGGGGGTGTGCCGCTTTTGGTGGGGGCCGGCGCTTTTGGTGGGGGCCAGAGGCCCCTGCGCGGGGCCTCTGGTGCGCTGGGGGGCCTCGGGGCCTGTTGAGCTGGTAGGGGGGCATGGTCATTAACATCTCAGGGCAGATGCTCTTCTCCTTCATTGGATAGGCACTCTGCTAGTGGGGGGAGGGGGAAGGAGGGGGAGTAGGGACTTACCCAGCCTGGATGTCTACTGTCGAATGTATGGTGAGTTGTTTGAATGTTAGTGTTAGTGGCCAGGGTCCCCCCCTCTTATTTATTTATTTATTTACTTTTTTTTGGGGGGGGGGGGGTAAAGCCAGTAGGCTTGGTGGGTGGGCTGGGGGGGTTTGAGGTGTTGGTCCTGGTGGGTGGTTGGCTGGTGGGCCCTGTGGCCTCTCCCTGGCCCCCGGGCTACGGTGGTGCCGCTGGCGAGGCCCCCTTCTCCGGGTGGGGCTTTCGGGGAGCGGGGGTGCCTATTGGAGTCAGTAGGGGAGCTGGCTCCCTGGGATGGCTTCCCAGTCCTTTGCTCCCCATCCCCGGACTTTGTGGTGACACCCCTCTCCCCAATTTTATCATGCATCTTAGACACTTTCACTCCAAACATTTTCACAACGCACACTCATGTAGACCATAGTATGGGGAGGTGGGGGGAAGACGTCTGGGAGGGGCTTATGTTGTGTGAGCCTCACCTCGGACGGGTCCCTTCACCTCCTCTCGCACTTAGACATTGAGGGTTCTGGGCAGTTGCCTGGAGGGGTGCGCTGGCACCAGCTTCCTTCCGGAGGGGGGGTGGGCTGTGCCGTGCACCCTCTTTGGCGCTCCCAGTTTTTAAACACACTTGAGAACAACATGCAACAACACAGCATATGAGCGGGCGTTCTCCGTTCTCCGATGGCGGCAAGGAGTCTGGGGCCTGGAGGAGGTGCGGGCCACTGTGTCCGGGGTCTTGGCGGTGGGCTGCTATGGGTAGTCAGCGGCTTGCCAGGTCTGGGGCTGACGCCTCCGCTCCCCCCAGGAGGGGTGGGGGGCAGGGGTGGCTAGGGTAAGGTGGGGGAGGGAGAGGGTTTATTAGGTATTTAGGGGGTGAGGGGGGTTCTGGCGGGGTGGCTCGTACGGGTCGTGTTGGCCCCCCTCTTTGGGGCCCCGGTCCGGGGGGCGTCTGGTCCGGGGGTGGGGGTCGGGCACAAGCAGTCGTATAGTTGATTTGGGCTGACCCCCCCTCTTGTCAGTGTTGGATGCGAGTGTTATGTGGGAATGTGTGTACAGCGTCTTTTATTTTAATCTGTGTGTGGTGAGTGGGGCACTAGGGAGGGATGGTGTGAATGAGTTTTCCTTTTTTTTCAGGTATGGGTGTGGTCTGCTCCCTCTCCCAAGAACATCTCATCGCATTGGTAGGCCTCGGGTTTGGGGCGCCGGCCCACTCCCGGCAGCTGCTTCGCAGGCCCTGGCCCCCCGGGGGGCGGCCGGGGCCCCCGCTGCGGGGGCGGGGCGCCCCTGGGGCGTCTGGCCCTTAGGGCCCATGGCCGGGACCACTTCAGCGGGGCTGGCTGCCGGCGGAGCCCACGGGCTCGTCCCCGCGGCTCTTGGGGGCGTTGGCATTGCGGTGGCTGGGGGATTTCCTTGGGGTCGTCTCTCCTTTTTCCTTGGGGGGGGGGGGGTTGCAGATATCCTGTGTCGGCCCCTCCTGGGCGCCCTGCTTTAGTCCGGCGTTATGGGTGCCCTGACTCCTGCCTCTGTGCTTGGGGAAGGCGGGCCTTTGGTTCTCCACAACCACTATCAAGCTATTTCCTTCTGGATAATTTTCACCTAAACTAGTGCACTCTCACAAACTCCCACAGGTGCTGGGTCCCAGGTATTAAATGTTCACTTATATACAGAAAGCCTATAATTTATTTATTTATTTATGTTCTTTCACTTTCTTTTTTCAGGTATCACATTACACATGTCAGCTTAAATAATAATACATATGATTTAGCAATGGCATCTAGGTGTTATTCGATTGTATCTGTTGCTTTATGTCTGTTGGTTGTGCTGTTCTTTTTGCATCTCTCTTTCCAGGTGATGGAGCAGAGGGAGAACGTTTTATCACCCTCTCCCTTTTATCTCTTCTTTCTTTCACCTTTTCTCTTTTTTTCTCTCTCTTCTTGTTCTTCCTTTACTTTCCCATTGTAGTGTCCATATAATTTGAAATTCTCCCTGCAGGAATCACAATAAAGCTATTTACAAGCATAAATCAAGCGGAGCACTATGGCGAAAGCTGTTCGCTCCACTTGTAAAAGCAAAATCTGTCGAGCTCTATCTGGCATTGAGACATCAATTCCTATTGCCACATTGCTAGACAGGACACTGGGGGGAGTTAGCTTTTCCCTGCTTTTTGGTTTATTTGTGTTTTAGATTCTGGGGTTCTGTCATAGTTGGAATTCTGTCTTAGTTTTGGTTTGTGTCTTAGTGTGAGTTTTGAGGTTTCTTTTACAGTTATTGTTTTAAGTTTGGTTTCTGATCTGGTCTTGTTTTGAGCCTCAGCACTCATGTCTGGTTTATTTACTTACTCTGCACACCTGCTTAACTCCACCCCTCCTGCAATCACCTCTCACCAGTTTCACCTGCTTCCACCTCCATATAAACTGTTGAGGCCAGACATCAGTGCCAGGTCGTCTTGTTGAGTTATGGTTGAGGCTCCTCCTGCAAAGTTCTGTTTATGGTTTGCTTTTGGATTTTTGACCCCCTTTGTCTCCAGAAACCTGAGCCATCCTGTTTTGTCTGTTCCTGCCTTGTCTGCCCTGCTAGTCTGTTTATTTTTTGTGCCATCTTTTGGTGTGATGGTCTATTTGGCTTTTTTCTTGCTTTTGATTTTTGTTAATAAAAGAAGAACCTGATCTGAACCTCTGCTGGTCTGGCTGAATTCTGGGTCCCCTGCCTGTGATCGTTACAGCATATCGATAAAATATAAATCATATTGCTAGATATTGATAATTGTCAACAAATTCAAAACATATATTTTAAGTGCAGCTCTGGCCATTTTATGCTGTTGCTTAGCAACCTATTTTTAGATATAGAACTCCCAAAAACTGAATTTAAACTCAACCCTTTATACAACCAACTTTTTTACCAAAATTGCAATTATTTTAAAAATGAAAAAGAACATGCGCTCTCTGAACTTTTTGAAGGGGGTGGAGCGTTCTTGGGTCTGCATTTGTGATTGGTTGGGAGGATGTAATATCAACCTACATGATAGGCTAGAATGCAAAAGGAAGGGAAATTTTCATTCTATTAAACTTTTTATTGACCATTTTTTTCTATCATCTATATATGTCTATCAATCCATATATATTGTTATTGAATTATCGTTCAGCCCTACATTGTACAGCCACGTTTTGCTGCAATTCCAGATGAAAGTTGGGTTGAATTAACCTGGATAGCCAGATTGATAATGTGTAGCACTCTCCGTTCTTCACATTTTCAATCTGGAACTGCTCCTATCTAATGATTTTGGGGAAAGGAGCAGAACTCTCCAAGCTGATTGGGTGAAGCAACACCAACCAAAGGTTGGTTTTAACCAATCATGGTATCACATTAAAAAGTAAGCAGCACCGTCATGTGAAACTACAAGAAGGTAAGCCAATCAAGGCACTTCTTGCTGTTCTATCAAAAAATATCATGGATCCTTACAAAACCAATGTAATAGCAGCAGCTACACGCGACCTCTTGCACTGCCATGTGTTCATGTTGGTTTGGCTTTGGGCTCGACAGCTCTTGCTTTCGTCGCACTGGTATGACACGCCTTAAACCCAAAAACTGCAACGTGATTGGCCCAATTCATTTCTGGCATGGACACAAATAGTTAAAGCTGGAGCGTACAAGATGGATTCTCATGTGTTTGTGAACATACAAATACCGCGAGAAGTCATCTTGCAGGCAAGGTTAAGTTTGAATGAGTCTCTATGAGCTCGCCACATCTTAAAGAAAGACTGCTCTAGCTCCTTCATGTTGGATGGTTTTCGAGTGTGAATAGTGATCTGCCTAACTACAGATTCTCAATTGCATGGGGGTTTGCACTTTGACAAGGTAATTTAAACACATTTAAATTGTTCCTCTTAAACCAGTCGAGTGTTACTTTAGCAGAATGCTTCAGATCATTGTCCTACTGCAAGGTGAACCTCCATCTCAATTTAAAACCCAGGGAGACTGACTCCAGTTTTACTAAAAAAAAAAACTTGTATTTTGCAACATACATCTTTCCCTTGAACTGGATCAGTTTCCCCAACTCCGCTACTGAAAAATACACCCACAGCATGATCCTGCCACCACATTTCACTTTGGTGGTGGTATCTTGGGATGATGGGATGTGTTGGGTTTGCACCAGATATAGCATTTTATTTTGGTTCTCTTTTAGTCTCATCTGACCAGAACACCTTTCAACATACATTTGGGGAGCCTTTGGCAAACTCAAAACATGACTTCTTTATTTTATCACCAAGTAATGGCTTTTTCCTGGCCATTCTTCCATAAAGCCCAGCTCTACGGAGAGTACGACTTATTGTCGACCCATTGACAGATCCTTCAGTCTCTGCTGTGGACCTCTCCAGCTCCTAAAGGGTTACCTTTGATAAGAGCGTCTTTCTGGACACTCAAGGTCACTTTTTATTCTCTGTAAAGTGACCTTGAGTGTCCAGAAAGGCGTTGTTAAATAAAATTTAATATTATTATTATTATTATTATTATTATTATTATTATTATTATTATTACTGTGCTGCCTCTCTGCTTATTGTCTTCCTGGCCTGGTCTGTAATTTCTGGTGGGTGACCCTGTCCTTGCAGGTGTGTTGTGGTACCATGTGCTTGTCATTTGAAGTTGATGGATGTGGTGGTGCTCCAGGGGAACACAAAAGATTTATTTTCGTTTTTTGTAACCCCACCTTGACTTGTACTTCTCACCGACTTTTTAAATGTAATTGATTGGACCAGAATTTTTTAGGAGCGTCATAGTAAAGACTCTGGTACATATTCACATGCCAGTTTTCAGTTCGTAAATTATTTTTTTATATATTATTCTCATTTCACATAACAAACATAGACGTTTTTGTGCAAATACATACATCAGATAAAATAAGACAAAACAACATTTAAATTACAGGTTGGAATGTATAGAAATAGGTAAAATGGGAAGGGTGTTGAACATTTTTGCAAGGCACTGTATGTAGGACAGAGCCATCAATAAATTGTGATGGCAACTTTTTAGGTCTTGTTTTCCTAATTAAATCAGGATGTAGAATGAAACAGAAGTATAGAATACAGCTAAATTTTATGATTTTGTGTCAAACCCATTGATATCAATACTGCAAAAAATCTCAGTAAATCCATATTTTTTTGATTAAGCAGTAAACATGTAATACCAGGAATCCATTATGCTCTTCATACTCAACAGATCCCACAAAGCATGTGATAAAACTTTAAGTGCACATCACTTCCCCAGTCTCCATGCTCTTCTTCTACAGTTTCTCACTCGTTGAATAATCTCCACTGAAATGTACAGACTGAGCAGCAGGGCTTCTTTGATCAAACAGCTAATCTCAGAGTTTGTCCATGTTAATACATTTTGTAAATATTTTTTTATCTCTTAAAATCCTGCTTCAACACTGATACTTTAAAAAACTTTGTACTTACAAGTTAAAAAGTAATCGTTTTCTATGTTTCTGGAAAATGGTACAAATATATTTCCATTACCATGTTATAATTGAAAATGACCCAATATTGCATGGGTGCAATTACCAGCTAATCTTAAAGTTGAATTAGACCATTCATTTCAGACAGAAAAAAACAGGTAAAAGAGTGAACACAGTTTTACTAAATGAACATAGTGACATTTTGCTACAAAACTACAAATATGAAGCCAATTTAACAGGATGAAAGGGGTTTAATAATTTTCATATCCTTTATAAAAAGATTTAAAAAATGTACCCGAGAATTGTCTTACAGTAAAGTTGATGTTTTGGATCTGACAAAATTCCAAATTTTTAAAATAGAAAGTTACACGTTAGCATCAGGCAACAACGTCTTTTTGTACGTGGAAATTAAATCCACAATGGATAGACAGTTTACATAGGGCACTTATCGTTCTTTGTATACAAGGGCGTAAAACCAGAAATTATCATTTTTGTTCTACTTTCTTATTTTATTTTTATGTAATTTGAGGACACTGAAATACTTATGTGGATAAAATCCTTATCTTAATTTGGGGTTCTTACACCAGTTTATGCCCAAGAGTCAGGGTTTTGACTCATAATTGAATGTTTCTAGATTGCATCTTGTCCAGAAATAAAGACAAGCATAGTGGTGTTGTGCCATATTAACGCTATGATCATGGAAATAATTGAGGTCAGATTGAATTCTGACCACACAGCCACAAAGGAGAGAGAGTCAGCTAGGATGGCCCTTCTCCCAGCAGGTCTCTTCTGCAGCTCCCACACTTCTGACCAGATGCTCTCACACTCCTGACTTCAGTCAGACCACTTTCTCCTGGAGCTCCTGAGGGAAAGGGGGGGCTAGCCAGCCACCCAGTCCCCTTCCTCAGCAGCCATGTGACTCAAGGCCGAAAGCCCACAGGCCAACCGTTCCGTGAAACTCATCTGCTGCTTCAATGGAATGACCAAGAGGGAGCGGGAGACTTGGCTGAATCTGGACAAACAACACACAACTCAAAGTTAAGTCGGCTGTCTTAGCCTCAGCGTCAGGATCAGGAGGACGAAATCCTGCCACGCCAAAAACAGCTTTGCTTATGTTTGTCAGCCTTACAGGGAAGTGAACCCCAGACGGAGTTGAAAAGCCGGCAGAAGGACCCACTTTGTATGCTGAGGAAAACCTGCTTAAATCGGACTGCATCTAGGTCAGAGATTGGGCAGAGACCAGGCCTCCAATCCCGAACACATGCCTACCTCTGCTAGGCCACAGAACCCAAGGCTTGCCCGTTGCTGAACAGAACAACTTGCCTGCTTTTCAGTCCTCCTATCCTTGGATGGCCAAAGTGGACAGAACTCACACGAGGGAAAAGACAGGTTTGGGCCGAGAGCTGAGAGAGAAATTAAATGGTTAATTTGGAAATGTTTTGTAACTTGTTTGGACACACGGTTGCTTTAAAAAAAAAGGGCTAACAAGATAGCTCATTGCTAGCATTCGGTACCATATCATTGTCGAGTGTGTTTTTATGGTTATAACAAAGGTTATCTCCATAAGGGTTTCATACATTGATGGGACATTAATGTTTACGTTATCCAGCCCACTCATTATGACTAAAATAAAACCGAAGCTTTATTTGTTAGCGCCGAAGGTCCGCTAGCCAAAATGCTATTAGCTTCTCTTAACATCCGGTTCCGGACATTTAAAACGAGCTTGTTTTAAAGCATAAAGCTTAGCCATTCTGCTCCGCCATCGGCCGATAGAGCTATGAGCCTTATTACCGCATTAATATTGAATATTAATGTCGGTTTAAAGGCAATTTTGATAACTTTAGACTTTAACCGATTTAGCGACCGATCGCTACAGCGACCCCAGGCGCCCGGAGGGAGAATCGCATTAATAAGATTGACCATAAGGTTTAATTGATTTTACTGAGCAAATCGCTCTTTAGAATTTTATTTACTCAAAATAATGTTCTGGTTAACTTGGGCTTTGCATTGTGAATTGATTGAAACACATGCCAAATATTTTTTAACTCCATTCCCTGTTTTTTGGAATAAGATCTTCAGTGAACAAGGATTCACTGAATTATTCTGATTATGATCAACCACTTTTGTTTTGTCTTGTTTGTTTTTGCATGTAAATAGTTCCTTAGCTTAGCTTCTTTTTATCTTCACTTTGCTTAGTAGTTTAGTTAAGTTGCACTAGCTTGGTAGAGAGGATTTGTTAATTGAAATATTGTGTTAATTCAGAGAAACAGCATTACATGGTGATGTTCTCTGGATGTTCATTTTATTTCTGTTATTAAATTCTTGAACTTGAAAAGTAGTTGTCACTCCTTTATTCTATGTGTGTGCAGGGTTTGCTGTTAAAAGATCGCTAGTGCGCAAATTCATCACTTTCGACCATTGTCCTGATATCAGCTTAAGAGCTGATTATCACCAGACAATACTTAACAGACAGAGAGTTATTTATGAAACATTAAGTAACTTTAAACAGTGTATAATTGCACAACAGTGGCAACACTGGAAATGAGAGTGAATATCTTTATTGGAATTTAGTAGTAGGAATCCATGATCCTCCTCATGCTCATGAACGTTGTGCCTCCATATCCCATGTCCCTGAAGCTCCTGTACTCTCCAGGCCTCATGTACATCATCCTGCCTCTGTAGTGGGGCTGCTCATACATCAGCCAGTGACCATCCATCACATGGCAGGACATGCAGTTGGACATGCGGTAGCGGTCCATGATGTTGTCGCAGTCATCCATACACTCATGCATCTGACCACCGAAATTCTCCCTCTCATAGATTCTCATCCTGTAGGATCCCCTGTACTGTAGACATTTGAAAAACAAGATTAGATCGTGCTTTACTTCTAAGGATTGAAATCTATGTAGAAAGGAGATGTAGTACCATGGGGATCATACGGCAGGACCTAATGCAGTCAGACATTCCCATCATGCTCATGTAGTCAGCGTACTCGCCCCTCCTCATGAAGTACTGGTTTCCCATGTAGTTGGGACGGTCGTAGACCATGAAGCAGCCACTCTCCACCCTGCAGGAGTGACACCTGCTCAGGTAGGAGTACATGTCAGCACAGTCACTCATGCACTCATAGTGGCGGCCCATAAAGTTCCTGTCCTCGTAGAAGATGATCTGGGAGAGGGTGAAATAATATCAGTACTATAAAATCAATAACATATAAATAATATACAATCTATTTAAAAAGGACGTGCATTTTTAGTAAATTAACCAATTACATTTTAAAAAAGAGCTTTTATGACAAAGTAATTTTTTTTCCATCACCTAATGATTGCTTACCTTGCCCCTCATGCTCATATCGGTGTTGCTCATGTTTGCTGCAGATGAGTTACTGCTTGTGCTCCTGTACTGCGTTCCTACCTGGTTTAACCCTTTCCTTTTATACCTTAGCAAATGTAAAGAGCTACTGGCCCCCCTTTATAGAACTGCTAACTCAGCAACTTCCCATAAAGCTGCACAGAATGCCGATGTTACATGCCGGACTTCTTTGTCTTTAGTCTTTAGAAAGGCTTTTCTGTCATATGTGAACAACTGGCACTTTAAACACGCTTACACTATGTGAATGAGTCATGCGACTGTTAAGGAATTGTTTTTATGCCTTTACTTTCAATGGTTATGTAGGTTGTGTCTTTTTTAAATGTTTGTGAATTTGTTAGACTTTTATTACTCCCACATAGAATTTTATGTAATACATATGATGTCATGGCACATGTTTTTTTTTTCTCTTTTTCATGACAAAAAGTACTTGATAAAGAAAGCAATATGTTCTATCTGTTTCACAGTACAAACTTAACTTTAATCCAACTTCTTTCATTGAATTTACTTCTGCCAATTAATAATATAAATTATTTAGCAATTAATTGTGGTTCATGATAACCCAGTGACAAAATCATGTAGTGTATTTTCTCAGTTTTGGACATTTCTTTTTCTGTAATGGCAATTTTATTTATGATTCTGTATGGTCAAATTTCAACTTTCAGTGTAGACCGCAGTTTTTAAAAGTGATGCTTTTGAATGCTAAAAGCTTCCCAAAACCACTTAATTGTTTTCTGTCTATTCCTATGGTTAACGTCCCTATCAAGAAAATGCAAGAAAAAGAGTTTAAATGACCGGAGTTTTCTCTGGCTGTATGGAACAGAGAAGTCTAGCATTGCCCATCTCCACTGTACAATTTGAATGAAAGCTGCTAAAAAGATGTCCAAGGAAGAAAAGTGGTGGATCCAGCATCAGACTTAGATACAGATGGATGTCACGATTCTGTTTGTCTTCCGTTCTTATTTGTGTATATTGGAATATTTTTTGTGTCTTCTGCAGTTCTGCCTTAGTCTCTCACCCAAGCTGTTTGATATTCTATTGATTATCAACCATCTGATTTTCATGCAGTTGATTACTCCCCAGTTGTATTTAAGTTCCTGGTTTCTGTTTGTTCCCTGCTGGATTCTCTGAGTTACTCTGCGTTACATTCTGTTGTTTCCCATTCCGTTGTTCCTAATTAATTCTTGGCTCTTGTATTTCCCTGTATTTTCAAAGTTTTTTCATTCAATAAATCTCACCATCTCACCATCCCACATAGCAGGCGACACAGCGCCAGATCCGCTTTCAGACCGGCAGATCCGCATAACAGTCACATCTGTTTTACTGCCTACCCCCAAGTCAGAGAGCGCGAATCACCGTCAGATTACTGATGGTTTGGACCCGGGGATACGGAGTGAGGCGCAATTTTTTCGCTGGAATTCACCAGAGAAAGACGATGGAAAAAAGGAGTACTGCAGCTGGTGATTTTGAAATTAAATCATTTCCCAAGTTCATTCTTCATAAAGGTAAGCCAACGTTGGTCAAAACATGTTAAGAAAATATTTGTTTTAGCTCTGTAAAAGTGCCTTTGACAGTTGCAAATGATGTAACATGTTTTTAAAGGTTTCTTTATACATATAAACTGAATAGAATAACAACTTCAGATGACAAACAACTTCCATATCACATAAGCATCTTAATTTTTCCGATGAGAAGAGTCTGTCTAACTTATAAACCATGGAATCGTTAAGCGGAGGTAAAGTTTAGATGTTTTAAACCACCCATATTGTTCAGGTTCCAGCAGCAAAATACATGGGAATTACCCACTATTTTAAGTTCAAGAGTTGTTTTGAAGACTAACACAGTTAAGTATTTTTTTTATTGTGCAAGAAGAGCTATGCAAGATAAAATCTGAATGCAACAGCTCATTATAAAGAAGTTTCCTGAATAATAGCTTAACATACATGTATCTGTGATTCCAACCTCCAACAATTGCCACTTTGAATACAGGTGGCTGTGACTTGTGAGATTGTCTGAATGTAGTTATGACAATTTAGTCTTTTTACCTTGTTTTTGTGCTTATTTATAGTGTTCCATATTTTAGTAGCCCTCTTGATAAAGAGTCTTAACTTTTGAATGTTTAGTATACTTAAATGTATATTTTGTCTTTCTAGGAGCTATAAGGAAGAATCCCTCGTCAGCAAGTCCAGCTATCCGCTGGTTCAACCTTGCTGGTGACTGTGGAGGTGGTCACAAAAACACCAAAAATCCAAAGCTTCAACTTAAAGGTCTTGATTGGAAATGAAGCTATTCGGGTATAAAAACACTTCAAGTTTCAATTGAATTTGATGGTTGTTATTCTGTGTTTGTTTTTTTGGACTGTTTTGTTAAATTTCAGGACTATTGAGAAATGGTTGATATTTACACTAAAACAATTTTTTCAAATATTCATAGATCTTGTGTGAGTGATCTGGTGTTTAGACTATTAAGATTTGTTTGTTGTGTGAAAAAAATGAACAATCACTTTAATGTTATTTTTACATTTATACATTTCATATTGTGTCAGTTATTTAAATCAACATGGTCAAATGATATATTCTCATAATAAATCATTTATTTAAAAAAAGCGTTCCTTTTTATAAATAGATACATTTACTTTTTTTACTTGTCTGTTGCTCTGTTCTTTCTAAAAATCCTTAAATTTGAAGAACACTAATCATTTTTGAAAGGTATGTCTTCTATTAATATGAAACATTTAGGGGGTTTAATGAAATGAATAAGGTAAGGCCTGCAGTGTGAACATAGCCTAAGACTCCTTATCCGGTACAATTCTGGTGGAGTATCATAAGATTGGAGGCACATTTGGCCCAAATACGGAGCAGATCAGAGAATACAGACAAATCATCTGGTATGGATCCGGCCAGTAGCTGGCCCTCATCAGTAAAGCGGATCTGTAATGGTATTGGCCTGTTGTGCTAAAAGACACCGGTCCAGATCCGTTGTACGGATTTGGTCCAGATGTTATGATAAATCTGGACCGGATCCGGGCCAAATACATTTTGTTATCTGGGATTGCTCTGTCTCACCATTGCTGCACTTCAAGTCTGCAACAATGAAACATCATCACTGAATAATCCAGACAACCTAAGGCCCATTCTGAGGCTCAAGGCTGGCCAGGAAGCAGTCCATAGTGATATACCCCTCTCTGTCATCTCAGGGCAAAAATCTGAAACTCCACCAAAGTCATCAGGATAATAAGCATGCCTCACAGGCAACACCTGTGGCAGATGCTTTCCAATTCTTCTGCAAGGGTCAGGACGCTCCTACGCAGGCATGCCCACAGCCATCTCCCCAGCTCATACATGGTCATTCAAGGGCTGAACCAATTCATTCAGCTGTGGATTCATGAGCAAAGCCAGACATTTTTAATGACATTTTGTTAACATCAACTTCACCCCAGCCTCCTATTCCTGATTCTGTTCTCTGATGAGGCTGTCCATGTGGACTTGCTTTTTGTTCCTGTTCCCGAGTTCTCCAACAAGGGTGTCCATGTGGATGTGCCTCATGTTCCTGACCATGGAGGTGTCCACGTGAACCTTCCACTGCCAACATCTCCATGTCACTCTCCAGGGCTCCTTTGATGGATTTCCCAGCTTCCATACTGCTCTCCAGGGCTCTTTCGAGGGTTCCGTCTTAATAGCTCCTCTGTAGGTTCAAGTTGCCTGAGTTTTACCATTGCTTCCAGATACCTGAGGTTCTTCAGTGTCCAAGGCTCCTCCAGGAATTCCAGTTTCCTGAGCTCCTCCATGGTTTCCGGTCACCTGAGCTCCTTTGAGGGCTAAAGGGGCCCAGCCCCTAGATCCAGCCTGCTGGGCTGCCTTCTGACGGGGTTGTCCGTGGGTACTCTTAGTCCACTCCTAGATCTTTCCCTCTGCCACTGTTAGCTTCCAGACCATTCTTTTCCAGCCGCCTCCAAGGTTCCTCTGCCTACTTTCTCCAGACTTCTTTTGCTGCTGGCCTACTGACATCATGTATTCAATTAAATTCAATAAAATTTTATTTATATAGCGCCAATTCATGAAACATGTCATCTCGAGGCACTTTACAAAGTCAAAATCAATCATATTATACAGATTGGACAAAAATTTCCTATATAAGGGAACCAGTTGATTGCTTCAAAGTCCCGACAAGCAGAATTCACTTCTGAAGAAGCGTAGAGCTACAGGGAGAGTCGTCTGCATTGTCCATGGCTTTGCAGCAATCCCTCATACTGAGCAAGCATGAAGCGACAGTGGAAAGAAAAACCACCCATTAGCGGGAAGGAAAAACCTCCAGCAGAACCGGGCTCAGTATGAACGGTCATCGGCCTCGACCGCTTGGGGGTTACAGAAGACTGAGTAGTGTCACGTTCTGTTCTGGTTTATGTTTATTATTTGGTTAAGTAGCTCTTTTCCGCCTTTGGGTTTATTTCCGTCTTTGGATTCTAGTTTAGCCCCTTTATTGTGTTAGTTATCTGGTCCCTGTTTTAGCTCTGTTTTTAGCTCTGTGCTTGGTTTTTTTTCCGGTTTTGTCTTAGGTTTATTTTCTAGTTTCCTGTCTGCTCCCTTAATCACTTTCACCTGTCCTTGATTAGTTTCCCTCCGCTCACCTGTCTGTCCGCCTATATTAAACTGCTCTAGTTCCCTGCTCCCCGTCGGTTTGTCTCTTGTCTTCCGTTTGTCTCTTGTCTTCCATTCAGTCGTTGCCTCAGTTCTGGTCTTGTTCGGTAAGAACCATCAGCACTTTGATCCTGTCTGTTGTTAACCTGTCCTGTCTGTTTCTGCCCAGTTCTGTTTGCTGTCAGTTTGATGTCCGGATGTCTGCCTTACGTTCAGTTGGATTCTGTTCACCCATCTGTTTACATCTAATAAACACCATAAAACGCATGGAGACTGCGTCTGGTTGAATACCGGATTCATCTCCACTCTGATCATCACAAGCAGAGACACAACAAGATAGACAAAAAAGCACAGAAGCACACATTGATCCAGTAATCTGTTCTACATGTATCACCAGGCAGGATATCTTGTGCCACTAGCCTTCAAGTTTTCTCCTGCGCACAAACAGTTATAAACTAGATTAGTAATGAATAACAAGCTAATTTAAAGTTTTAAAGCAAAAGAGAATGAACTAATCAGATAAAAATGCAATATTCCAATTAAATAGAGGAAATACAGCAGCCCATTTACAGAACAATGTGAAAAACTTCAATATGTATGATTACGCAAGTAAACACATCAGCGTAACTAAGCCATATACATATGTAAATTAGCATCAAAGAGACAGCGTAAATGATTATTGATCAGATGAAGAACCCGTGCAACCATTAGCATGTTTGTAAACATTTATTAAGTCTGTTGGGAGCAGCGTAGATTACAGAGTCTAACAGCAGCTGGGATGAAAGACCTGCGGAAACGCTCCTTTGACCATCTAGGATGCAGCAGTATGCCACTGAACAAAAAGAAGAGAATATGGGAGATGAAGAGGCTGTGAACAATAAATTAGGTGGAGCAAGGGAAAGGGGAAGCTATTGCTTCTAACGACCCAGTACAAGTAAGTAATCACACCAAGCAATAGCTTTTAATGACCCAGGACGGTGATGGGTGGGTCATTGATTTGCACCTGACTTATTATGTGTCTTGGCGGATGGGCCTCTATGTCCTTAAAAACAGCAGCGCTCCAACTACTGGTTGCTCAAGTGCACGCCACAAGAATTGAAAAAGACTCCTGGATAGTTGTGGAAATGTCTTCAGAGCATCCAAGCGAAAGTACGGTTTCCACTGTTTACGTCACTGTCCTGGCTCACTAAACATTCACTCAGACTTCAAAAACAATAGCAGTCACGGCTTAATACATTAGATTATTTTTAAAAAGTAAATTTATTAACAATGACGATGTTTTAGAGCCTTTATTTATGTGTTAATCTATATAATGTTTCCCTTAGTGAATTGAGTTACTGAAATAAATTAACTTTACAATTATATTCTAATTTATTTTAGCTACCCAGTAAAAGTGGCAGATAGATTAGCCATCAACCCAACTCATCCGGGTCACAAGTTATTCAGACTTTTGCTCACAAGTCAGTGCTACAGAGTGCTGATAGCTAAAATAAGATGACACTGCCAGTATCTATCCTCAGGCTTTCTCTCTAAATAACACTTTACAGTTAGGGTAGCCAGCTATACTGCTGTGAAAAAAATCATGCTGTACACACTACCCCCGTTCTTACCCTTTCCACGTGAATAATGTCTTTTCTGTTAAAGATTGTAGTTTGCTGTTCTGCTGGCTGTTACTTCTCTGCCTGTTTTTTACATGATGCAAACGTTGGAATCTGAAGTCACATTTCTTGTTTGTGCCCAGAAATTTTCAATTCAATTCAATTCAATTTTATTTATATAGCGCCAAATCATGAAACATGTCATCTCAAGGCACTTTACAAAGTCAAGTTCAATCATTGGGCTGTACAGTGGCGCAGTGGGTAGCGCTGTTGCCTTGCAGCAAGAAGGTCCTGGGTTCGAGTACACCCTGGGTCTTTCTGCATGGAGTTTGCATGTTCTCTCTGTGCATGCGTGGGTTCTCTCCGGGTACTCCGGCTTCCTCCCACAGTCCAAAAACATGACTGTTAGGTTAATTGGCTTCTCCAAATTGTCCTTAGGTGTGAGTGTGTGCGTGAATGGTTGTTTGTCCTGTTTGTCCCTCTGTGTTGCCCTGCGACAGACTGGCGACCTGTCCAGGGTGTACCCCGCCTCTCGCCCGGTGAACGCTGGAGATAGGCACCAGCAACCCCCGCGACCCCATGAGGGATAAAGCGGTTTGGAAAATGGATGGATGGATGGAAGTTCAATCATATTATACAGATTGGGTCAGATTATACAGATTGGTCAAAAATGTCCTATATAAGGAAACCAGTTGATTGCATCAAAGTCCCGACAAGCAGCATTCACTCCTGGGGAAGCGTAGAGCCACAGGAAGAGTCATCTGCATTGTACATGGCTTTGCTGCAATCCCTCATACTGAGCAAGCATGAAGCGACAGTGGGAAGAAAAACCACCCATTAACGGGAAGGAAAAACCTCCGGCAGAACCGGGATCAGTATGAACGGTCATCTGCCTCGACCGACTGGGGTTACAGAAGACAGAACAGAGACACAACAAGAGAAACAAAAAATTTGACAAATAAAGTTGATTCAGATTCAGATATTTTCTAATTTTTAAATTCTGAAAACATTTAACTACTCCATAATTTGTCATAAATTTAAATATAGATGGATACCACGCCAAACCTTAAAAGTAAACACTGAGATTCTCTCCGCCTCTCTGCCTGCTCGGACGCTTTTTTCTCTGCTCCCTGCTTGCTTGCATTTTCCGGCCTTTTACTTTTTATCTCCTTTTTATCTCTTAACCAAAACCACAGAAAGTTGGATTAAGTTATTTTATTTATTTTTTGATTTTGATTTCGAAAAGATGCCTACCTTAACCACAATGGACTTTGACAAGCTTTTACAGAAGATAGCTGTTATGGAACAGAAAATCTGTCGACTCGAAGTGAATTATGATGTAAACGCCGCGTATGGAAATTAAACAACCCTGCCTGTGATTTTGAACGGTGACTACCAGCCCAGCGACTCAGCAAACAAACAGTTCCCTGAGGAAAATGGGAATCCCTGGAGCACTCTGGGTGCAGGATCAACGAACCCCACACCTAGACAAAGTAAACTGGCCGATTCTACAGAGAGGTGTCCCAAGAAAAGTGACACAGAAAGAGGCTTCGTCAGAGCTACAGGAGGATTCATCCCAGATCTTAGCAGGACATAGAGAGGACCAAGAACCTCCATCGTCACGAACACCGGTCCAGACTGCACCCACCTCCCCTTCTTCTCCACAAAGCCCAGAAGTTCCTTTTTTGGAATTTTTTCACAACATGAACAAAGTATTTAAGATTGGCCTACAGATGACATCCTCTCCACATCTGCTGTGACTAAACCAGCATTTTCCAAAGGCCTCAGAGCCTCAGATCCTCCTCCTCTACGTATCACAGAACATTCTGGTGCTCAAGACCTCCAGATTACTTTGCTGTGATACAGATTGGGCCCTGGCCGCACATTTATCAGACATGACAGTTTCCAGCATCAGCTTGGGCCTTTTTGCCAGAGATTATGGAATATCTGTGATGATACGTGGCAGACATAAGAAAAACAAAAGGATAAACAGGAACAAATACTTAAGTCATAAACTGTCAGATGCAATCTGCCACAGAGACATCATCAACCACTAAGTCATATAAACTGGGTTTATTAAACATTATATCTCTGTCAGGAAAATCCCTTTTAATTAATGACTTCACAATAATCTTGATGTAATATTTTTAACAGAAACATGGTTACATGAATCTAATGTAGAAGCTATACTGTTAGAGTCAACTCCTCCCAACTACAATTTTCTTTGTGAGAACAGACAGCAAAGGAAAGGTGGAGGAGTGCAAACATTGTTTAATGATTCATGTTAGGATATCAACGAGGTCAAGTGGAACGAGCTGTTTATCCCAGAACTGCATGGCACACTTAGATGGCACTGACCCAAAAGATTGGCACATATTTATCAGATACCACCCCTGAGGTGACACAGTTTCCCTGTTGATGTCACAGTTTGGATGTGTACCGCCCTTGTATGGGTGTGTACCTAGATACCTATATAATGTTTGTGTGATGAGCAATCGAGGCTTCCTGCCGATCAGGAGCCCATCAGCGCTGGTGGGACTGTAACTATTTCTCTGTCTTTACGTAGATAAAATATAACTAAAAGCATACTTGTCTGTTTTATGCGTCCTACATTCAAGGTAATAAGTAAGTGGGGGTCGCCTGACTGGGTAAAAAGAACTGGGTCCACCGAGGGTGCTTCACCGTAGACGGGACACGGTGAAACAATAACATTCACTAAAGTGTAAAAAGGTGTTTTTGGGAAAATTCGACTGTTTTTAACATTTGGCTCTCCAGGTAAAGAGCCCGGTACGAACTATGTTTCTGAATGTTTCCAAGCCTCCTAAGTCCACATCAAACTTTTTTAAGGATTTTAGTGACCTCCTGTCTGTGATATGTGTTGATTATGATCGTTTAATTATTGTGGGAGACTTCAACTTTCACGTTGACAACCCTGAAGACAGAAGTGCGAAAGAACTGTAAGACACACTTACAAACTTTGGTTTAACTCAACATGTTAAACAGCCAACACAAAAACAGAGACATATTTTAGACCTGATCATCACTAAAGGTCTAAAGATGTCTAAGGTCAATGTAACTGATGTTGCCCTATCAAATAATTTTTCTGTTACCTTTGAAAGCATAATTTCCAGTGACTCTTTAGCCAAAGGGACATCGTAAGAAAACACACCTTTAAGGACAATGCCACGGAACCTTTTATTCAAGCTTACTCTGATACTTCAACCTTGGGCTGCAACTCAGTAGATAAGCTGGTAGATAACTTTCATTCTAAAGTCTCAGACATCATTGACAGCATTGCTCCAGTTAAAGTGAAAGTTCTTTCCGGGAATAAAAAATCTCCTTGGAGAAATGCTCCAGCACTTAGATGTGAAAAAAGGGAGTGTCGAAAAGATTAACGCAGATGGAGAAAGAACAGACTGCAGGTTCACTATGACATCTATAAAGAGAGACTTTACAGATATAACTTACAATTGAAAAATGCCAGGTAATCTTTCTTCTCTGAGATCATCAAGAAAAACATTAATAATGATTGTGTCTTATTTGCCACAGTCGACAGGTTAACAAATCCTCCTGTGTCCGTGACTTCCGAACTCCACTCCACCAGGGCCTGCAGTGAATTTGCCAACTTCTTTACTGAGAAAATCCTAAAAATTAGAGGATCACTTTGTACTTCCATATCAACACCAGAACCAAAGCTGTATTCAGCAGGAACTTACCCTGACAAAATGTCCCAATTCAGCCAAATAAACCGCAAAAGCTTAGAGCAGATCCTTCAGCAGTTAAGTTCCTCCTCCTGCTGCCTTGATGTTCTCCCCACAGCTTTCTTTAAGAAAGTTTTGCCTGTTATAGCGTCTGAGTTGAGTCAGATAATAAACACGTCCCTTCTGTCAGGTATTTTCCCCCAGTCCCTAAAAACAGCAATTATCAAACCACTGCTGAAAAAGAACAATTTAGACAAACTTCTACTCCAGAACTACAGGCCCATCTCAAACCTTCCCTTTATCAGTAAGATTATTGAAAAAGCTGTATTTCAACAATTAAACACCTTCTTAACAACGACCAGCTGCTTTGATATTTTCCAGTCTGGCTTCCGTGCTCACCACAGTACAGAGACTGCGCCCGTGAGGTTCCTGCACCCGCCTGCTCTGCATACCTAGAACACGAACCAAACACGGAGAAGCAGCATTTAGTTCCTATGTGCCATTGATCTGGAACAAACTTCCAGAAAACTGTAAAAGTGCGGGAAGCCTGAGTTCTTTTAAATCAAGATTAAAAACACATTTGTTTAGGATTGCCTTTGACTGTTGTAGTTAAACTGTTTTACTGTTTTTAATGTTCTTTTTTGTTTCTAAATTTTATTCCTACTTGCTTTTATTATGTTTTATTTTCCTATATTTTAATCATGTAAAGCACTTTGCATTGTCTCTGTACTTAATTGTGCTATATAAAAAATTTGCCTTGCCTTGCTTTACTCAGTGTAATTATTATTTTTTTAATAAAATAATTAAATAATAAAACAGCCTTAGTGACATTAACATTGTGTCTAAAGTGATTGAAAAAGATATTGTTAAAATTTTGATACACAGACACGTGGCTCTCAGCCAAAAGAAAAGTAGACAGATCACCCGCTATTACCATCTAATGTAGAACAGATTACTGGATCAATGTGTGCTTCTGTGCGTGTTTGTCTCTCTTGTGTCTCTGTTTTGTCTTCTCTAACCCCCAGTCAGTCGAGGCAGATGACTGTTCATACAGAGCCTGGTTCTGCTGGAGGTTTTCCTGTTAATGGGGTTTTTCTTTCCACTGCCGCTTCATGCTTGCTTGGTATGAGGGATTGCTGCAAAACCATTGACAATCCAGGCAACTCTCCCTGTGGCTCTACACTTCTCCAGGAGTGAATGCTGCTTGTCAAGACTTTGATACAATAAACTGGGTTCCCTTAAATAGGACATATTTGACCAATCTGTATAATATAGTAATAGTAATATCATCTTTATTGTCATTGAAGCGTACATTACAATGAAATTTGCTCTCTGCATTTAACCCATCCCCTTGGGGAGCAGTGGGCTGCCATGTGCGGCACCCGAGGAGCAATCAGGGGTTAAGGGTCTTGCTCAGGGACCCAGAGTACCGGCACTGGGGATCGAACCGGGTACTTGCATCCTTCTCTGAGTGCAAGCGTGTTGCTCTAACAACTCAGCCACGACCCCCCCAATCTGACGCAATCTGTCCGTTCCGTCCGTCCGTTTTCTTCCGCTTATCTGGGGTCGGGTCGTGGGGTAGCAGCTTCAGTAGGGAGGCCCAGACGTCCCTCTTCCCGGCCACTTGGGCCAGCTCCTCCGGGGGAATCCCAAGGCATTCCCAGGCCAGCCGGGAGACATAGTCCCTCCAGTGTGTCCTGGGTCTTCCCCTGGGCCTCCTCCCGGTGGGACGTGCCCGGAACACTTCACCAGGGAGGCGTCCAGGAGGCATCCTAACCAGATGCCCGAGCCACCTCAACTGGCTCCTCTTGACGTGAAGGAGCAGCGGCTCTACTCTGAGTCCTCCCCGGATGACTGAGCTCCTCACCCTATCTCTAATGGAGAGCCCAGACACTACGGAGAAAACTCATTTCGGCCGCTTGTATCCAGGATCTCGTTCTTTCGGTCACGACCCAAAGTTTGTGACTATAGATGAGGGTAGGAACGTAGATTGACCGGTAAATCGAGAGCTTTGCCTTTTGGCTCAACTCTCTCTTCACCAGAACGGATCAGTACAGCACCCGCTTCACAGCAGACGG
This sequence comes from Fundulus heteroclitus, assembly GCF_011125445.2. Taxonomy (NCBI): domain Eukaryota; kingdom Metazoa; phylum Chordata; class Actinopteri; order Cyprinodontiformes; family Fundulidae; genus Fundulus; species Fundulus heteroclitus. Next base: position 5,271,828 of record NC_046367.1, read on the forward strand.
CACACCAATCCGCCTGTCGATCTCCCGCTCCATCTTCCCCTCATTCGTGAACAAGACCCCAAGGTACTTGAACTCCTCCACTAGGGGCAGCACATCCTCCCCAATCCGGAGAAGGCACTCTACCCTTTTCCGGTTCAAGACCATGGTCTCGGATTTGGAGGCATTGATTTTCATCCCGGCCGCTTCGCACTCGGCTGCGAACCATTCTAGTGAGGGCTGTAGATCACGCCCTGATGAAGCCAATAGGACCACGTCATCCACGAATAGCAGAGTCGCAATCCTAAGGCCACCAAAACGGATCCCCTCAACACCTTGGCTGCGCCTAGAAATTCTGTCCATAAAAGTTATGAACAGAATTGGTGACAAAGGGCAACCTTGATGGAGTCCAACTCTCACCGGAAACGAGTCCAACTTACTGCCGGCAATGTGGACCAGACTCTGACACCGGTCGCACAGAGCCCTGACAGCCCTTATTAAAGGGCCCAGTACTCCATACTCCCGGAGTACCCCCCATAGGATCCCTCGGGGGATACGGTCGAATGCATTCTCCAGATCCCCAAAGCACATGTAGACTGGTTGGGCAAACTCCCATGCCCCCTCCAAGATCCTGCTGAGGGTGTAGAGCTGGTCCAGTGTTCCACGGCCAGGACGAAAACCACACTGCTCTTCCTGAATCCGAGATTGGACTATCCAACAGACCCTCCTTTCCAGAACCCCTGAATAGACCTTACCAGGGAGGCTTAAGAGTGTGATTCCTCTGTAGTTGGAACACACCCTCCGGACCCCCTTTTTTAAATAGGGAGACCACCAGCCCAGCCTGCCAATCCAGGGGAACTGCCCCCGATGTCCATGCAATGCTGCAGAGCCGCATTAACCAACACAGCCCCACAACATCCAGGGCCTTAAGGTAGTCAGGACGAATCTCATCCACCCCCGGAGCCTTGCCACCGAGGAGCTTTTTAACAACCTCGGCAACCTCAGCACCAGAGATGGGAGAACCCGACCCAGAGTCCTCAGGCTCTGCTTCCGCAATGGAAGACGTGTTGGTGGGATTAAGGAGGTCTTCGAAGTATTCCGCCCACCGGCGAACGACGTCCCGAGTCGAGGTCAGCATCACACCACCCCCACTATAAACAGTGTTGGTACCGCACTGCTTCCCCCTCCTGAGACGCCGGATAGTGGACCAGAATCGCTTCGAAGCCGTACTGAAGTCTTTCTCCATTACCTCTCCGAACTCTTCCCACACCCGAGTTTTTGCCTCGGTGACCAGCCAATCTGTATAATCTGATTGAATTTGATTTTGGAAAGTGCCTTGAGATGATATGTTTCATGAATTGGCGCTATATAAATAAAATTGAATTGAATTAAATTTATTTCCCAACATTGTTGTTGACACAATCCAAATTCATTGAACCATACATTTCACAGAATAGCTGAAAGTTTACTGTAACCAGTGGTGGGCACAGTCACAATAATACAAACAGGTAATTGCAGGATTCATCACATTATCATTCAAGCTAACTTTAGAAATTTTTTGCGGACCCATTTATATTTTATGGAGTTTTGATCACTGTGAGTATGATAATGTTCACAACAAGATAATCATCCGCTTTCCTGGCTCTCAAAACACATCCACAGACTTCTTTACAGCAGCAAAGTTGTGTTCACCACAATGTTGGCACTTTTGTTTGCTGTCGCTCGCCTGATATTATCGCTGGCCATTTGCACAGCAGGCAACAGTAACTGCACAGCGGGCGACAAGCTAGAAATACAGAAGTACAATAGTGTTATCTACTGATGCTTTTCACTTAGCTGTCACTTTTCTCCTGGCTTGGTCCTTTCTGGACTTGGTAGTAATAATTAGTTGAGTCATACAACTCACGGCAGATAGTGGCAGACCGCCACTTTCAGCTTCTCTTCCATGTTTAATGAAAAAAGCTTTATCTCCACCTAGTCCTTCAACCCAGGTCACAGCCACATCCTGTTCCTGATTGGTCACCATGGTGCAACAAGACACAAAAATTCAACTTCAGCAACTGTCGCTTTGCATCCCTCACAATTGTTCTCTCGCTCTGGTTTTGCTTCAATTGCCAAAATCATGTGTTTTGCATTGCTAGAATTGCCTCTGTAGCCTCGCTTAGTATCGCTTTGCAACACATGGCTCCTGTGTTGCACCTCTGCATGGGGATATCATGTAAATCTGTTGCCCGGCCTGCCACATTCTTGTTCAATGTGAGTGCACCTTTAGAGTCATGGCTCCACCAAAAACCCTTCAGAATAGCTGTGGTGTTTCAGTCTTATTTAAGTCTTTATTTTTCTTGCTATTGTAACGGGTGGTACCTCAGGGTGGCGCTGTAGCCCCATTTCTAAACGGATTAAAGCGGAAGCTGGCGGTGTTTCCCGTGAGGTGTCAGTTTCTGTGGAAGCGGTTTTAGATCAAGCTTTGTGTTTGAGAAGTTGAGTGTGGGGCTCAGGACACACAGGTATTTTTATTCTATGGAGAGAATTTTGTCTCTAAATCATTTGAATAAATATAAAAAAGATTTGAATAAATATAAAAGGATATATATACATATACATACATTTATAAATATCCAAGTACAAAATACAAATGTAAAAATGTGACATACAAATAAATAAACAAAATACAAATATAAAAATGTGACATACAAATAAATAAACAAATTTATACAAATAAACGTGTCTTTGTAAATATATTTTCAAATATAAATGCCACTAGATTTGAATGCGAAGACACCCTCCACTGAACAACCAGCAGATGGCAGTGTTGTGCAGCCACAGCTAGTCTGGCAGAGCGGTCTCGTGTGCTCGTGACACGTCATCAGCCTCAGCCCGCTTGCCCAGAATGCACCGCGGCCGCAGCTTGATTCCAGACAGCGCAAACAGAGCTCACAGCGGTAAGTTAAAAATTCCCTTTTCTGCTGCTGTTGTTCTTCAAAAGTACGTTTTCAGATCGGCTGAGGCGAGAACATTATACTTTTAAGCTTTCCTATGTGGCCTGTTTACAGAGTTAGTGCGTAATTTTAATAAAAAGTCCGACGTTGAGCGGAGCAGAGAGACCCGCAGACCTCCGAGGAAAACCGCAGTCAGGGCTGATGTTAGACCGTTTTTAGGACAATTCTGTCGGCCAACTGGTGTGCGTAGAACCGCTGGTTCTGGTTTATTTGTCTTGTGTTTATCTGACTGACGTGTGTTTCTTTATTAACTTAATACTTGCTCACCCATTTATTGCCAACTAGTAGGCATTTTAAGATTGACAGCCTATGTCCTACTTTTATCTTTAAACATTGAAGATGGCATTAAACACATGATCTGGTTGAAATTGTTACTATTTTTCTATAAATAATTAAAATGAAAGCCCAATTTTAACATTGGTAACAGTATGGTTAAGCTATTTTATTGTACCTCCTGACCTTCACAGTATTGATTAAGAAAGGGAAAAAAAAACATTTTTGTCTGCCCACCTTTACAGTGATTAATCTATAAATTATGTGCAGTTAGTTCAGCCCATTTTTTCAGTGAAATGGTAAAAATACCAGAGAAGGGAAGCCATTTGGTACATTTACTATACAACACTATACATTTGACCTTTTCTTTCTTTAGAACTATAATAATCTGCATGTTAAGCAGGTATAGTTTTATGCTGTGAAAAGGTGAGAATTGAAAAAAACAATTCTGGTAACATTTGGCATTTTTTATTTACAGGAAGAAACAGAAACAAAATATGTGAGGATAAACACTTCTGTGCCAATCCTCCAAATATTTTTTAATGAAGGGGACCTGAAACCAGCTTTCAGGCTAAACAGGACCACCATCGTCCTCCTCCTTCAGCTGCTGCCCATCCAGAAGGTCCATGGATGGTCACAGGAGATAGAGGTGCTGGTGACCCTCTGCTGGCTGGCCTGCGGTGCATCCTATAGGGAAACAGTTTGCCAGTAAGATCTCTTACCTTCTTGTCCTTAAATAGAGCCAGCAATGACACACAATTGATACATAGATGATAGAAGTGAAATAGAAGATTAAGACATATCAGCATATTACCTAAATTACAAGTTAATTTAATATTTGGTACAGGTCAAGTGGAGGCACGCTACAACAGACACCACGCCAAGGCTGATTAACATCATTGAGCGTGTCTTTGGTGGTCTGAAGACACGGTGGCATTCCATCTTCTTAAGGGCGCTGGAGGTCTGCCTGACGTTTGCCCCAAAAGTAATCGCCGCCTGCTGCATCCTCCACAATATTAGTTTAGAGGCAGGTAACCAGCTAGATGAGGAGGACGAGGAGGTTGACCCAGAGAAGGACGGCCATCCGGCGGCTGAAGGCAGGGAGCTGCTCCAGCTGGCTGCATCAGTTCTAGTCATGTACACATGCTGGTTCATCTCATTGTTTTCACTACCTGTAAAAAATAAATTAAATAATCAGTAAATTAATTTCCATTCCAACTATTTTTAATTCTAAGTTTATAGGCGTTGTCTATTTGTATAAGATCTTAATAGGAGTTATTTCTTTGTTTTAAACCCTGTTAGTAACTGTTAATCATTTGTTGAATATATTACATCTTCATTCTGTTCCAAAGATAAAACATTTGTATAAAATAAATGTCTGTTATTTTCATATACTATTATTACTATTGTTTTCTTTCCCTCTTTCTCCTCAATTATTCGTGTCCTGACTCAGAATAAACTCACTTAGATAGGAAAAACATTTATAGGTTTTATTTATTTATTTATTAATAGGGCTGTCAAAATAACGCGTTAATTTCGATTAATTTAAAAAAATAACGGATTAAAAAAATAACGCAAATTAATCGTATAGGGTAGTTCACTGCTATTGTTTTCATCCGGGTTTTTCCGTGCCTATGCGCCGGACTGGAAGGTAGAAAAGGTGAGCACAGCGGCAGACGCAAACGCAGCAAACAACGAGTTCTCGACGTATTTTTCCTGACTACCTCCCCATCAGGAATCGGACGGTCGGTTGAAAATCAAACATGTTTGAAATTCAGTCGGCCGTCGTGAGGTTTTCGTGAGCGCATCCTGCTGTTCAAACAGAGCTACGAGGGGCCGCCCTCCCCTCCTTTCCGTCCCCGAAAGGGGAGGAAGGGGAGCGGGCGTCCCCGAAGCGACCTCCGCCCGGCCCGGGACCCGCGGGGCCCTGACGTCGGCTCGCGCAAAGCGCTGGCCGTCTGTTTCCGTACGCCTTCGCTCGCGGGAGGCGGGAGGTCTGCAGTGCCGCGCTATCGCCGGGGCGTCTCGTCTTTCCTCTCCCCCCTCCGTTCCCCCCGACGCCCGGTGCCTCCCGTGCGCCGAAGCCCGGCGGGTACTACCCAGCTCTCCCCCCTCTTCCGGAGGGGGCACGACACTCCGGTCGCGTCCGAGCGTCGCGCTGTACAGTGAACACAGATCGTGACGTGAGCGGTGAACTTTTAAACAAAAAAAAAAAAAAAAAAAAAAAATAAACTTTTAAACCCCGCGGTTCCGTCGCAGTAGCGCGGACGTCACTTTACTGTTGTAAAGTGTTGATATTGAGGGGAGTGTTCATTTATTTTCATTGTGTCCCCTACATTACTGTGTGCCACATATGCCACAACGACACATGTTAAAACGTCTGAAGGCATGGAATGTGAATAAGAGTTTTTGAACTTTAATGTATCTAATACTGATTAATAATTTAATCATTAGAATTTAAATATTTAAAATACTTTCACAGCAAAAATTATATGCAATTTAGATTCATTAATTACAGAGTATGTAATTAGATTATTTTTTAATCGATTGACAGCCCTATTTATTAATTTTATATGCTGCAATTTATTCCAGCAAGTATTGAGTTAAAAAAGAAACACAGTCAGTCAGATAAACACAAGACAAATAAACCAGAACCAGCGGTTCTACGCACACCAGTTGGCCGACAGAATTGTCCTAAAAACGGTCTAACATCAGCCCTGACTGCGGTTTTCCTCGGAGGTCTGCGGGTCTCTCTGCTCCGCTCAACGTCGGACTTTTTATTAAAATTACGCACTAACTCTGTAAACAGGCCACATAGGAAAGCTTAAAAGTATAATGTTCTCGCCTCAGCCGATCTGAAAACGTACTTTTGAAGAACAACAGCAGCAGAAAAGGGAATTTTTAACTTACCGCTGTGAGCTCTGTTTGCGCTGTCTGGAATCAAGCTGCGGCCGCGGTGCATTCTGGGCAAGCGGGCTGAGGCTGATGACGTGTCACGAGCACACGAGACCGCTCTGCCAGACTAGCTGTGGCTGCACAACACTGCCATCTGCTGGTTGTTCAGTGGAGGGTGTCTTCGCATTCAAATCTAGTGGCATTTATATTTGAATCTAGGTTTGCAGTAGGAATGTCTCAAAATTACGTCATCGACATGAAAGTGAAACGGAGATTCACAAATGAAAAAAGCAGATTCACAAATGCAAAACGGAGATTCACAAATGCAGATTCCACATACAAAGTCAAGCATATTTATTTTCAAATCTCGAAAATATATTTACAAAGACACGTTTATTTGTATAAATTTGTTTATTTATTTGTATGTCACATTTTTATATTTGTATTTTGTTTATTTATTTGTATGTCACATTTTTACATTTGTATTTTGTACTTGGATATTTATAAATGTATGTATATGTATATATATCCTTTTATATTTATTCAAATCTTTTTTATATTTATTCAAATGTTTTAGAGACAAAATTCTCTCCATATTATTCTAGGGGTTTTAAATTGTTTATTATTAAAAGTATATATTGATTTCGTAATTTGGTATTTTCTACTTGTTTACAGTGATAGTCTTTGATTGCTCCTGCTGTCTTTATTTTAAGTTTGTGTTCTGGGTTCTTTTCAGTTAGTCCATCCCTGTTTAGTGTCTCGGGCCCCTTGCTCGATTGTAATGCTCGATTGTTTGGTTTTTCTATCTGTTTGTCTTTTTTTGTTCCCTTTGATAATTTTTTTGTTCCCTTTGATCATTCCCTTATGAATACTGTAAGCCGGATAAGATATTGTATTGAACCGGATCGATTACAGTGTTCAGTGGTGATTATTTGTAGTGCTATTTCTACCCAATTGCAGTGACACCCTATCTTAGTGTGTGTGTGTGTGTTTCATTTTTTAGTTTTGCGGGTTTGTCGGCCATCCACCTTCGTTTTGTGGACTCTGAACCAAGTCCCAAAAGGACAATAAAGAATCTTTGAATCTTTTAAACTTAAGTATCAGAGTTCAAATGTCATATGATCTACAATCAGCTATCAGTGTTTGGAAAGAGGGAAGGAACCAACAGTGTCAATGTGAATAAATAATGCAAACTTCATCACTGACTCTGTTTCATTTATATGTGGGCTGCAACACTATAATGCCATCGCATCCCGTTGCTAAAAAACAGAGATACCGGTATCCACATTTTTCCCTGTAAACAGTGTGCTACTGAGTGACTCTAGTCCCTTTTAATTAGTATTGTAACCAAGCTTTCTGGATTTGTCCCTGGCACCCAGGGCAGTCAAACTTTTTTACAGTAGCAGGCCACACACTATCAGGTAGGAGGGTGCACTTATGCCGGTGCCCGAGCCCCGGAGGGGAGAATTTTGAAAAATAGAGTCTCCCTGATGTATTTTGGAAGCTTTCAAGACAGGTGATTATTTAAGCAATAGAGTCAGAGTGCATGTTTCAAATTGAATAAATGGCAAAAAAGAAGTGAATGATCAATTCTTCAAAAACAACCTTTGTTTTTTTATTATTATTCTTAAAACATTAGTTTTTCACATGATGTTATCATGTTTTAACAAGGTAAGTTAATCTACATTTGCATAAAATTTGTTTAATTTGAATTACTAGCACCACATAAAACAGATCAGATTAGGTCTAGTGAGGTCTATTCATTTTATTATTATTATTCACAGTTCTGTTCTAAAAACGATCGTAACATTTCTTCACGAACAAAGTCAAATTTTTATGATAAAAGTACAGGGTTGGAATTTGAAATTGAATTTACATGTTGAATTTATTTCAGTCATATCGCTCTTTCGAAATCTCTTATCTCAGTTTAATTTCACTTGCACTCATCACACACACGATAAGATAAGATAGGCTTTATTGATCTCACATTGGAGAAATTCACATGTCACATCGGCTCAGTAATCAGAAGAAGAAGAAGGTGCCAAAGTAGGACAAGGTACATCAGGTATATACAGTGTGTACTCATTTATACAGTGGATCAAAAAGAAGTAGATAAGAAAATAAGACTAAAGATACAAAATAGAAATAAGGCAGAGGATGTCCTATGTGATATCATATCATCGGGGAGGATTCTAGAGACGAACACAAAATGCATCACCTGAAAAACTTTGATAATTTGCTGCTGTAATATTATATTATATGTAATATTATAGATTTTTCAGAATAAAAAGCTAATAGATGTGCATAATCAAAATATATCAGAAATACAATTATAGAGCATTCAGTATTGTAAGAAAGCCCACACTGTTTCTGGATAAATACATTACTGTATGAGTTAAGTTCTATTCCGTTTTATGCTTCTTTCCTTGTAAGTATGAAATGTCCCATGCTCCTGAATACACCATAGCTTTCTGACGCACGCTGTGCTGTGTAGATGCATGTTTGATCTTCCGCTTAAAACAAAGCTTTGCAGTTTCAAAACTCACGTCGGCTCTCACGGTTTATGTTGTGTGTGAATGACAAGAGACCACAACAAATAAATCAGCCGTACCTCAGATAAAATCTTTGGATTTAATGTTGTTCATAACACCCGTAATTTTGTAAACGAATCTGCCAAATAACAAGTTTTTTTTCCCACAAGAGGTTTAATAAAATGTTTTGATATCATTAGTTAAAGAACAAGTAACTGCGTTGGTCACATTTTAATCCGTTTTCTTCGTCGATATTCAGTTGTACAGAGCGAGGCGCGCTCCCGCGACAGGGGATGCATATCTCGGCAGGCATGCACTTTTCGGCATAACACCGGTCTGTGTTTTGATCGGAAAAGTAGCATCTCGGTTGGAACAAGGAACCCAATCACTCGTTAATGTTGCTCTCAGTGGAGACAGATGCAAAGGTGCTTTTAATCAGGGAAATGTAGACGGTGGTCAGAGCTGCTATAGACGGCGTTGACTGGCTACTTTTGACTGCCATTGGCACAGCATGAGTTGAAAGCAGACTGGACCCGGAGGTCGGCTTTTGGGTTGCTGCATGGCTCAGTGTAACGTTTTGCCACACGATCACCAGACCGAAATTTTGATGTTAACACTGCTTATTTTAGGTCGAACAGAAAAGGCATTTTTTAAATATTCTAATGACAGAGGGGAAAAAGGCCCTTGAGAAATCGTCAGCACTACATTCCAGGCTTCCAGCAGTGTTGCCACGTCCCCTTATTATCAGTGACTTTGGGCTTGTTAATTTATACTGTTTACAAGGTAGAGGTAATAGCGCTGGTTGCTTGTTTCTTCTGCAATAACTTGCAACACTGGAGTGGCGTCAAGACTTGCACGCAACATTCTGCTGTTGAAGCATCTGAAGAAGATTACAGGCCCCTGCTGGACCCCTGCAGTTTGCAGTGGATCAATAACTTACTGGCCAACGAGCAGAAGCAGGAGAGACTGGGAAGCAGCTTATCCTGCACAAGAATCTTGAGCACCGGTGCCCCTCAGGGGCTCCAATCCTATTGAAGTTCATGGATGACAGCACTGTGATTCGTCTGATCCAGGATGGTCTGATCCAGGACGGCAATTAGTCTGCATAGAAAATGTAGATTGATCCTCTCCTCACCATCCTCAATAGCACTGTGTGCTGTGGATCACATCCAGTTCCCATGTCCTTTTCGAGGTGGCCTTCCAGGTCCAATTGTTACCGTCTTACAATGCTGTTATTGCAAGTATCAGCCCTTTGGGAACAATAAGAGACCGTCAGAGTACTACTGATTGGTTGTTAGGCAGATGGTCCTCTTTTACATGTGAGCAGCCAGCTTTGATTGTCGCCGTTAAACTTGTTAATCCACTATATGAAGATACTGCTTATTAGTAGATTGCAATCCAAAGTTATTGAACCTGAACATAGATTCTAAAAGAAGCCTGGAAAAATTTCACAGAAATGCAAATGTAAAAAGAGCCATTCCAGCCCTCCCAAGAAGATGTTGCGACATTAAATGGAAGTTTATTTTCCTTTTTTTTGTCTAAGCAATGTTAGGGTGAAATTTACATAAATTGGTTTAGGGTTAGGGGTTTGTTAACGGGTTGTTTATGAAGTGCTGCATCATCCACGAAGCTGAATGTTTCCTGCTGCATCAGCCGCATTTTGGTGATCAGACTTGGTTTTAAGCCTAAATAGGTTTATGTTGATCAGTATTGAGAGAACTGATTAGTGAGTATTAACTGTTTAAAGCTATTTTGACCTAATATAGCAGTCTTTTAATTTTGGGTACTGTTTTATTAAGTGTACTGTTTTTTCCTTCATCTCTTTGTCTCTTTCTTTCCCCCTTTATATGTGAGATGGAGAATTTTAAATTCTATTCTTGATTTAACAAGAAGCCAATGAAGGGAAGCTAAAATAAGATAAATATAATCTCTCTTTTGTTAATTCACCTCAGAACGCTAGCTGCAGTGTTTTGATCAGCTGAAGGCTTGAACTGCATTTTGTGGACTTCGCGATAATATAAAATTACAATACTTCAGCCTTGAAGTAACAAATGCATGGACTAGTTTTTCACCTTCATGCCCGGATAGGATATTTCTGATTTTGGCAATATTCTGGAGGTGAAAAAAGGGAAACCCTGGAAACCTCTTTGATATGGGATTTAAATGACATGCCATGGTAAAAAATAACACCAAGGTTTTTTAATTTATTTCCAGTGGCCAGTTTAATGCCATCCAAATTAAGTGACTGATTAAGGAGTTAATTTTTTAGGACCCTGATCCAAAGATTACAACTTCTGTCTTGTCAGAATTTAAAAGCAGAAATTTTAAAGTAATCCTAGTTTTGATGTCATCGAGACATACCTGTAGTGAAAGTAATTGATCTGATTCAATTACTAGCTGAGTATCATCACTATAACAGTGGAAAGTAATCCCATGCTCTCTGATAATTTTACCAACCGGAAGCATATCATTAGCAAAGAGTATTTGCCCAAGGACTGAACCCTGTGGTACTTTTCTATTAACATTAAAAAACTGGAATCTGTAGGGGAGCTGGCTCCCTGGGTTGGCTCCCCAGTCCTTTGCTCCCCATCCCCTGACTCCTCCCTCTGCCTGCTCCATAACGCCGCCACACATGTAGGTCCTTGGGGAGAGGGCGTTACTGGAGGTTGCCACCTTTTGGTGACGTCCCTCACCCCAATTTTATAATGCATTTTATACACTTTCACTCCAAACAACGCACATTCATGTAGGCCACGATATGGGGGGGTGGGGGGAAGACGTCTGGGGGGGGGGGCTTATGTTCTGTGAGCCTCGCCTCGGGCGGCTCCCTTCACCCCCTCTCGCATTTAGACATTGAGGGTTCTGGGTAGTTGCTTGGAGGGGGGGCGCTGGCACCAGCTTCCTTCCGGAGGGGGGGTGGGCTGTGCCGTGCACCCCCTTCGGTGCTCCCAGTTTTAAACACACCTGAGATCAACATGCAACAACACAACATCTGAGCATAGGGAGGATCGGGGGTCTTTTGCACACCCCCGATCTCCGATCGTGGCACGGAGTCTGGGGCCTGGAGGAGGTGCGGGCCACTGGGTCCGGGGTCTTGGCGGGGGGCTGCTGCGGGTAGCCAGCGGCTTACCGGGTCTGGGGCTGACGCCTCTGCTCTCCCCAAGAAGGGATGGGGGGCAGGGGTGGCTAGGGTAAGGTCGGGTGGGAGGGGGTTTATTAGGTATATAGTGGGTGAGGGGGGGCTCTGGTCGGGTGGCCCGTACGGGTTGTGTTGGCCCCCCCTCTTTGGGGGGCCTGATCCAGGGGGTGTCTGGTCCGGGGGCGGGGGTCGGGGGTCCTTTTTTTTGTGTCTGTGTGTGGCGAGTGGGGCACAAGGGAGGGATGGTGTGAATGAGTTTTTTTTTTTTTTTTTTTTCAGGTTCGGGTCCGGTCCGCTCCCTCTCCCAAGAACATCTCAAGTCTCCGATAGGTGCGGAGCCCATCCCCCCACGTCCTGCCCTCCTCCGCTGTGTTGGCGGGCGCCTTGGCCCTCTGGCGCGTTGACGGTCCTCGGGTTTGGGGCGGGTTCCCGGGTGGGCGCCGGCCCATTCCATTCCGGGCGGTGGCTTCGCGGGGCCTGGCCCCCCGGGGGCGGCCGGGGCCCCTGCCGCGGGGGCGGGGCACCCCTGGGGCCTCTGGCCCCCAGGGCCCATAGCCAGGACCACTTCAGCGCGGCCGGCTGCCGGCGGAGCCCACGGGCTCGTCCCCGCGGCTCTTGGGGGCGTCGGCATTGCGGTGGCTGGGGGATTTCCTCGGGGTCGTCTCTCCTCTTTCCTCGGGGGGGGGGGGGGTTGCAGATTTCCTGTGAAGGCCCCTCTCGGGCGCACTGCTTTGGGGGCCCCTTTGGGAGTCCGGGGTTACAGGTCCCCTGACTCCTGCCTCTGTGCTCGGGGGAGGTGGGTCTTCGGTTCTCCACAACCACTATCGAACTATTTCCTTCTGGATAATTTTCACCTAAACTAGTGCACTCTCACAAACTCCCACAGGTGCTGGGTCCCAGGTATTAAATGTTCACTTATATACAGAAAGGCTATAATTTATTTATTTATTTTCTTTTATTTTCTTTTTTAGGTATCACATTACACATGTCAGCTTAAATAATAATACATATGATTTAGCAATGGTATCAAGGTGTTACACGATTGTATCTGTTGCTTTATGTCTGTTGGTTCTGCTGTTCTTTTTGTGTCTCTTTCCAGGTGATGGAGCAGACAGAGGACATTTTATCATTCTCTTCCTTTTATCTCTTCTTTCTTTCACCTCTTCTTTCTTTCTTTTTCTCTTCTTGTTTTTCTTTTACTCTCCTACTTTCCCATTGTAGTGTCCATATAATTTGAAATTCTCCCTGCAGGAATCACAATAAAACTATTAACATGCATAAATCAAGCGGAGCATTATGGCGAAAGCTGTTTGCTCCACTTGTGACAGCAAAATCTGTCGAGCTCTATTTATCATTAAGATATCAATTCTTATTGCCACATTGCTAGACAGGACAATGGGAAAAAAAAAAAAAAAGAATAATTATAATTATGATAGTAAAGCGGAATCCTGAGTTGAACAGGAATATAGCATTGCTTTAATTACATTTGGAAATCGGCTCCTTGCTGCAACTGAGAGCCATGGTTCGGGGAGCTTTTATATATTTGAACAACAAATGGAGATTGTCCTAGGAAGCAAGATAGGCACGGTTCTTGGATGTTAACTACATGAACTGTCAGTCAGCTCCCTTTGCAGAGACAACAGCAGAGTTAGAACTTGAAGCTCTGAAGCCTGACTGAAACTCTTCAATTAAGTCATTACTTTGTAAATGTTCACATACTTGATTAGTGACTACTTTCTCAAGAATTTTGAATATGAAAAGAAGATTAGATTTAGTTCTGTAATTTATCAAGTAATCTTGATGTCATGATTTTGTGTTTTTGTTTTTGGATGTGGACTATTCTGGCCTGATTATTTCTCCATGCTCCCACCCTTCCCAGTTATTATTAATACAGCCACCACTCTGTACTTACTGTATGTTTCAGACTATATGGCGCACTTAAAATTCTTAAATCTTCTAAAAAATTCATGGTGCGCCTTATAATCTGGTGCCCCGTATATATGATTAAAGTTGTGCTTACTGACAGATTTTTTGTGGTACAATGCACACAAAAATGTATTGAAATGTGTATGTACGACTTTGTTAAGCAATGAAGCCGCTCCACTCAATGGATATTCAGAGCAGTGCGGTACACTATGTCACTACCTGATCGGACCCTTGAGCTGTCTACAAGACTGCCTGACGGTAATGTTGAAACTGGAAGTGCATTCATGTAAAGGCCCTCACATACTCGGGCGTAGTTCACTCCATGCAGGTCCGCTTGTACTTGAGGCATACTCAAGGTGGACTCTGCACTGACTCTGCACATACAGGTATGTGTCACACTATAAACTTTTCGGAGGCAAGAAATCTTTACATCAAACTGTTTTATATGTGACACCAAGCACACTGAGCTGCTACAAGCAGGCGGTCGCAAGGACATGCACCACCACAGTTCCTTCCTGTCCTACTCACAGACATGTATACGTAGATGGCGCGTCGTCAGGTGAGAGGTGTGCTGACAGAGCAGCCATCTTGGGTCAGACCAAGCTGCGGTCAGAGACAATTATGACACTGATTCTTGAAACTTGGGCAAAAACATGTCCCACTAAGAAAAGTGCTAATTCTGTTGTAAATAACATTTTCATGAACAGTGGTGCAGTGGGTAGCGCTGTTGCCTTGCAGCAAGAAGGTTCTGGGTTTGAGTCCAACCCTGGGTCTTTCTGCATGGAGTTTGCATCTTCTCCCTGTGCATGCGTGGGTTCTCTCCGGGTACTCCGGCTTCCTCCCACAGTCCAAAAACATGACTGTCAGGTTAATTGGCTTCTCTACATTTTCCTTAGGTGTGAGTGTGTGCGTGAATGGTTGTTTGTCCTGTCTGTCTATGTGTTGCCCTGCGACAGACTGGCGACCTGTCCAGGGTGTACCCAGCCTCTCGCCCAGTGAATGCTGGATATAGGCACCAGCAACCCCCGCGACCCCATGAGAGATTAAGCGGGTCAGAAAATGGATGGATGGATAAATAAAAAGAATCAAGGTCACAATCAGGGGGTCCTTTGCACATATGTAAGGTTCTTTTAATTTTTTTTTTATTAATTTAATAATTATATGCTGGCCCATTGCCTACAAAATCAGTTGTCCTTGGATAAGAGATAATCATTTCAACTTGATTAAAAAAACAAAAAGTACTAATTGAATTGAATAATATCTTTACCAAATAAAAGAGTACATTGCAATATGTATTTAAAACTACAAACAGTGAGTTTTGAACAATATTTACTATTATTTTGTGATTGCTCAAAATGTGTCCCACATATTTGTCACCACTGTCAGATTTTTATAAAAAGCAATAAAATCAGGCAACTAAAAGGTCAACTACATTCCTGGAGAACCCATTTTCAAATCTTCAGCTCTACTACATGCTTCAAGTTCTCTCAAGCTCCTGTAAGTTTGTTATTTTCTCTTAAACTTGTTCATATTTTTGGACACTGCTAATGTCACAACCATAACATGTCAGCACCGTCTCTTTTGTATAAAAAATATTAGATTAGATTATGACATAAATGCCTACTTTTTAAGAAGAGGTCTAAAGTAGCTAGCAACAGAGGGGAAACAAGATGGCTAATGTGAACAACTCATGCAGATCATGTGAAAGAATAGGTTTTTGTCACGACCGTCAGACGTCACCACCGTCAGGTTTTGTGTTTGACGGTGGTGACAAAAACCTACAAATGGTCCTCAACGGAGGCTAGAATATAATTGTTGATCTGTAATGTTTCATTAACCTCTTTATTTTTTATTATATATTTTAATTTATGTAATTCCCCCTATATTTCTTCCATATCGTAAAACCCTAGGGGATGAGGTGTGCCTTCTCTATCAATTCACTATTATGCCATTGTGGGGAAGAACGCGACGTGCCGTCAGCCAAAGAGAGGGGACGTCGGGTTTGGAGAGGAAATGGAGAGGCGGGGCGGAAGAAGAATAAGAAAGGATTAAAAACATGGCAGCGGGCGCTGGCGACCAGAGGAGTTTGGTGCAGTAAAGTTACATGTTTTGCAAGCAACCTTGTCTCAAGCAAGTTTGGGTGTTGAGACCGTGCGAGCGGTGACAGCTGGCGAGTCTCGGCGAGAAGACTGGGGTCCATGAACATTGGTTTGCTCCGATCCGAACAGGTCGAATATTTCCTCCTCCATCCTCCCCTCCCCCCCCTCTTCATGGGACTGTGAGTATACCCCGCCACCTGACTTCACTGAAGGCAGCATAGCTTTAAGGAGTCCTTTACCACCTTAAAGACAGATCTTTTGTGCGTCTACTGAGCACAGTCTCACAGAATGGACAACCGGTATTTGAATTCAAGGAACTGAACTTGGGTTTTTGTTTTGACTGTTTGTTTATTTTGATCTATTAGTTAAACTCTCCAGCTTTAAAGCTCAGTTTTGGTTTCGGGTTCTTTCTTGTTTGGTTTCTGTTAGCTTGTGTTCTGTTTAGTGTTAGTTTTAGGTTCTGTTTTGGGTTATGGTCTAGTTTGGATTTTATTGTGGTTTGATTTTGTTTATTATCACTTCACTTGGCCTGCTCTGTTTACTTCTCTGTATCCAGCCTTTAATCAGTCACTCAATTCACCTGCCAGCTATCTGCCAGCTCACCTCGTAGTCAACACCCTGTCACTCCTCTTCTCCAGTCACCATCCAATCAGTGTCAGTTTTCTTCCAGTCACTTCCCTGTTCCTGATAAGCTCCACCCATGTCAGTAATTAGTCTTCACTCCTGTTCACCTGCTCACTCCCCTATATAGTCCTGTCACAAACCTCTGCAATCTGCCAGATCATTTCGAGCAACTTGGTGAGTCTTATCCAGCGTTGTATTTCTGATAGCCCTGTTGATACCGACCCGATTGCCTTTTTGATTCTGAGCCACCCTGATCCCTGAACCTGATTTTCTTGCACTGTATGATTGCTTACCTGTTTTTCTGACCTGGATCTGCCTTGGGATTTTCTGAGTTTGCCTCATCCTTGTCTGTACCCTTGCCTGTTTTGGACTGCCTTTCGTGTACCGGATTTTGGATTGCCTTTGTAAACCATTGAACCTTTCCTGTCCCTGTTTGGTATTAAAATCCAGTTTTTTGCTTAAAACCTCTCTCTTGTCTGGCTGAATACTGGGTCCATCTGTCTCTGGTTCCTGACAGTTGTGTTAATGGACATTCGGGACACCGTGACGTTATTGCCTGTGTTGTTTTACTGCATGGTTGTGATGCATGTGTATGCCTGGACTAACAGTAACCTTGGTGGTATTTCATTTATGTGGGGGTAGCTTCCTCTTTAGTAGTTCTAGTGGGTAAATTGAGGTTGGCTGGTTTATACATTTCTAACCAAGGTTAACTGTTAAATGATTCATTATTTCATTTAAGTACAGTCTCAGGACATATTTGATAGCGTGAGTTTACAATTTTGATTTCAAAATAAGAGTTTGGATTCATAAGGGACTGAGTATGTTTTGGTGACATAATTTTAAGTTAATTATTCAAGACTAATTTTTATTTTATTGTCCGATTGTTTCATTTGAAAAACTATTTTATTATTTCATTTACATTTACCAGTCTCTGAGCTAATAAAATATCATTGTTTATCCAAGGTGGTTTCCTATTCTAAGTTGTGGGGTGGGAAACATACACATATCACACTACCACACACTCTTATAGGCACATACCTCAAGTAACTTCTACTCTCCCTGGCAGTATTAATTAATACAAGATAGTAACTCTCATGTAAGTTCAGGCTCTTACACCATGTTCATTTGGCTTGCACATAGTCCACCTACTACCTACCTACATAGCACATAGTATTCAATATCCCTTGTAAGCTATGCATCTCCTATGACTAAAGCCAAATAAAAATGGCATGGCAACATTTAACCAAATCTAACATGTACTGTAATTCTCCACAATTTCATAGTCATTACACTCAACTTTGACTTTATGTATTTTAGGAAGTTATGGCTAGGCAGCAGCTATCTGTGGAGGAGAGAAGGAGAAGAAGAAGCGTAGAGTGAAAAAATATAGTGATGCAGAGTTAAAGGAGGAATACCTCAGAATGGAAAGACAAAGATGGAAGAACAGGGTGAGGTAAGGTGAGGTAGGATAAAAAATATCAATGACTTAAATGAAAGGGAATAGAGAAGTCAGAGTCCTATTGTATGTTTGTCATAGTGCTCACAATTGTTATTTGTTATCTGTTCTTCACGTCCAAAATACAGTTCACAGTCCAGTTTACAGAAGAATGTAATGTATTATCTTATGAGTAGGGGACACTAGACAACAGTTTAAGATGATGTCAGTGATGCATTGTACATTATTCCTACTGGTAATTATTTTTTACTATGATAATTTGTTATTTGATGATATGGGGATGGGGTACTTTTAATAATGATATTGCTTAATTGTACCTTATATTCCTTGAAAACTGTTTGTCACAGTGCTCATGATTGTTATTTTTTGGACCAAATAGTTAAATAGAGTTAATAAGCAAGAAGCCATTGACTTCAGTTGTATACAGTTTGGAATTGTATGTTGTATTGAGGCCACTGTCACCACCGTCAGATTAGTATCACCACCGTCAGAGGGCTTGTTATTTGTTTTAAATGAATATGCTTACAATATGTTTCTTCAGTGCTGTTCTGTCATTAAAGTAATAGTATCTTTTTAATATAAAAATATGTTTATTAAATAAAAAATCATTACTTTTTCTATTTAGGCTTATAGTACACATTGTATGATGTTAGATCTTTTAAAGGACTACATGTGAAACAGTATAAAAAATTAACAAAAATAAATATTCAACATTTAACAACATATATGTGTACTAACAATGCCAGGTAATGATTTAAAAACTCTAAATACATATTAGACCAAATAAATAAATAAAATTGCTTTTTATTGTGTCTGATAGTGTTGACAAAACAAAGTAATAACTGGAAAATTTTATGAAAAAAATACAAAATTGGGAGGTTGCACCAGTACATTGCTGAACAGCCAAGACCTTGGTCTATAACAATATACCTTCAGATTTTGTAATTTACCTAACTTTTTATTTTCAAAATTAAAACCTGTTTATTCCAAATTCCCAAGACTGTCAATTCAGGAAAGTGGTACTTTATGTTTTCAGACACTCTGAATCCGGTGAATTCTCAACCGATTTCCAGATAAATTAGCTGACTGAAATCGTCACCCTTTTAGGGGCTACATGGGACCATTTGATTGAATTAAATGATTGTCTAACTTAATACATAATTTCGATTTTGTATTGACAGTTAGCAGTGTTGTAGTCAAGTCACTATGCCTCGAGTCCGAGTCCAGGTTCGAGTCACCAGTGTTCAAGTCCGAGTCAAGTCCAAGTCATTAAAAAAAAATCCGAGTCGAGTCCGAGTCGAGTCCACTACTCATCCGAGTCGAGTCCGAGTCGAGTCACTATTGACGTGTGATGTATGACATGAAGCAGTAACATTCCATTGCACTAATAACTCTTTCGCTGTAGTTACCCTTGGTTTTACTCGGTAAAACTACCGCTTTTTCCAAGTCTAAGACGTCTCCTAACCATGGTTTTTAAACATTGTTGTTATGGAACGCGCAACAGCGACTCGAGGTACGCTAATAGGCCGCATATGAAGGATGTTAAAGCCGCAAGCGGCATCGATCGGCCCTCGCAGCCAAGCGCACTCCGGCCTATTGGCCACCGCCGCGGCTCCGGCCGGCCGGCGGGGTTCGCGCACCGCCGCGGCTTCGGCCGACCGGCGGGGTTCGCGCACCGCCGCGGTGCCGGCCGGCGGGCGGGGTTCGCACACCGCCGCGGCTCCGGGCGGCCGGCGGGGTTCGCGCACCACCGGCCGCCCGCCACCGCAGATGCTGTTACGCATTTTCCTCGCCCGTCCACCGGGCGATTCCCACAAACGCGTTCGGCAGCGTTCCCCCATGACTCACAACAAATCTGGTGCAGATCGGTCGATGTAGCGAGGAGATCCAGCCGTTGGATAATGATAATGCATTTCGCCACCGGACCGGACTAAATTGTTCGGCGGGCCGGAAAATTTATACCGATTCCTGGACGGTGACTACAAACAGAAAATAACTGCAAATGACGCCGTGAACGCCGAGCTGGAGAAAAACAACGACTTACCTTTCTATCAACTCGGCCAGTTTTTCCAGTCTTTCTAAGCCCTCGACACTCAATCCATCGTTTGAGCTGAACGTTGGTATGTTGTTCCACAGTTCTACCAGTAAAATTGGCGCCTGGACATCCTCTTGTGAAAGTTTAACAGCGGAAAAGTCGGTCATATCCTTGTGTCTGTTGCATGTGTAATGGCTGGTTGCTACGTGCGCTCTCACACTGTTTGCCCAACCTTAGCGGCAAGGGGTGTTGCTCATGAGATGGTGACGTCACGTGCGCGGTACGACATTTAGATATTAAAATCATACACCAAATAATATTCTAATGACATATTAAAATTATAGCCTAATGATATAAAAAAGTCGAGTCTTTTTCTCAATTTCCGAGTCAGAATGATCTGAATGTAGGAGTCCGAGTCCAAGTTCGAGTCATCAGTGCTCAAGTCCAAGTCAAGTCACGAGTCTCTAAATTTAGCTCGGACTCGAGTTCGAGTCTCGGACTCGAGTACTACAACACTGACAGTTAGCAAACTTCCAGAACGACGTCCCAGGATGCCCGACTTTTGTTCCGCTTATGGGTGAGCAGATAAAAGAACACTACAAACCAGACCCTGGGGAATTACCTTCCATACGCAAGACTTTATGGGAGATAATCCTCATGCTTTACAATTACAGTTTTTCCGGCATCAACACAATATGTGCTAATGGGGAGCAGGGATAGAAGCAGAGAAAAGTACATTAAACACCATGATTTCTGAAAGATGTGACTGAAGATATATATATATATATATATATATATATATATATATATATATATATATATATATATATATATATATATATATATATATATATATATATATATAAACAACAAAATGGTCCTAAATTACTGTACAGACATGATTTATGGGAAAAAATTATACAAAATATTTTTGTATTATTAAAACTGATTGAGCCTGATTACATGAAAGAACTGTATAGTATGCTTCATGTCAGAGTAGGGGTCCTGCTGAGGAAGAATTGAGAGATGTGCACATCTTTCAGAGTTCCAGTTTTATTGACATTAAATTATTTACATTTTCTACAGTTCTGCAGATTTAGTACCAGCATGTGGTACTGTGCAGCCTCACTTCTGTCAGTCTGCTCCAGGGCAGCTGTGGGTACAATGTAGCTCACCACCATCAAGGTGTGAATGTGTGCATGAATGGGTAAATGACTGACCAGTGAAAAGCGCTTTGGGGTCGTCAAATGATTTATTTCAATATTCTTACCTTGCACATTACTTTTGTAACACAATAAGGGAACAATCTCAGTTCTGAACAATTTATTTGTGCTGCTCTTCATTTTTATGCCAACGGCAGCTGTTTAATAATTTAGGACACATAATAATAATAATAATAATAATAATAATGCATTTAATTTACTGCACTTTCCATCAAAAGATGGAAAGTACTACAGCTAAAAAAGAGAGAAAAACATAAAATTAAAAAGCTATTTTAGAAGAGAGAGAAAAAAGATCTAAAGCGGACCAAAAGCTTTGCTAAAAAGAAATGTTTTAAGGCCTTTTTTAAAACACTCAGTGGATTGAGGTGCCCTCAAGGTGTCAGGGAGGGCATTCCACAGATGTGGGGCAGCAGCACAAAACGCAGGAAATCTGTCAGAGGCAGTTGTATGTCGCGCTGTGAGGAATGTTACTGTTGCACTTGTTGGTCGGAGACCAACAAGATAAATTAAAGAACTACACAAAATGAAAGCAATAATTTATTCTATATCAAATATTGGCACTTCCAGCTCTAATTTTGCATTCATATATTTTAGTTTCCATTCATATATTTTCCCCACCAACACCATTAGGGCTACAGCACATTTCTTCACTTAAATAACCTTTACTTCAGCTGAATACATACATATAGCCTGTATGATTAATATAAAGTGAGGTTGACACAAATTAAACACCTACAAGACAATCAGTGTCAACTCTTTTATTAGAAGGATGGGTGAAAAATGCTGGCAAAAACATGAACATATAATTTATTTTCAATAACTTACCGGGCGATTCACACGAACGCTTTGGGCAGCACTCCTCCACGACTCACAAAAATCTGGTAAAGATCGGTCGATGCAGCGAGGAGATACAGCCATTGAATAATGAAAATGCATTGGGCCACCGGACCGGAATAAAGCGTTCAGTGGGCCGGATTCAGCCCGCGGGCCGTACGTTTGACACCCCTGGTTTAAACATTAGTATACCAGTTTAATCAAAGGTATCTTTCTAGCTGTTAATCCAGCTTTATGTCAAAAGTTAACAAAACCTTTTTAGTTCTTTAAAGTTAATTGTTATTTCATGTATTTAAGGGTTTCGTTTTTTGCATTAAGACAGCTTTTATGAACGTTTGACAGTTAAATTGGTGGATAAACACCCAAAAGAAATACTGTAACAGTAACGCTTTATCAATTGGAAATATTGCTAAAGTATTACTTTAGCAATATTCCACATGTGGCCTCTGGTAATAAAGTCAAAAATCTTGGTGCTATTTTTGACCAAGACAGGTCATTGAAATCCCATATTAAAAAGGTTTCCAGAGTTTCCTTTTTTCACCTTCTAAATTAGAAACATTTTGTCCAAGAGCAATCTAAAAAACTAGTCCATGCATTTGTTACTTGAAGGCTGGACTATTGTATTTCTTTACTACTATAAGGAAGTCCACAAAATGCAGTTTAAAGTCTTCAACTGATCCAAAATGCTGCAGAGGGATCATATTTCTCCAATTTTAGCCTTCCTTCACTGGCTTACTGTTAAATCAAAAATAGAATTTAAAATTCTTCTACTAACGCATAAAGCCCTTAATATTCAAGCTCCATCATATATCAGAGCTCTGATTACCCCGTATGTTCCTAACAGAGCACTTTGCTCTCAGACTCTCTAAAAGTAGAATGGGAGGCAGATCCTTTAGCTATCAGGCTCCTCTCCTGTAGAACCAACTCCCAGTTTTGGTCCGTAATGCAGACACCCTGTCTACTTTTAGGACTAATCTTAAAACTTTCCTTTTTGACAAAGCTTATAACTAGAGTGGCTCATGTTACCCTGAGCTACAGGCTATATAGTTATAATAGGAAGTGAACTTTATTGAGCTTACAATGGAGAAAATCACTTCTGTATCTTAACCCATCCCCTTGGGAAGCAGTGGGCTGCCACTGTGCGGCGCCTGGGGAGCAATCACGGGTTAAGGGTCTTGCTCAGGGACCCAGAGTTGCAGTCTGTGGGAGTTGAACTCAGAACATCTGGGACCCAAGCTCAATGCTCTAAGCAACTGCGCTGTGTCTCTTCTCTGTCTTTTGTAACCCCCAGTCGGTCAAGGCAGATGACAGTTCATACTGAGCCCAGTTCTGCTGGAGGTTTTTCCTTCACATTAATGAGGAGTTTTTCTTTCTGCTGTCACTTCATGTTTGCTCAGTATGAGGGATTGCTGCAAAGCCATTGACAATGCAGATGACTCTCCCTGTGGCTCTACGCTTTTTCAGGAGAAAATGCTGCTTGTCAAGACTTTGATGCAATCAACTGGTTTCCTTATATAGAATTTTTTTTGACCAATCTGTATAATCTGACTTAATCTGTATAATCTGATTGATTTTGACATTGTGAAGTGCCTTGAGATGACATATTTCATGATTTGGCGCTATATAAATAAAAATTTAAATGCATTGAACAAGAATAAGTTTGTCAGTTTTCAAGCATGATTTGCATATCTGTTCAACTTAACCCTTTATCGCCGTTTGTATCATATTTGCTACATAGGTTTCTAGGGACTCTTTTCTTTGAACGTGAGCAATATTTACCTCAACAACCTGTTGGATATAATTTGATACATGTATTCTGCACCCTACTGGATTATCGTTGCACTGCAGGCAGTGGAACAGCTTTTTTTTCCCTTTTCAAAATGTCTGTTCACGTGAGCTGGGTCACATTAGATTTGCAGGAACGTTTTTATCCAGTTTTAGAGGGGTTAAGGTAACAATAACCAAAACATTCTTATTCAGTTTTTTTAGATTAATGCTTTATGTTTTGAGACATTGCCCAATTACCCAGAAAAATATTATTTATATCACAGTTAAACCATATTGGCCGTGGGCCAGAATCTGTAGGGTGACTTTTCGTATGAACTGTCAGGGGGCAACTTTCTTCCACCGGGAAAAGTTGCTACACATAGCAGTGATCTCAAAACGCCAATGTTCCCACGTTTTCACTTGCACATTAATAAGTTATAGCCGATAAAAAATCTAAACTGTGGCGCTCCGGTCCAAGAGGTCACGTGATTTGATTTTTGCTGCTCAGCCAATCAGATCGCTGTATTGTCAGCTGAGCGAGTTTACCACGTCATCATGGCTGCGCCCGTAAGATGTTTGTATGCATCTGTTTCCAGACGAAGAAAGCCCAATAATAGCATTTTCTGGCGCCAGCTGGCAGTGATCTTGATGGCAAGAAAAAAGAAAAAGCCCAGACCATCCATCATTCATTTTCTAACACGCTTATCCCTGCGTTCGCGAGGTGCCGGTCTCTATCTCCAGCTGTCAATGGGCAAGAGGCATTGTATAAACTGGACATGTAGCCAGTCCATCGCAGGGGAGAAATAGTCCAGACTTTTGCCCAATTTACTGTGATATCACCAAGACCTGCTGTGCTAGAATAGCACAGGTGTTGTGCCTTATATCCAACCTATTAGGCGTGGAAATTAGGATGTTTTACTTTTCTTAACGAAATATAGCAATGGTGTCGTTACATTATCGTTCAGTTAGTGTGAAAAAACTGAAAATGTAACACTTGTTAGTGCTATCATAAAGGATTGCTATGTCGGTTAAAACTCGATTGATCACTCAATACAACACGTTATGAGAAAGTAAACAAAAACATTAGCTTTATGTTATTAAATTGTCGCTTGTCTGTCTGCTTAAACCAAAAATCCACCTTCCTGAGTCCATCGCAGCCATCTATTGGTTTGTCTTTTTTCTTTTTCTTTTCTTTTTGACCCGCATGAATGGATCATATAGAGCGGATTTCACGTGTGATCAAATGAACACTGAATAAAGGTACAGACAAAATTATCAGATTTAATAAGATTTTAATTCAACCAAGAACCATATAGAGATATTAACCATATTAAGAAAACGATATATGTCTCTTTTTAAAAATAGAACAATGTTTTAGGAGTTTTAAAAAAATCGATTTAATTTTATTAGAATGTGATGTTTAAAAATATTTAGACTTTACAAAGATGGAGGTTAAAAGTTTTATTGATTTCAAAAATACAATACAAAATTCTACAAATTCCGAAGGGGATAACTCGTTTGGCATAGCGAGTTTATACAACGCGTCTCGCCCATTGACAGCTGGAGATCGGCACCAGCACCTCGCAAACCCAGCGGGGGTAATCGTGTTAGAAAACGAATGATGGATGTTCTGGGCTATTTCTTTTTTCTTGCCATCAAGATCTCAGCCAGCTGGCACCAGAAAATGCTATTATTGGGCTTTCTTCGTCTGGAAACAAATGCATACAAACATCTTGGCCTGGAATCCACAACACCCCAACATGTCTTCTGTCTGCGGACACAGTTTCATGTTGATTAGCTCTGAGGGGTAACATAGCGACTGTTAACAATAAAACATGAAACTTACTGTTGTCAGGGGCGTGGCCTAAGCAATGTCATCATTTGACCATTGGATATTATAGGAGACCTGATGGTAATCAATTACTGAAAGTTTGGTGCCTCTGTGTGTTTCTGTGTATGAAATATAACTGTTTTGTGTTTCATGGCGAGTAGGTGAACTTTGACCCCTGCCAACGCCCCTTCAGCATGCTCAAAACTCACCGTTTTGATAACTTTTGATTGGCCATGCCTTATGATCAGACTGCCCGAGTTTCAAGCCGATCGATCGATATCTCTGGGAGGAGTTCGATCTTATACCAATGCTGTAACTGTCAAAATTGAGGTCAAAATCAGACTTTCAGTCTAAAATGGCCAACTTCCTGTGATACTTGCACTATGACATTAATTGTAAATTCTGAGCGTCTTGTTGAGCTCGACAACTGAAACAAATCTCATGTCTCTACGATGAAGTAAGTAAATAGCAAAGGGTCCTTTGAAAATTGCTAGGTGGCGCCGTTGAAGCATTTTTCTTTTGATTTTTGTGACGACCTTAAAATACAAAATTTTTAAACAGTCACCATGCACCTGCAAAGAGTTTTTGAATATGATAAAGCCCCCAAAAAGGCCCCTCTTTAGGGTGGAAGATTAATAATAACTAGAAAAATTTCTGAAGAAATTTAGCAAGGCGCCTGCCTCTTGGTGCGTACCGTACCGGCAAAAATACTAAAAGGAAGTAACACTGCGAATTTCAGGTTTCTACGGTCTTCACAGCCCTCGCAGCGGCCGTTGAAAGGTGCCATGTTAAGTCAATGGACCTCCTAGGAGCCTCTTGCTAGCAGCGTTGTCATGGAGACTCACTGAAGGCTGTGGCCCTCTCTGTCTGTAAAGGCAGAAGAACCCTGGTTAAGCAGA
Source organism: Fundulus heteroclitus (assembly GCF_011125445.2). Lineage (NCBI taxonomy): Eukaryota > Metazoa > Chordata > Actinopteri > Cyprinodontiformes > Fundulidae > Fundulus > Fundulus heteroclitus. Next base: position 5,298,335 of record NC_046367.1, read on the forward strand.
AGTTGATAGGACCTTCCTAAAGCTACTTCTGGTTAGCAAAATGCTAACCGTTAGTCGCTAGCATGGTTTTGTTCAGTACCAGCGGGTGATTGTACTCTGTCAGTTTGGTTGAAATCCTGTACTGAGAAGTGCCTAAAAAGGGAGAAAATCCTAAAATTCACCAAATCTGTCAAGCAGAAGTTTGTACAAGCTTCCTAGAGCTACTTCCGGTTAGCAACATGCTAACCGTTAGCCGCTAACATGGTTGTGTTTGGTATCACTGGGTGAGTGTACTCTGTTAGTTTGGTCCAAATCCTGTACTGGGATGAGCCTCAAATAGGGAGAAAAAAAACGTTGTTTATAACGTTGCCATGGTAACTCAAAATGGCGGGTGGTACAAAAAAATACTTAATGGGATCAGCACACATGTTTTAATATACACACTGTGGGGATTATAACACAAAAATCTAAGTCACCCACGCCGGGTTTTGAACCCACAACCTCTTGCATTCAAAGCCTGCACTTTCCCTCTGAGCTATACTGTAGCACCATATATTGGCATGCGTCATTGGAAACATAAGGGGTTTGGTCCCCCATTGAAAAGCATTGGATGTTTGACACCTCATAGCTTGGAGATGCTTGATGCGACATAACCCAAATTTCTTGTGGAGCTTTCTCTCTAAAGTAAGAACAGACTTTGTGAAGCAGAAGTTGGTGATACCTTCCTAGAGCTACTTCCGGTTAGCAACATGCTAACCGTTAGCCGCTAACATGGTTGTGTTCAGTACCAGCGGGTGATTGTACTCTGTCAGTTTGGTCCAAATCCTGTACTGGGAAGTGCCTCAAATAGGGGTGCCAATACTTAATGTCACCAAACATGACCAAAGTTCATGGGTCAGATTGGCCTCCTTTAGCAACTCTGCCTCACCACATCTGGGCCCAGAACTCAACATTTGACCAAAATGGTGTGTAGTGCCATTTCCCACATGTGGGTGGTGCTGTATTGGCCAATTGGGTCGTGTCTGGGCATCATGCCAGGTCCTGTTGGAAGCAAAGGCCCAATAGGAAAGCATGTAAAATCCAAAATGGCACAGAAAACTGACACATGGCTGAAAGTCACATGAAAATTTTGAAATGTTAAGAGGAAGTGACTGTGCGAATTTCAGATTTCTACATTAATCACAGCCGCTGCAGCGGGCGTCGAAAGTTGCCATTCTATCTCAATAGAGCGTCTCCCACTGGCCCTCAGAGTTCCGTCGTCATGGAAACTCACTGACACAGCTGCAGCGGGCCAGTCTAAAGAAGTGCAGACACTTTGTGTCCAAGTCTGCCTATTGGATTATAATGGAGAACTTTGCCTCGAACAACGCACGATTTCTCCGGAACCGTAAATGGTAGAGACGTAATTCTTTCTGTGTTTATTTCGTAACGGATAGGGGAAGAAGACTTGCTATCGGTTTTTGCTGGAAAAAGTTTAATAAAGGCGTAAAAAATTATGATCTAAAGGACATTTTTATGAAATTTCAGAAATCCTCTGAAAATGGTCCCGAACAAATTGCTATAACTCAAAAAGTATAAGAGATATCAAAAAAATTCTTTCACCATGAGTATCAGCAGGCTTTTGAGGACCATGAAGCTCATTTTTATGTTTGTACAAAAATCGGTGTAGACACAGCGACGATGTAAAAAAGTGGTTGATGTGGGAAAATGCAGCTCCAAAGCGTTTTTAGGATTTTGCACATTCGCTACTCCCGAACAAATTGTTTCTGCGGAAAAACCGTAACAGTTATCCACAAAATTCCTTTTTTGTGAGTGCCACAAGGGTTGGGACATTCATGTGTGAAAGTCTGATGTCTGTACATAAAACGGTTTAGGAGTAGCAACGATGCGAAAACATGTGATGTTTTGGATTTTTAGATGTCATTTTTCAAAACCGCTCCATAGGAAATGAATGAGGGAGGTTTCGGGTTTGTGTCGGTCTGAGGTGATTTGCGAAAAATCTATAAATGCCACACCAATGAGGGTTAGTTTCCCGAATCCTGAAAAAAATACCCACGTTTTGATGTATAATTTGTCTACGTAGAGGGAAAATTGAGCGAGTAAGGTCAAGTTGTTCGAAGTATTGAAATCTTTAAAAAAGCTAGAGTGGCCCACTCTAGCGGTTGGAGAATTCCGTCATTGACTTTCATTGTAAACGATGATTTCGCTGATCTTTGGACATGAGCTTTGAGGAGTAACTGTGAAGAGACGATAAAAGATATCCACATCCCGTTTTCACTTCTGAGTAGTTCACAGACATATCTACAAACTGGAAGTTAAACGGTGTTCATAGGTGAAAGCATGGCGACGCAGTACAGCTTTGAAAATGGTCCTTTTGAGGGTTTTTTGAGGCTTTCTTTCTACCCGACTCCATTGATTAATATGGGTTTTTTGGGGGGTGGTTTATCACTTATTGCGTTGCCATGGTAACTCGAAACCCCAATAAAAGTAGTAGCACACTATTCCCGACCGAGCCGCACGTTTTGGTACCTATATCGTGGGGGTGCACGCTACGGTTCGGGCCGCATTAATCATGGAATAATAAAGAATAATATTAATATAGAGTCCGTTTAGAGGTGAATAGTAATAGGTGCCTCCATGCATTTGCATTGGGAGGCAGTGCTGTGCTTCGCACAGCACTGCCTCCTCATTGCAAATACTATGGCAGGCGCCTAACTAGAAAAATTTCTGAAGAAATTTAGCAAGGCGCCTGCCACTTGGTGCGTACCGTACCATCAGAAATAGCAACAGGCAGCAACACTGCGAATATCAGCTTCCTACGGTCTTCACAGCCCCCGCAGCGGCCGTCAAAAGGTGCCATGTTAAGTCAATGGACCTCCTAGGAGCCTCTTGCTAGCAGCGTTGTCATGGAGACTCACTGACAGCTGCAGCCCTCTCTCTCTGTCTGTAAAGGCAGAAGAACCCTGGCTAAGCAGAAGTTGATAGGACCTTCCCAAAGCTACTTCTGGTTAGCAACATGCTAACTGTTAGCCGCTAGCATGGTTGTGTTCAGTATCACCGGGTGATGTTACTCTGTTAGTTTGGTTGAAATCCTGTACTGAGAAGTGCCTAAAAAGGGAGAAAATCCTAAAATTCACCAAATCTGTAAAGCAGGAGTTTGTACAAGCTTCTTATAGCTACTTCCGGTTAGCAACATGCTAACCGTTAGCCGCTAGCATGGTTGTGTTCAGTATCACCGGGTGATTGTACTCTGTCAGTTTGGTCAAATTCCTGTACTGGGATGTGCCTCAAATAGGGACAAAAAACGTTGTTTATAACGTTGCCATGGTAACTCAAAATGGCGGGTGGTACAAGAAAATACTTCATGTGATCAGCACACATGTTCTGATATACACAATATGGGGATTATAATACAAAGCTCCAAGTCTTCCAAACCTGGAATCGATCCCACGACCTCTTGCATGCAAACCCTGCACTTTCCATCTGAGCTACACTGCAGCGCCATATATAGGCATGCATTATTGGGACCATAAGGGGTTTGGTCCCCCATTGAAAAGCATTGGATGTTTGACACCTCATAGCTTGGAGATGCTTTATGCGACGTAGCCCAAATTTCTTGCGGAGCTTTCTCTCTAAAGTAAGAACAGTTTCTGTGAAGCAGATGTTGGTGAGACCTTCATAGAGCTACATCCGGTTAGCAACATGCTAACAGTTAGCCGCTAACATGGTTGTGTTCAGTATCACCGGGTGATTGTACTCTGTCAGTTTGGTCCAAATCCTGTACTGGGAAGTGCCTCAAATAGGGGTGCCAATACTTAATGTCACCAAACGTGACCAAAATTCATGGGTCACATTGGCCTCCTTTAGCAACTCAGCCTCACCACATCTGGGCCCAGAACTCAACATTTGACCAAAATGGTGTGTAGTGCCATTTCCCACATGTGGGTGGTGCTGTATTGGCCAATTGGGTCGTGTCTGGGCATCATGCCAGGTCCTGTTGGAAGCAAAGGCCCAATAGGAAAGCATGTAAAATCCAAAATGGCACAGAAAACTGACACATGGCTGAAAGTCACATGAACATTTTAAAATGTTAAGAGGAAGTGACTGTGCGAATTTCAGATTTCTACATTAATCACAGCCACTGCAGTGAGCGATGAAAGTTGCCATTGTATCTCAATGGAGCTTCTCCCTCTGGCCCTCAGAGTTCCGTCGTCATGGAAACTCACTCACACACCTGCAGCAGGCAATTCTACAGAAGTGCAGACACTTTGTGTCATAGACTGCCTATTGGATTGTAATGGAGAACTTTGCCTCAAACAACGCTTCGTATCTCCCGATCCATAAATGGTAGAGACGTAATTTTTGCTGCATTTAGTTCGTAACAGATACGGGAAAAAGACAAGCTATCAGTTTTTGCTGGAAAAAGTTTAATAAAGGCGTAAAAAATTATGATATAAAGGGGATTTTTATGGATTTTCAAAAATCCTCTAAAACGGTCCCGAACAAATCGCTGTAGCTCACAAAGTATAAGAGATATCAAAATAATTCTTTCACTGTGAGTATCAGCAGGCCTTTGAGGACTATGGTGCACATTTTTATGTTTGTACAAGAATCGGTGTAGGCACAGCGACGATGTAAAAAAGTGGTTGATGTGGGAAAATGCAGCTCCAAAGCGTTTTTAGGATTTTGCACATTCGCTACTCCCGAACAAATTGTTCCTGCGGAAAAACCGTAACAGTTATCCACAAAATTCCTTTTTTTGTGAGTGCCAGAAGGGTTGGGACATTCATGTGTGAAAGTCTCATGCCTATATAGAAAACGGTTTAGGAGTAGCAACGATGCGAAAACATGTGATTTTTTTTTATTTTGAGACGTCATTTTTCAAAACCGCTCCATAGGAAATGAATGGGGAGGTTTCGGGTTTGTGTCAGTCTGAGGTGATTTGCGAAAAATCTATAAATGCCACACCAATGCGGGTTAGATTTCCCGAATCCTGACAAAAATACCTACGTTTTGATGTATAATTTGTCTACGTAGAGTGAAACTTGAGCGAGTAAGCTCTAGTTGTTCGGAGTTTTGAAATTTTAAAAAAAGCTAGAGTGAGCCACTCTAGCGGTTAGAGAATTCCGTCATTGACTTTCATTGTAAACGATGATTTCGCTGATTTTTGGACATGAGCTTTGAGGAGTAACTGTGAGGAGACGATAAAAGATATCCACATCCGTTTTCACTTCTGAGTAGTTCACAGACATATCTACAAACTGGAAGTTAAACGGTGTTCGTAGGTGAAAGCATGGCGACACAGTACAGCTTTGAATATGGTCCTTTTGAGGCTTTTTTTCTACCCGACTCCATTCATTCCTATGGGTTTTTTTGGGGTGGTTTTTCGCTAATTTTGTCGCCATGGTAACTCGAAACCCCAATAACAGTACAAGCACACATTTCGTAATCGAGCCGCACGTTTTGATACCTATATTGTGGGGGTGCACGGGGCGCATTAGCCGTGACGGAATAATAATAAAGAATAATAAATAAGCCGTTTAGAGGTGCATAGTAATAGGCCCTGCCCATGCATTAGGTGTCGGCTTATGTGTCCAATAGGCCCCTGGGGGGGAACCATGGAGGACCAGGGCCTGGTGGGGCCATGGAGGACCTGGTGGGGCCATGGAGGACCAGGGGCGGCCAGAGGAGGGCCAGGGCCTGGGGGGGAACCAGAACCAGGGCTTCGCACAGCACTGCCTCCTCATTGCACATGCAAGGCAGGCGCCTAATAAAGAGTCCGTTTAGAGGTGAATAGTAATAGGTGCCTCCATGCATTTGCATTGGAAGCATTGCAAATGCTATGGCAGGCGCCTAATAATAATTAAAGCCGCAAGCGGCGATGAGCGGCCCTCGCAGCCAAGCACCGCTGGGGTACGCGCACCGCCTGCCGCCAGCCACCGCAGAAGCTGTCACGCATTTTACGCGCCCGTCCACCGGGCGATTCACACGAACCCGTTCGGCAGCGCTCCCCCACGACTAACAAAAAATCAGGTGCAGATCGGTCGATGCAGTGAGGAGATACAGCCGTTGAATAATGATATTGCATTTGGCCACCAGGCCGGACTAAATCGTTCGGCGGGCCGTACGTTTGACACCCCTGGTTTAAACATTAGTTAACTGGTTGAAATGCAGTTCAAAGTCCTCAGCCGATCCAAAATGCTGCAGCAAGAGTTATGGAGATGGTTTCCAGCCAAATGGTTGTAAACAAAAAAGGTGTTGCACACAAATAAAACTTGTTTTGCACACAAAAAGATATGTTTCACACACAAAAAAATTGTTTTGCAAACTGTCCGCCAACCTTGCACTCAAAATATCATTTATAAATTTTCCTCCAGTACAAAATGGTCTGTGCACGCACAAAACAGCCTCTGCTCGACTACGAAACAATCCCACCTACGCTGCGGTAAATTTGTGCCAAAAGTCACGTGATGCATTAAGAGTTGTTGTTGTTCAGACTTCCCGACATTGAGAAGAATTCAGTTATCTCTAAACTATTGGGCTAATTTACAGGATCATAGTGAAGATCATCCAGCATAGAGCACTTTAACATCTTGTTGGGAAATGGAGAAGAGGGAGAGAAAAAGCTTTGGGTAGACAGTTAGACAAAAAGCAATGGAATTAGAATTAACTGATTTAATGTTCAGTCCAACAGTACCACTACCAGCAGTACCACCTTGGATACTACCTTCACACGGGGGACAATTTTGGGTAAAGTTTGGTGAGTTTTCATTCATATTTAGGCCTCCAAAAACCCGTTTCAAAAGTCCCAAGAATAAATAATAATAATAATAATAATAATAATAATAAAATCTGCAGTTACAATAGGCCTTTAAAGTGTGCCCCCCTGAAAAATTTAATGCCCCCCTGTAATTTGCTTCTGCAGCCGGGTCTGTCCGAGCATGAATTTGAATTGCTCACAACTCAGATCTCGCGTTATTACAACGCGATTAAAACTATTTCCAAGCAACTTGCATATGATGAACGATGAGAGTGAGAAAGAGATCTTTACATCATATAAAGATGATCTACCATCAGGATCAACATTGAAGCAGGAAATGAAGTTGTGGCACACAAAGTGGTCATCATCAGTGGAAAAACCCAGCTCTCTCCCTGAAATTCTAAGGATAACAAATATACAAGTGCTACCCAAACATTTCTATGATTCTTCACCTTCTGTCAGTTATACCTTTTACGAGTGCTTCTGTGGAACGTAACTCGGGCCTTAAAGCAGTGAAAACTTTGCTGAGGTCGACAATGTGACTTATGTATGTCCTCAAGGACATTCATTTAGACATCAACAAAATCATAGACATATTTGCCCAGAAGCATCCCAGAAGGTTGACATTTGTAAACCCATTATCATCGTCATCATAAAGTTGAAGGTGTTGTAGAAGAGAACAATATTCTTTGTCAAGTCTTACTGTTCTATTATAGGCTTATGGCTTAACTTCACCATACATGTTCATTGGTTTAACTTACTTTAAAGTTTTTTTCTCTCAACATAGTTTATCTCGTTAAAATATACTCAAAACTCCTTTATCACTTGAACCATAAACTGTTCTGAGTCCTTGGGTCTTTTTAAGTCATTTTTTTTCTTAATATAGTTTATCTGGATGAAATAAATTGTTAACATACATGTATATTAAAAAATCCTTTATCACTTGAACCATAACAAACTGTTCTAAGTCCTTGAGTCTTTATATTTCATTTTACTAATTAAATATCATTTCTGGAAATAAAGAAAATCTTTGTTTGATTAATTGTTGATAAGGATAATTTTTTCTTCAAACTACTTTTTAACCTTGTGCATGCTGTAAAAACCAAGAAATTTTGTCTTAAAAATAATTTTTCAATTACAATAATGTAATCATGCTAATTCCACTTATGTTCTTCCATTAAAATGATTATCAATTCAAAAACCCATAGATGAATAATTAAGGTAGTGTGGAAGAGTAAAGATGACATTCTTTGGTCGTTTAGCCTCACATTGTCTTGACATGACCCTTAGGTGCGCACCCCCATTTGAAAAATCCTGGATCCGCCCCTGCGTATCTTTTGCCCTGTTTCTGGTTAAACTGTCCCTCTGAGGTTCGCCTCAGCTCAGCATAACTAATAACATCAGATGATATTGTAACTGATTATGCGCTAAGTGTGGCCTTCGTGATATTCTCTAAATGTCTCTTTAGTTGCATTCAAATTCCAAGTTAAAAGGAAATAAAATAAATGAATAGAAAACACTTAGAAAAGCAACCATATTTAGTTCCATACAGTTTTCTTCAAACCCAAAGCACAGTTTTTTACATCTATTTAAATCAAAGATTATGTATATCTAAACTCCTTTCAAATGGACTGGTTTGTGATGAATTATTATTATTACAAGCAATAAGATCTCAGTAATTTTATTACTGTAGGGCTAAAAACAAGTGATAGATTCTAATTTCATATAGTGTTTTAAGATATCCAGTGGCAGGACATCATCCCATCGACAGCACCGTCTGCAGAACTCTTGCTGCATCATCTTGGCAGGCAGAGTGGCTGGTGACAGAAAACCCAAAGGATCATAGATTGAGCTAATTGTGGACAACATACCACGTCTTGTTAGAGACCGCTTTTTCACTTCAACCCTAAATTTGAAGGAGTCTGACTCGACACACCAAAACAGACCTAAAGCTCTCTCAACCGGAAGATCATCTCGATCCAAATCCAGCTCTTTTATATCCTTAGCCCATCGATCTTCTGCAATTGACTGCAACACTGTTTGACTGTTACTTATCCACTTTTCCAAAACGAATCCACCTCTTTTACAGAGAGCGCCAAGTTCCTTAACCATTTTAATGGTTAAGGAACCATTAAAATGGTCTGTTGTCATCAGCAGTTTTCCTTAGTGCATAACTAGCACAACTGGGTGATGAGGCTGCTCCAAATAAGTGAACAGTCATTCTGTAGTCCTTAAGCTCTTTGGTGTAGTCTCCTTCAGGCCACCAGAGAAAGCGTAGAAAGTCTCTGTCTTGTTCTGCAACCTTCACTTGATAGAACATGGCTTGTATGTCACCCATAAAAGCAACAGGATCCTGCCTAAATTGAATGAGAACTCCCAGCAGGGAATTGGTGAGATTAGGACCTTGCAATAGTTAATCATTTAAAGATTTTCCTTGATATGTGGCCCCACAATCAAACACCACTCGTAGGGAACCTTTTCTTGGATGATAGATGCCATGATGAGGAAGATACCAAACCTTTCCTCCTTTACCTTTTAAAGGGGAAGTCCGGTCAACAAGGAAAAATCAGGGTATCATTAGCTATAACTAAAACTAATACGTTTTTGGTTATTTAATGAACTTATCTTTAATCAATAAGAAAATAAAAACATAAATTGTCGTCTAAATCACTGTGTATGGGGGCTGACATTACTGCCCATATTTGGGCAGTAAGAGGCGTTTGACATCACATCCTGGGGCGTGGAAAAGCGGAAGCGGCGACAGCATTTCTCCGCTCTTCCCAAGGAAAGTCAATAGGAGCCGTTCTGCATAGCTGCGATCATCAATAATTTTTTCGGATTTCCAGAGGACTTCACCGCTGACATTCCCAAGAGCTTTTGCTGAAGCAACAATGCCCACGTGCATGGCCATCGGATGTTCCAACACAACTGGTAAAAGTGGAAAAAACATTGCTTATTTCAACTTCCCGATTCATGAGCCACCGGGCTCGGTGCTGGATTGCCAACTTGAACAGAGCGGATTTGCCATCTAACTTCTGGCCAGAGAGAAAACACGTCATATGCAGCAACCATTTTGAAGAAGAATGTTTTGAACATGACATGAGAGCGAGGATTTTCAGTAAGTTATTTTTTATTTTAGAATTTTTTATTTAGAATTTGCGGGGATGGTCACCGAGCAGAGGGGCGGAGGGATACCACATGTGATGTGGTATCCCTCCGCCCCAGCATGTGCTGGAACGCTCTTATATTTTAATATTTATACAATAATGACCACCTGCCCTTTTTACTAGAGGGCAAATATATAACTTAAGTCACTTCAGCGCGATCTCTCCTCCACTGTGTGTGTGTGTGTGTGTGCGCTCCGCTGCAAAGCCGTGCTGCGGCGGAGCGCGCACACACACACACACACGCGTGTATACATATATACTGTAGGACCCGACTGAGTTTGCACTGGAAATAGGTAAGCTGGATTCCGTCAAAAGTCCGGTTTCTGTCAAGAAACTCTTCTAAAAAAATCCATATCGCTATCAGATGATGATAGCTCCACGGAACTCTCATCACTGTCACTAAGTACTTCATCACTCTCTGCTTCGTACAGAACACCAGTCATCGCCATCTTGGAAAATAGTGCGCCGTGATAAACAGAGCGTTGAAACTTGCTCAACTGCGGGTCCGCCGAGTGACGTCAAAAAATGGGAGGTGACAGTACTATTCTTGACCAAGATGGGTTCCTCCACATAAACATGATTAAATGAAAATTATTCATTATTAAAAAAACTTATAATTTTTTGCACAGTATGTAGTAGTTTTTTATTTAAAGTACTTTCAGCAGTTTGAATTCTGATTTTGACCGGACTTCTCCTTTAATTGCAGGTCAGGTACTGACTCGGCGTAACCTTTACCAATGACATCCGTTAGACAACTTGCATACTCTTTGTGAAACTGTGGGTTACGTACAAACTTCTTCCTTAATCCAACCATCCTCTGCTTTGATACTGAAAAGCTATTTGGTAAGATGACATCTGCCATCTTGAAGGGCAGCTTCAGGTAATAACTATCATCTTGAAGAGTTACAGAGGATTCCATTATTTCCATAAATCTAATGTCTTCTCTGGACATTTCCTTTTCCACTGAGGCCTTTTTTTATTAAAATAATGGTGGTACTGATTATTGAGCAGGAGCTCGAGGTTAGACACAGAACTTTTATTTACCACCACAGGATGCCGCTCCACATCAATACTGCTGCCTTTTCCACTTTTATTTAAAGGGCCATTGATCACCAACCCAACACTGTTATTATAGCGTAAGGGCAGTCTCCACAACTGTTGACCACTTCCCAAGGTTCCAATAACTTGGGAGCGTTGGTTCCTATCAACAAGTCAACATTAGCCTTTAAGGTGGGAATGTGAACCTTTGACAAATAAGGCCACTTTTTCATATCATCAGCAGTGACAATATCATCTGAAGTGACTGGCATCTGTTTCTGTGTGAGGACTTCTGGTAGAGGATAAAAGATGTTTCCTTCCGACCCTGATACCTCTATACCAGACAATGAAAATGTTGAAACAACATTTTCTTGCCCCATTGTTTTCAAAAGCACATTAGCTGTCTTTCCTGTGATGTTCAATTTGTGCATGAGATGTTCTGAACACAACGTCGCCGTGCTACCTGGATCCAGAAATGCATATGTTTATATGACCTGAATTCCCTTGGAGGACTTCACTTGTACTGGAACGATAGATAAAAATGCAACGATCCTTTCCTGCCCCTGTATGCCCACATGTCTGAAGAATAGTTGCTTTATCTGTTTCCTTTGACTCATCTGCCGTTTCTGGACCAACATTTGCCTTTGGAATATGAAGCACAGTAGGATGTTTTTGATCACAAACTTCACAGATCAAGCGGCTTTCACAATCTCGGCTTATGTGTCCAATACATAAGCATCCAAAGCAAATCCCTTTCTCCTTTAGAAAACAAATCTTCTTTCTGTGTTTCTTCCCCTTAAACTGTTGACATTTTTCCAAAAGATGAGCACGTGAACAGCAATGACAGAAGAATCTTTGTTTCTTTGGGCTGGTTGTCGTAGCATTACCTTCAGAGGGATCCACTGATGTTGCTGTAGTAGCAAAACTACTTCCCTTCACCCCCATTGCTCCCCAGGCGCCGCACAGTGGCAGCCCACTGCTCCCCAAGGGGATGGGTTAAGATACAGAAGTGAATTTCTCCATTGTGAGATCAATAAAGTTCTATAAAGTTCAATTATTATTATAACTATAGAGGTAGCTCAGGGTAACATGAGCCACTATAACTATAAGCTTTGTCAGAAAGGAATGTTTTAAGCTTAGTCTTAAAAGTAGACAGGGTGTCTGCATCACGGACCAAAACTGGGACTGTAGAACTTGGTTCTACAGGAGAGGAGCGTTATGCGTTAGTAGAAGAATTTTAAATTCTATTTTTGATTTAACAGTAAGCCAGTGAAGGAAGGCTAAAATTGGAGAAATATGATCCCTCTTGTTGATTTTTATCAGAACTCCTTCTGCAGAATTTTGGATCAGTTGAAGACTTTAAACTGCATTTTGTGGACTTGATAGTAGTAAAGAATTACAATAGTCCAGCTTTGAAGTAACAAATGCATGGACTAGTTGTTTTGGGTGTTTATCCACCAATTTAACTGTCTAACATTCATAAAAGCTGTCTTAATGCAAGAAACGAAACCCTCAAACACATGAAAAAACAACTTTAAAGAACTAAAAAGGTTTTGTTAAGTTTTGACATAAAGCTGGATTAACAGTGAATAAGATACCTTTGATTTTATTGGTATACTAATGTTTAAACCAGGGGCTCAAACTTATGGCCCGTGGGCTGGTCCTGGCCCGCCGAACGATTTAGTCCGGCCAAATGCATTATCATTATTCAACGACTGTATCTCCTCGCTGCATCGTCTGATCTGCACCAGATCAGAGGGGTAGCACTGCCGAACACGTTTGTGTGTCCCGCCCAGTGGACGAGCAGGGAAAATGCGTGACAGCTTCTGCGTTGGCTGGCAGCCACGATGCACGAACGCCTGCGGTGGCCAATAGGCCAGAGCGGCGCTTAGCTGCGAGGATCGATCGACGCCGCTTGCGGCTTTAATTTTTTATGTCTTTCAGAGGTAGACTTGCTAGTCTGCTTGAGATCAAATGCTTCATAATCCAACTGAACGTAAACTTAACATCTCAAACAAATAGCCAGATATTCTTCTTCTGAATTTTCTGCTATTGCAGAAATTACTGCAAGTCCTCCACATCCTGAAGACAAACAGCTGCTCCAGGCCATTACACTACGTGTACTGTTTCAGTACAGTTTTTGAAATAATCTGGTGTTATAAAACTCAGTTTCTTAAACCTTACAATCCCCTGTTTTAGTCCACAGATGTTTTCCCAAAAGTCTCAGGGAACATCAAAGAGGATCTTTTGGCAAATATTAGACAGATATTTCTGTTCTGTGGTCAGTAGTGCTTTTTACCAAGGAACTCTCCCATGTATACCAGTTTTGTTCAGTCTCTGTCTCATTGCATCATGAACACTGATCTTCACTGATACAATTGAGACATGCAGTGCTTTACATATTTTTATTTTTTGACCTCTTGGTTCAGTCATTGATGCACTTTTGGAGTCATTGTGTTAGGTCACGTGCTCCTAAGAAGGTCTTATATTTTGCATAATGGCTCTTGCTGTGTTTTGCTTAACCATAAAAATGGCTTTGGAACCCTTTCTCAGCAACAAGTGTTTTACAGAAGTGAGTGGCTTTGTTGTTTCTCATTTATTCATAATATTCTTTAGATCAGACCATATGTTGCTTTTTAAATATCCATTAGCATACTTTAAATATTCAAAGATTCTTTGTTGTCACTTCTTGTTACCGTGGTGAAATTTATTTTTGGCTACTCCAGCTATGAGTACACATAACAGACAGGCTACAGATTACAATGTTTTTTGTTTCACATTATAGTGTGCAAAAGATTAAAAAAATAATCTATAGGATGAATGGATGAATTAAAAATTCATCCTGTAAAATGGATTCTATGAGAGTCTTTTCTTGAAAATACAGGTCTAGGATGTACCATTATCTTAGTTTAAGTGCAGCTTTTTAAGCTGACCTAGCTTTCCAAAACAAAATGTTATTCATGGAGAACATAAAGTTTAGATTATTGTGTGGTCATATGTGTATATTAACCTTTCTCTTGACGATAATGACAAACATCCAGTTGTTCCGAATATTTTAATTCAGTGGTATTAAAGAGTACACATTTAATACCAGGAATCCATGATTCTCCTCATGCTCATGAATCTCATGCCGCTCATGCCCATGTTCATGAAGTTCCTGTACTCTCCAGGCCTCAGGTACATCATCCTGCCTCTGTAGTGGGGCTGCTCATACATCAGCCAGTGGCCGTCCATCACGTGGCAGGACATGCAGTTGGACATATGGTAGCGGTCCATAATAGAGTCACAGTCATCCATCATCTCATACATCTGACCCCCAAAGTTCTCCCTCTCATAGATCCTCATCCTGTAAGATCCCCTGTACTGTAAAACATAAAAAGGTTAGATTAGGTTTGTAGCTTTAGAAAATAAATGCTATTAAGAGGTGAGATTTCATACCATAGGAATCATACGGCAGGACCTGATGCAGTCATTCCAGCCCATCATGCTCATGTAGTCAGCATACTCTCCCCTCCTCATGAAGTACTGGTTTCCCATGTAGTTGGGGCGATCATAGACCATGAAGCAGCCACTCTCCACCCGGCAGGAGTGACACCTGCTCATGTAGGAGTGCATGTCGGAACAGTCGCTCATGCACTCATAGGAGCGACCTTGGAAGTTCCTATCCTCGTAAAAGATGATCTAGGAAAGAGAGAATTATATTTTAGAAACAAACAACATATTTATTAATTAATCAAAGATTGAGTACCTTGCCCCTCATGCTCATGTTGCTCATGTTGGCTGTGGATGAGTGGTTGCTCTTGCTCCTGTAGTGCATTCCTACCTGGTTTAACCCTTTCCTTTTATACCTGAGCAAATGTAAAGAACTACTGATCCACCTTCTATAGAACTCCTAACTCAGCAACCTTTTTTGTCTTTAGTTTTTAGAAAAGCCTTTCTGTCATGTATGAAAGAGGTTTCAGAGTTCCTTGCATAGCAGTTGTTCAGTGTCTATCCATAGACGGTCTGAATAATTTTTCCCAATCCATTTTAAAATATATTGTGATTTATGTGTGTGAATGAGAAAATAATTATATTTGTGAAATATGTAATGAATTAAAATTCTGTATAAACAGCACACATAACCTTTATCCAATGGTTGTTTTAAACACGCCATGTCAAGATGATTCTGTGCTTCATATAAGGCCACTCATCCATGGCAATAGGTGACATATCTGTTAACACAGCGCCCAATGGCAGAGATATCGCTGAGTGTTTGTTAGAATGTTTCATGGTGTTGAGAAGGATTTATCGGGATGTAAACAACTGGAATCCTCAATATAAATCCCTGTTTGTATTTCCTTCTTGGAGAGATCAAGAGAATGTTCTCATGGGTTATGTGAATTGTGTATGAATGGCATACATGAGTAAACGGTCTGTCCGCTGAGCTAGACTAAATATTAATCCTGTTTCCTGAAGTCATTTTGATAATATATTTTAAGAAGAGATTTTTGTCTGCCCTTGCCTCTTTTTGGAACAACATGTACCAGGTAATAGTTATAAAAGTTTGGAAATTCCAATCCTCTAAATCTGTAATTTGTATGGACAGAACCTGATATTTGAGCCAGAACACGGTGTTGCCTTTTAACAGTTTTATTGTGAAATAGGAGATGGTGATGGGGAAAACAGGCAGATGATGACAGCTCAGGCAGGCGACAAACGGCAAGTAGACCAGGTGATCAGGTGATGGACAAAAGGTGAGCAGGCTAGTGTGAACCAACCAAGAGGCATGACAGAGTCTGAAGGTCAGAGGCAATCCAGGTCCTGACCAGAGCAAACAGCTGATGGGTAACTAGACAGGGAACGTCGAGCATATATCCACACAGGAAACAATAGCCCCTTTTCAATTAAAACCCCCAGGATTAAAAGCCCCATGATTTTGTTTACCCCGGGAATCCAAACATGGGGCTGTTGGATTGTCGTGTTTCCATCTGCTCGGGAACATTTATGTAAAACAACACAATGACGTATGGGGCGTTGTGAGGAAAAATCACAGTACCGCTCCGGTCCAGCGGGTGGCTTGACTGGAGTCTTCTTTTTCAAGAAGACAGTGGTCAAATGGACACATGCAGAGAAGTTGTATCCATATTTCGCCACTCATGCTGCCACTCACTCGGAGTCCAGAGAAACAGGAGGCTAACGAACAACTGATCTCATTGCATTTCCTTAGCCGCTTTCACAACGCCCCCAACTCTATTTCTCACTACCTGACTCCACTTTATTCTACTTTTGGTAAAAATAAATAAATATAAAGCACAGTTTTTTTCTGCTTGCACAGCTCAGGGACCACAGTTGTGTTTGTTGATGGGGGTATATTGAGTATAAGGTCAGCCAGGATGGTTTTTAAGTACAGTGCATAGCAGTACAGCCTTCTCTGCATGCAAGCACACACACACACACACACACACACACACACACACACACACACACACACACACACACACACACACACACACAGAGTTTATAACTATTTACTCTTTTTATTCAAAACGGCAGAAACATCCAGCCAAAATTTTCAAATTTGATATCTGTTATGTGCAAATATTCCCCACTAATTTAGTGAATGCTTTATAGTCAGCCACGATGAACAGATCCAGTCTGTGGGACACGCGTCAACAGCGGGACTGGTCTCCCCGGCGAGGACAGCCTGTCAGTATGTCTCTGCTGCTCCCGACAAGTTTAAGCAGAGTTAAAATTGACTCATAATCCTGATGCACAGATGAAGTTTGGAGGTGTACTTTCTCGCCTAAAAAGATCTTACAAAGTTTTTGTGATAAGTGAAGATTATACAATCAATAGGTTTGTAAACTCCTTTTCTCCTTACTGCTCCCTACTCCACCCTTGTGGTGAGCTGTTTTTCTTGCTGCACGCAAGCCCGCCCTCATTAGGAGGAGTTTCATATCGGAGAGACACACCACATGGGCGCAGGCTTGAATTGAAGCTAAGTAGCAACAGTCTATCTTCTGCAGAATCAGAAGTCAAATTAAGGAACCAGCCTCTACAGAAACCAGCTTTTGTGATCTTTCTGAGCTTTTGCAGAAAAGCTGATGACTGCATGAAGCTGTTTCCTGTGGCTACAGAGTGCCTAAGAATGCTGCAGCCTCCACAGCACCAAACCCTGCAGAGTTCCCTGCAGCGGCGAGCTTCCTACATTCGGAGGCTGTGGAGAGGTTTCCATAGAACCCGCAATAAAGGAGTATGAGAACTGCTTCCTCACTTCTGGCCTGGATAGCTAGCTGCCCCAGGAGTATTTCATCCCAAACGGATGCCTTAAATCAAAAGAATGGAAAACCAAAGCAGATGCTTGGCAGAGACATGAGCAGGAAAAGTTAGGATGGGCTGAAACCATTTAAAGTGGTTTACTTTAAATGTGTTTTTATTGTGTCTTGAAGATTTGACTGAATTTAAGACCTGGAGCTAACAGGCTAAGCTACCCACTAGTGAACTTTGAAACAAAACTAGGCTGATGTGTTTTGGATAAGTTTTAAGGTTATGACAAACGTCTCTAGCTTTATGACAAGCCCTTTAGCTTTTTAAGTTACCAATTTGAGTTGTATTTATCTTCAGGAGAAATAATTCAATTAGTAAAAATCTAGTGTCCTAAATGTTATTAATTTATATATAGCAAATCATTCTTTAAAATGTTATTTCCCTAAATCATGTTTTATTCAACTTGGAGTTGCATTGTGAATGGGTTAAACACATACCAAATGTTGTTCTGAATTAGTTAAGCTAATTTAACATCATTCCATATCCCCTAAGATGCACTTAGGTTCTCTAACTTAGTCCTTCAGTAAACCCACGATTCAATGATTCATTCATATGGTGAAGGTTTTGAACTATCTTTATTTGTCCTTTTACATAGTTCCTTAAGTTCTTGAATTTTGTCTAGTGGTTTTTGTCAAGTTTCACTTGCCTTGTAGAGAGGATTTGTTGATTGAAATATTTTAATTCAGTTAAACATTATATAAGTGTTCTCTGGGTGTGCATTTATTTCTGTTAATAAGTTCTTATACTTGAAGAGAAGTCACTCATTTATTCCATATGTGTACAGAGTTTGCTGTTCAAGAATGCCAGTGCTTGAATCACTCGTTCAACTATTGTCCTAATAAAAGCATCCGTAAACCTAGCTTGCGTTAAACATATATGAGAATATTGTTAAATATTATGAGAGTACAGATGCAGAAAGCAGCTACTGGGTGTTAGGCAATTACACCTGTTTGATTATGAAGATTATTATTAATTATAATATAATCTCATTGAAAATGAAAGGATAGCTATAACGAAAATTATTTCAAATGGTTGTGATCAAGGGCTATGAGCCTGTAATAATTAGCACTAACAATTGGCTTATTAATTAGCAGTTATTATATTATTTATACTGGAAAATAGTTGTCTAACCAGTTGTTGACTGAGTTAGACTTGTCCAGCTCGACAAATTGAATTATAATTGCAATTGGAGTTTTAAACCATTACTCCTTCATCACAAGACAATTAAAATGTCTGTTTATTTAGTTATTAACTCAAAGAGAGATAATTCGGTAACTCTTGGAGACCATTTAATTTCTAACTGAAAATAATCACAAACACCTACGATTTCACAAGCTGTTATTTATTAAACTGATAATTCCCTGTTACAGTAAATAATCTGCCTAATAACATTACAAGAAACACTACTCACTACTAAATAAAACATGGAAAAGAAGACAAATGCAAATAAAATTCAGCCAAAGTGGATTAATTGAAAGGTAGCAATGTGTAATCAATTCACAGTTGGTTTCAATACTGACGATCACATATCAGCACTTTGAGCTAACAGCATAGAAAGAATTCTGGCTAAATAGCTCTGAGGTAGAAAACTGGTATACCCGAACAGGCCTGAGGCTAAGATGGGGAACCCCTCTGGCAAACTGGTTTGTTACGATTACTGCAGGTGAACCCGATATTCAGCCAAACGCAGAGTTATGATTAAAAGGTTTATTGAAAGTGTTGAGTAGTGGAAAGTGAGGTGTGCTAGCAGAAGCAGACTTGGCAGAAGAATCCTGGTTGAAAGTGCTGGCCTGCAAAGATGACCAGAAGACTAGGAGATGTAGGAGGTGACAGATCCAAACAGGCCGTGTGAACCGGAGAACTACCAGAACAGACAGAGACAAATGGCAGGGACTCACTGAGAGAGTAGGACCCTTGGTGAGCGGCGTCAACGACTGTGCAGCACCCTGGGCGACCGGCATCGGAGCAGGATCCTGGGCGGCTGGCGATGGAGCAGCACCCTGGGCGGCCGGCGACGTAGCAGGACCCTGGGCGGCCGGCGATGGTGCAGGGCTCTTGGCAGAAGGCAAGGCCCTGAGTGCTGAGGTCAGTGGATGAGTTCCTCGTGAACCTTAGCGACGGCTGGCAGACCAGCCAGAGTGTCGACATCAACCATATCAGGGAGCAACATTGGGGAATGATTCACTTGGGCCCCCACATCGACAGACTCTGGAAAGCGGACTGGAGGCGGGTCCACCCGGACCGCCACCTCACAGGACACTGGACTGCTGACTGGAGGCGGATCCACCTCAACTCCCTCCTCACAGGACACTGGAGCGCAGACAGGTCCACCTGGACCGCCACCTCGCTGAACTCCGGAGCCAAGACCGGAGGATTGGCGAGCATCGCACCCACGCAGACTGGAGAACCGGCAAGCGTCGCACCCACGCAGACTGGAGGATTGGCGAGCGTCGCACCCATGCAGGCTGGAGCAGGATCCGAGGTGGCAGGAGCAGAATCCAAGGCATAAGCCAGACGGCGGCTATTGCACTGGGATGAGTTAGTCGGCAACGAGGATACTGTAGCTGCCGTTGAGGAAGCAGGAGTGGCAGATGCAGCATGCGAGGCAGATAAGCAGGTGAGTGGTGGTCTGGGTGGAGATGGCCTGTTGAAGAGCTGAGAAACCGCTGGTTGATGGTTCCACTCAATTTCCTCAAAGAGGCCAGTTATTCCCAAGAGCGGCAAGTCTGAAGCCCGATACTTCCAGCCGTCTCGCACCAGAGTAGCTGCACTCACACGCACCCATGGTGGGCTAAGTGTCGTGATGGTATCCAAACTGTCTCGTAGTTCCTTAAATGCGAATTTCACCCTGCTTTTCAGGCTGGTCGGGGCTGGGTCCATTTGGCTGGTTTCCAAACGGACGACAGGTTCATGTTGGCCAGAACGTACTGTCACGATTACTGCAGGTGAACCCGATATTCAGCCAAACACAGAGTTACGTTTAAAAGGTTTATTGAAAGTGTTGGGTAGTGGAAGGTGAGGCAGGCAAGCAGTAGCAGACTTGGCAGAAGAATCCTGGTTGAAAGTGCCAGCTTGCAGGGATGAGAAGAACACTAGTAGATGTAGGCGGTGACAGATCCAAACAGGCCGTGTAAACCGGAGAACCACAAGAACAGACAGCAGGGACTCACTGAGAAACTGGCAGGGCTGCAGCTCGCAGATACAGGAGATCCTCTAGCAGAAGAGTCCAGTTGGATGCTCATAAACTATCCGGTAGCGAAAGGCACAACACACTGGGCGAGAAACGATGAAGAGAGGAAGACGTTCTGGCAGAGATGAGTAGGCAGAGGCAGGTGGCTGGAGGCAGACTGATCTGATAGGATTACTGCTGGTGGCTGAATGGTGACAGGCTAAACAGAAAACGTCCTCATAAGTCCAAAACCAAACTAAACAGAACCATAACTATGACACAGTTGGTTTTGAACTCGCCCTTCGGGGCTACTCGGTGCCCGCACAAGATGGCGGCTCTGACAATGTATGATTTCTGGCCCTGGGTGGCTTGCATAAGATGGCGGCCCTGATGACGTATGTGTACATCGTATGTGTAAGATGGCGGCTCCAAGTGCACAGGCTAACTCAGTGGCCTAGCGTGAAGGCAGGTTTTGAACGAAAGGTGGTAACCAGTCAAGACAAAGGCTTTCACAAACCGTGGGATGTCTGAAAGAGCCAGCGTGAGAAACCAGGAAGAGAGAGACCGAAAGGAAGAGCAAAGAAGTATGAAAAGAGTTCAAACTCAGCTGAACAGCGTGGCTCGTCTCTCACCAAACAAAACCAAACAGCAAAAATCACTTATAATGTATGCACACATTGGAAACATTCAGCAGTTTAAACAACTCCTTTTGTAATACTTAAGCATTAAAACTATTCCTAATATGTTCTGCCTATGCACAAAATAGCACCTTATGGGTAGAAAAAGAGAAAAAGGGAAATCCTTTATGTGATGTTTCTCCAAACAAGGGAGATTGATGCTGCACTGCTCAGTGTCTGTCGATCTCAGCCGAGATCTGGCGTGGAGATTGGCAAAGTTCACTGAGGGGCAGAAAACATTGATTCTCTGGGCGCTCCTCCGATGATCTGTTTGGCCAAAACAAAACGGGCGGATCTTGTCGTTCCCTGAAAGATGATGGATCTTCCAGTTGGATCAAAAATTAATTACCGTTAATATTAAAGTCAAGACCTCCCTGGTGTTGTGATAGTACCGCCAGTATCATCAAAATAATTTAGCTCAGATTTAATTCTGAACAGTGAAAGGGTCACAAAGGAATTCCACTCTGCCCGTAACACAAGACTCTCAAGGCTTGGACGGCCCTTTCTCCCAGCAGGAGGTCAGCTGTGAGCCCTCCTAACAGAAAAGACACAGCACAGACAAAGAGTTCCCAGATCACTTCAGCATTCTTCTGCAGACCTGTACAGCTCGACTACAGCTCTCTGAGAGCAGACAAAGAAGGCCAGACCATGAGGGCCTGGTCGGCCCTCACCGACACACAAGCCAGCAGCTGAGGGAGATTGCCTGGACCAGCCACACTTGATCCAGGGTCTGCTAGATTCGACTGCCTGCTTCAGCAGAGGACCTGACTGAATCCGGATGAACAACATGCAAACACAGAGCTAAGTTTGCTGTCTTAACATCATCACCGGTAGCAGGAGCAAAGGTCCTGCGTGCGAAACAGCTCTGTGTATTTCTTCTCAGCCTATACAGGGGAGCGAACCCAGACAGGATGGAAAGCTGTGGAATTCTGAGGAAAAGACCATGCTCAACTCGGACTGCAGTCGGTTCAGAGAAGGTGCTCGCACCAGGCCTCCGACCCGACCACGGCGTTAGCCACATGCTGCTGCAAGGGTAACGCTAGCCTGCCAAGAGCCAAGCGCTAGCCCGCTAGCGCTAACCAACAACTTCCTCCTTCAACGCCCCTTCCGTGAATGGCCAAACTGAACAGAACTGAAAAGGACAAGTTTGGGCAGCGGTCTGAGGGTGAAGAAAAAGGTTTATTGGGAAATGTTTGTAAACCGTGGTGTTTAGAACAAAAGGCTAACAGGTAGGTCGCGCTAGCCAAACATGCTATTAGCCTTGCTAACATCCGGTCTCGGACACTTTCAAAAGGAAATCGTTTAAAGCATAAAGCGTAACTGTTCTGCCCCGCCATCCTCCGATGGTGTTATGAGCCTTATTCCCGCATCAATATGGTATATTAATGCCGGTTTTCAAGACAATTTTGATAACTATAGATTTTAACCAGGTTAGCGACGATAGCTGTAGCGACCCCTGGCGGCCGGAGGTAAAATTGCATAAACAAAGGCAAGCGATTCTGAATTAAATGATTTTACAGGACAAAACGGTCCTCAGAATATTATTTCAACAAATAATGTTTTGTTTGACTTGGGCTTTGCATTGTGAATGGATTGAAATACATGGCAGATGTTTTTTAACTCCATTCCATGTTTTTGTTAAGTATTCTGATTATGATCAACCACTTTTGTTTGTCTTTTGTTTGTTTTACATGTAAATAGTTCCTTAGCTTAGTTTCTTTTTATCTTCATTTTGCTTAGTAGTTTAGTTAAGTTTCACTAGCCTAGTAGAGAGGATTTATTAATCGAAATATTGTGTTAATTCAGGTAAACAGCATTACATTACATCTCTGGATGTTCATTTTATTTCTGTTATTAAATTCTTGAACTTGAAAATAAGCTGTCACTCCTTTATTCTATGTGTGTGCAGGTTTTGCTGTTAAAAGATCGCTAGTGCTCGAATTCATCCCTTTCAACCATTGTCCTGATATCAGCTTGAGAGCTGATCATCACCAGACAATACTTAACAGACAGAGAGTTATTTATGAAACATTAAATAACTTTAAACAGTGTATAATTGCACAACACTGGTGAGATGCAGGGGAAAAAGGTGATGGATCAAACTTGGACCAGCCAAGGGGTCCGAAACACAGACCACGAGCAGGCAGTATGCAGAAATTCAACTTAACGTCTTCTCAACACAGTGGCGCTGCACAGAAGAAGACAGATCTCTTCGTCCCCAGTGGTTTTATGTCTGCATTTTCACCATCCCCCTGGTGATTGGAGATGGGGCGTCTCCATCAGTTTTATTCCCAGCTGTGTTGCATGCTGGAAGTTGCAGTTAGTCACGTCATACTGGCATAACACTGGGAATCGAGAGATAACTCGCAGACACTGAGGACGTCAGAGAGTGACATACTTAGATTGGATGAAATGGACTGATTAAGGAAAAATCCTCAGCTTGGTCACGTCCAGAATATGGTGAGACATTCTCCGCTAATGCCATGCGAGGGACACTGATATCATATGGGTACATTCCCTTGCATGGGAGTGTACATTCTAGATTATATAAAATGCTGGTGTAAATCATCATTTGAAGCTCTCACTTCCTGATGTAACCCTTTTCTACGTCTAGATTAAAATGAGAGTCCAGTGCTGAGCTGTATCATTCCTCTGGCTTGTTTAGATTAAATGTGTGAAGGTATAGCTTCGCCATCAGGAGTCTTTTCTTACTTAAGCAGTCATCGATAAAAGAAAACTGCTTCTTCAGGGTAAATAACTGGGAGAACTGCAACAGGGGCTTAATTCTTTACAACTGGTGTACTCACTACGACCTGGAAGTGGATCTTTTTATTTTTATTTTTGGCTAAGGGGCCACAGACGAGATGACATCATGGCAGCTGCGCACAGAGAAAATAATGTGTTTCTTTTTAAACATCTCTAGGCACTGTGATTTCAGATCCTATTTGAGCAGATTTCTTGGTATTTTTGAAGACAGAGGAATGGTTGAGAATAATTGTTTGCAAACATGTCGGTAAAAGTTGTTTGTGGTTATACGAGGTGAAAGGCCTAGGGATCAAGGAACCAGCCCCTGACGATTCCTCTAACCTAGGGATGTGGGTTTAAGAGCCCCTTATTCTATACAGGGGAAAATATTACAAAAATACCTAAATTAGTTAAGAAATTTCCAGCCCCCGAATTTCAGCCCATACCCATCATTAAGGCCCAGGGGAGTTTTAGTCCCAACCCGTTGGATCCTGATTTTAGCTGCCTTGTGTCTCTGTCCTATGGTTTAAGTGGGACTACACTCAAGGGCGATTATTCTGACTAAATCCCAGTCATGTTGAATAAAATGCTTAATAAATAAAACAAGTGATTTTCTCTTTTATTAAGCACATTGTAAGTAAGTCTGGTGAGCAAGGTGTTAGTGTCTCATCCACAAATCTGATCTGGTAGGTCTGGCATGCTATTAAATAAACAGAATTATGAAAGCAGCTGTGGTCTTCCTGTTTTTCAGCCTCCCACTAACAGATCGGCAATCCTCAAAGTTCCTTCTCGCTCATTTATCCAACTCCACTTTTGAAAGTGAGTAACTGGTGATGAATGAACTGCTTTGGTCTCATCAGCTGGTTTGGATTCATAAAAAGACTTCAAGCATCTCCTTAAGAAGGATCTATAATACCCTCTGCTGGATAAAGTCGCAAACAGCACCCTAACTGCTTCATAAAACTGATTCTTGTGTGCAAATTCTTTTAAATCTTAAGAAATGTGCCCAGACACCCAAATGTCATCCAGGGACCTGATTTTTTTTTTATTATTAAAAAGTTTCTTTTATTACATGTATCCATGGCAGATGTTTCCCACTCAGTCATAAAAACATTGGCATAAGCTGGTGCAAACATTTTTCCTTTATTATTTACAGTTCCTTTAACATATAAACAAAACTCATACTTAAACTGGAAATTATTCCATGTCAAATATATTTCTAATAATTTAATTATTTCCTTATCTGGTCTCCCTCTATCAGGATATTTCTTAAAGACAGTAAGGACCACGTTTATTCCCTCTGCAGCATAAATATTTATGTATAAGCTGTCAATACCAATAATGAACAGCATAGAATGTTCTGGAATTTGGATATTCTCGATGATGCTAATAAAATGATGTGTCTTTGATGTAACTTTCACGTTTTTGGGAGAGGGGATTCAAATAATAATCAATAAACGTAGCCGTCCAATAGGTCACACAGCTGCAGTCAGACACTATGGGTCTACCCAGGGGGATTTTAAAAGTTTTCCTCCATTTAACTGGGTCTTTGTGAACCCTAACCCTTTGAGGAGAAAATAGAATAACCTAGGTCCGGGTTATGATGGCCCTAATACATATGTTTTTTGTTTGGCCAAAATTATAAAAAAAAAAAACAATAATTAATAATTTTCCTAATTACAGGGATAGATTCTGGGTAGATGGACTTGGATAATTTTTATTAATAATTTGGGTTAGATAATTGTCTATAACATTCCCACACATATTGGTGCTTGTCCAGAATGGCAACTGCTCTCCCTTTATCTGCTGGTTTATCTACAAACAGGTTATTCCCAATTAGCACCTCTAATCTCACCTGGAATCTCAGTTTTGGTCCCCCCTCCCATCCCCATACAGCCCACCCAGATCCCTTAAAGTCTAAATGCATATGAGGCAGAGGAAGCTATCAGATGCCCTACCCCTCCCCCAATTCATGCCCAACCTCAAAAAAATAAATTCTTAATCAAACACTTAATCTGGATGGCATTAAATCAGTCTCTGGTAATAAAGTAAAAAATATTGGTCTTATTTTTGACCAAGACATGTAAATTAAATCCCATATTAAACAGGTTTCCAGGGTTTCCTCTGAAATATTGCCAGAATTAGAAATATTTTGTCCAGGAGGGATGCTGAAAAACTAGTCCATGCATTTGTTACTTAAAGGTTGGATTATTGTAATTCTTATAATTGTAATGCCACAAAATGCAATTTGAAGCCTCCAGCTGACCCAAACTGCTGCAGCAAAAGTTCTGATGAAAATTAACAAGAGAGATCATCTTTCTTCAATTTGAGCTTCCATTCATTGGCTCAAAAAGGCCCCTTATGATGAGTACGATTATTGGATCTCGTGTTCCCTCGCCCGGACGCGGGTCACTGGGGCCCCACTCTGAAGCCATCCTGGAGGTGGGGCACGTTGGCGAGCGTCTGGTGGCCGGGCTTTTGCCCATGGAGCCTGGCTGGGCTCAGCCCGAAGAGGCGACATGGGTCCCCCTTCCGATGGGCTCACCACCTGTCGGAGGGGCCAAAGGGGTCGGGTGCATTGTGCAATGGGTAGCAGTAGCGGGCGGGGACCTTGGCGTTCCGATCCCGGCTGCAGAAGCTGGCTCTTGGGACGTGGAATGTCACCTCTCTGATGGGGAAGGAGCCTGAGCTCGTGCGCGAGGTTCCGACTAGAGATAGTTGGACTCACCTCGACGCACCGCTCTGGCTCTGGAACCAGTCTCCTCGAGAGGGGCTGGACATTCTTCCACTCTGGAGTTGCCCCTGGTGAGAGGCGCCGAGCTGGGGTGGGCATACTTGTTGCCCCTCATCTCGGTGCCTGCACGTTGGGGTTCTCCCCGGTGAACGAGAGGGTGGCCTCCCTCTGCATTTGTGTGGGGGAAGGGTTCTGACTGTTGTTTGCGATTATGCGCCAAACCCACCCTTTTTAGAGTCCTTGGAAGGGGTACTGGAGAGTGCCCCTCCTGGGCACTCCCTCGTTTTGCTGGGGGACTTCAACGCTCAAGTGGGCAATGACAGTGGGACCTGGAGGGGCGTGGTTGGGAGGAATGGCCCACCTGATCTGAACTCGATTGGTGATCTGTTGTTGGACATCTGTGCCTGCATGGATTTTCCATCACAAACACCATGTTCAAGCAAAGGGGGGCCACATGTGCTCTTGGCAACAGGACACCCTAGGTCGCAGTTCAATGATCGACTTTGTTGTTGTTTCACCTGATCTGCGGCCACATGTCTTGGACACTCGGGTGAAGAGAGGGGCGGAGCTCTCCACCGACCACTACCCAGTGGCGAATTGGCTCCGACGGTGGGGGAGGAAGCCAGGGAGACCTGGCAGGCCTAAACGTATTGTGAGGGTTTGCTGGGAACGTCAGGCAGAGTCCCCTGACAGAGCTTTAACATCCACCTCCGGGAGAACTTTGAACATGTCCCGAGGGAGGAGGGGGACATTGAGACTGAATGGACCATGTTCCGTGCCTCTACTGTTGAGGCGGCTTGTCGGAGCTGTGGCCGCAAGGTTGTCGGTGCATGTCGCGGCGGCAACCCTCGTACACGCTGGTGGACACCAGTGGTGAGGGAAGCCGTCAAGCTGAAGAAGGAATCCTATCGGGCTTTATTGGCCTGTGGGACTCCGGAAGCAGCTGATGTGTACGGCAGTCGAAGCGGCAGGCGGCTCGGCTGGTCGCCAAGGCAAAAACTCAGGCATGGGAAGAGTTCGGAGAGGCCATGGAGAAAGACTTCCGTACGGCTTTGAAGCAATTCTGGTCCACTATCCGGCGTCTCAGAAGGGGGAAGCAGTGCGGTACCAACACTGTTTACAGTGGGGGTGGTGTGCTGCTGACCTCGACTCGGGACGTCGTGTGTCGGTGGGCGGAGTACTTCAAAGACCTCCTTAATCCCACCAACACGTCTTCCATTGCGGAAGTGTAACCCTTATCACGATACGATGACAGAGAAACAGGCAATGAGTAACTTAGAGCAATAACAGGACCAGTAACAGAAGATACTAAGTCATAAGAGCCTTTGGTTTGACCTCAATAATGACAGACGTCAGTAATTTGAGTTGTTGTGAAAAATCTTTCTTTGAACGAGGACAACAACTTTACATACAAAATAACATTTTAATTGGAACAATATATACGTACATCCAAAACAAAATACAAAATGAGAATAATAAAGCCGGCAAAAATCCTCAAAAAGAATAAAAGAAATAACGCCAAGTCCTTAATACACTTTTGTTCGTTGGGGCCCTTTCTTCTTGAGTCTTTGGTATATTACCACTAGAAGCAATGTCGATATTCAGTGTTCAATAGTCCTACCTCACACTCTGTGAGAAAGAGGAGATGAGACTGCATCAAGTTCAAGCACACAGTTCAGTTGGCTCGCCACCCAGCTCACACTGGGAATCTCTACGTCGCAGGAAAAAAACATCCACTGCGGGTTCAAATCAGCTCAAAACTGCCCCAATTCCAGGATGGGTATGATTCCAAATCCATGGATATCATCGGAAAGTCTGGGTAGCAAAAAAACCTGACCTATAGATTGGCCAGAGGAAAGTCCATTAGTTTCATTTTATGCGTACCCCATAGATCATCACCAATCAATAGCGTTCTGCTCCATATCAATTGGTTCAAAAATCATTTTCTGGAGAGTTCAGTCGTACGACAAAAAATACTAATCATCAAACTAAAGTGCTTATAGTAGACAACTATAAGTATATCTTTAAGTAATTTTTTCTCAAGTTATCAAATTGCTGATAAACTTACTACACCAATACAATAAGGAACAACCTTCTGTTCAAAACAACAAATACAGAGACATTTACAGTGATCGAGAGGATATAAGGCTCATTGTGCTTTACTATCCCCTCCTCCACCGGTAACAGTGGGAAATGCACTAAAAATTTACCCCTTAAATTACTTAAATAAAAAAAAATACACAACTGGTATTTTAGTACCCTTTTCTTTTCACACATAGAAAAACATCTTTCAGAAATTTAACATAACCTAATAATTACATTTTATTATAAACTCAAGTTAAACAATTGCATTTATAAAAAAAAAGGAAAGAATGTGCTGCACACATAGCATCAAGTTCCCATGGTAACAGGTTAGCTAAGTCCGCTTAGCAACATTAGCATTGTTGCACAATACTAAGCAAAGGCTACAGCTGTTAGCAGCCGTTTGTGAATTCCAGTTTGTCAGTTGTTTGGTAAATGTGAACTTTTAGCCCTTAAAAATTGTAACACAGCTCTTCATGGACACAGCCTGTCCATGAAGAGCTCTAAAAGTCAGTACCAGGATTTTGTAGTGCATCCTGTAAAATACAGGCAGCCAGTGCAAACTTTTGAGAATGGGTGTAATGTGTTCCCTCCTGCGAGTGCGAGTGAGCAGGCGTGCTGCAGAGTTTTGCACAACCTGCAGACGCGCAAACTCCCTCTTGTTAAGACAGGTGAACAGACTATTACAATAATCTAATCTCGAAGAGACAAAAGCATGAATAATCCTCTCAAGCTCATTATAAGTCACCATCTTACGGAGTTTGGAGACGTTCCGAATTTGGAAAAAGCAGCTCCTAACAAGCTGATTTATGTGCTGCTCCATCGACATCGCTCCATCCATGAAGACACGCACAAGGTTGCTTTTAACAGTGCAGCTCAAGTTTCCGAGGTGCCGCTTAATTCTAGGCACAGCACTGTCAGGAGCAACAATCAAAGTCTCGGTCTTGTTGGAGTTTAGTTGCAGGCTGTTCTCAGTGAGCCATTCTGTCACTTCGACCAAACAAGTAGTGAGAGCGCAAAGTTTATGTGGCTCAGTGGGCTTGAAGGAGCAGCACAGTTGCAGATCATCCGCATACAGATGATAGGACACATCACTGAACTTCTGGATGACCCTGCTCAGAGGAAGCAAGTACAGCAGGAACAAAATAGGTCCCAAGACCGATCCCTGCGGCACACCCCACAAAAGCTCTGCAGAATCAGACACAGCATTTCCCACTGACACACTAAAAGTTCTGCCAACCAAGTAAGAGGTGAACCATTCCAAAACGCAACCCGATATTCCAACCAAGTGTTGGAGTCTACTTATTAGGATGCCATGGTCCACTGTATCAAACGCCGATGACAGATCCAACAAAACCAGCACAGAACATTTGCCGGTGTCAGCTGCCATCATAATATCACTAATAATATCACTAAAAAATCCGCTGCTCATCCACGTCGAGAGAAGCCAGTTGAGGTGGCTCGGGCATCTGGTTAGGATGCCTCCTGGACGCCTCCCTGGTGAGGTGTTCCGGGCGCGTCCCGCAGGGAGGAGGCCCAGGGTAAGACCCAGGACACGCTGGAGGGACTATGTCTCACAGCTGGCCTGGGAACGCCTTGGGATTCCCCCGGAGGAGCTGGCCCAAGTGGCCGGGGAGAGGGACGTCTGGGCCTCCCTACTGAAGCTGCTACCCCCGTGACCCGGCCCTGGATAAGCGGAAGAAAACGGACGGACGGACGGACATTCATTGGCTTCCTGTTAAATCAAGAATGGAATCATTTCTGGTATTGGTAATGGCAAATAACCTGCCCCCTTGGATGGTGTCACAGCTAACAGAATTTAAAATTCTCCTTCTCACGTATAAAACCCTTAATAATCAAGCTCCATCATATATCAGAGCTCTGATTACCCCATATATTCCTAACAGAGCACTTTGCTCACAGACTGCAGGTCTACTGGTGGTTCCTAGTCTCTAAAAGTAGAATGGGAAGCAGATATTTTAGTTATTAGGCTCCTCTCCCGTGGAACTAACTCCCAGTTTTGGTCCATGGTCCCTGTATACTTTGAAGAGTAGACTTAAAACTTTCCCTTTTGATAAAGCCTAAAGAGACTTCCGGTTAAGCGAATGGCGTGGTAGGACGTGTCTGGCTGAGCTCCCGCAACAGTTAGAATTAGTTGCTATTTTAGGCACATTTTTGATAGTTCTATATCGCTTTTTCGGTGTGATTCTTTTCCCGATACTATAAGCCGTTTCGAATTTTGGCATTTTTTCTCGTCTAATATGCCTCCTAAAGTCAAATCGTCTGCTCAACAACAGAGGCCTGCTTCTCATGCTACATCCCCGCCTCGTGGTGACTCTCCCTCCAGCCCGGATGATTTCGCTGGAGGCACTCCTTCTTCGGCCTTTAAGACCGAGCTGCTATCGGCACTCCGGGTTGAAATGGCACTTATTTTCAAAACCGAACTCCAAGCAGCTCTTACTGAAAATTTGTCGAGTATAAAGGCTGAGTTTCTGACTGTGAAGTCGGAATTAACTAGCAACATTACAACCATTCAACGGGATGTACGCGGCTTGAAAGACACCGTGGGCGAATTGGAGACATCATGCTCTACATGCACCGACGACATCACTACCCTACAGGCTAAAGTGGAGCAGCTGTCTGCAGACGTGAAAAGGCTAGACAATAAATGCGATCACCTGGAGGCAAGATCTCGCCGTAACAACTTGCGGCTGATAGGCATTCCAGAGGATTTCTCCATCTCATCTACAACCATTTCAAATTTGCTTAAGGAGGCTTTTAAGTTGGAGAAGGAGCCCTTGGTAGACCGTGCCCATCGTACTCTCCAACCGAGACCGAAACCTGAAGAGCGACCTCGTCCTATTGTTGTTCGTCTGCACTATCATTCGGACTGTGTGGACATATTGGGCCGAGCTAGGTCTCAGCAGCGGATCATGCTTGGTGACACACGCTTCTCCGTTTTCCCTGACCACACGCCGAAGACGGCCCGGGCCCGCGCCTCTTTCAATGATGTCCGCCGTCAGCTTCGAATGATCCCGGGGATCCGGTTCGGACTGTTATATCCTGCTCGACTCCGGGTTACACATAATGGTACGGAGAAAGTATTTAATTCACCAGAAGAGGCCGGCGCCTTCATCAGGTCGCTCAAGACACGTGAGAGCATTGCAAAAAGCCCATAACTCTGGATAACCTGTTACCTTTACTGACTGTTATTACTCTCTTTGCTTCACTGAGGTTAGGTTTTCCTCTTGTCATTAACATTTTCTAGTTCGTTATTTTCTGGACTCAACCAGATGTGCCAAAATGTTAAATGTTGGTTAGTTTGCGGGAGCTCAAGCTCAAACTGCAGCTCATTTGTTACTACGTTGCTAAAAACCGTAAGCATCCATTCTAGAGATTTGACTCCTTGTGGAGTCTGCACTGGGTTCTCCATCGTTTGGGGATGGGGTCGTTGTAAGTGCAACGGGGAGGGGGGTGGTGGGCGGGTGGTTATTCACTTCATTAGGATTATTGTTTTTCCCACAGTAATTTTTATTTATTCACTTTTTTTCTCTTCCCCCCCCCCCCCCTTTCTTGCTGGTGGTGTGGGGCGGTCCTCTTTATTCAGCTCTCTTATTTCTGCTTCTACAATAGACCCAAAACATGTCCACTAATGACAATACTGTGAATGTCCCACAAATGGGCTCTTCTGTGAGACTTTTGAGCTGGAATATTAGGGGTATGGGCAGCCCAATTAAGAGATCAAGGATTTTTGCACATTTGAAACGTCTTAAACCTGACCTCGTGTTTTTACAGGAAACCCATATGCGCACTAAAGATCAGATCAGGCTAAAATGTCCTTGGGTTTCTGATGTATTTCATTCAGATTTCAACTCTAAAGCCAGGGGGGTTGCCATCTTAGTTGGTAAATCAATTCAGTTTTCTGTTTCTAAAATTATATCAGATAAAAATGGCAGATACTTAATCGTCGCTGGTACCTTATTTCATGTCCCAATTCTCCTAGTGAATATTTATGCCCCTAACTTTGATGATCCAAATTTTATGAATAAGCTATTTGAATGCCTTCCCTCTTTAGATAATAATCTCCTTATAGTAGGCGGAGATATGAACTGTGTCATCGATCCCAAGTTGGATCGCTCTGACCCTCGCAGCTTGGTCCCCTCATTAATGTCTAGATCACTCTCTGACTTCATGTCAAAAAATGGTTGCATCGATCCCTGGAGATTTTACAATCCCCAAGACAAGAAATTTTCTTTCTTTTCCCACTTGCATCAATCTTTCTCTCGCATAGACTACTTTTTTCTCGACACTAAGCTGATTCCAAATGTTCTATCTGTTAATTATCACCCCATTGTCATATCTGATCATGCCCCTCTTTCTTTAGATCTTAAGTTTGCTTGTCAACATCGCTATATCACACCTTGGAGATTTAATCCTCTACTTCTTTCAGATGAAAAGTTTAACACATTTATCTCAGCCCAAATTGATGATTTTGTTACAATAAATCAGAATGACAGCGATCCAATTTCATATTCTTTGCTTTGGGAATCACTAAAAGCATTCTTACGAGGACAAATTATCTCATACTCCGCCCATTTGAATAAGACGCGCAAGGCAAAACTGTTAGAACTTAGTGCTAATATTACTATTCTGGATCAGCAAATTGCTGTTTCTCCCTCACCAACTTTACTTAAACAGCGGGTAGAATTACAGACTGAATTTGATCTTATCACCACCAATGATGCAGAGCGACTTCTCCTACGGTCTCGCTCTATTTATTATGAACATGGTGATAAGTCTAGCCGACTTCTCGCTCATCAGCTTCGTCGTCGGGCAGCTTCGCATATGATCCCCCAGATAATGGACTCGTCAGGTACTTTGCATCAGGATCCCACTACCATTAATTCGGTTTTTGAGGCATTTTATTCCTCGTTATTTAAATCTGAATCCCCAACGGATTCAACTGAAATGATTCAGTTTCTTGACAGTCTCGAGTTCCCTGTGATAAACCCAAATGTTGCTAAAGAACTTGATTCGCCTTTAACCATGGAGGAGATTGTGGCTGCCATGAAAAGCATGCAAAGCAACAAAGCGCCCGGTCCAGATGAATTTCCTGTTGAATTTTTCAAAAAGTTCCAGGACAAGTTATCCCCATTATTGCTTGCGGTATATAAGGAGTCATTACATCAGGGCAGTCTCCCCAATACTTTAACTCAAGCCTTGATTACTCTCCTCTTGAAGAAAGATAAGGATCCAAATCTTTGCAGCTCATACAGACCTCTCTCCTTAATAAATGTTGATGCTAAGATTCTCGCTAAGGTTTTGGCACGTCGTCTAGAAAGTGTAGTACCTACTATTGTTTCACATGAGCAAACAGGATTTGTTAAGGGGAGGCAATTATTTTTTAATATCCGTACACTCTTGAATATTATTTACTCTAAGACCACCACTGAAATTCCTGAGGTCGTGATCTCTGTCGACGCTGAGAAAGCATTTGACAGAGTTGAATGGGATTACTTATTTGCAGTTTTAGGAAAGTTCGGACTGGGTGATGCATTCATCTCTTGGATACGTCTCTTTTATATTTCTCCTCATGCTAGTGTCTCCTCCATTGGCATTCAATCCAGTTTTTTTAAACTTTTCCGCGGCACTAGGCAGGAATGCCCGTTATCTCCCCTACTATTTGCACTGGCTATCGAGCCTTTGTCAATCTTTCTTAGGTCCTCCAATACTTTTACTGGAATTCACCGATTAGGCACCGAATTCAAACTATCGCTTTATGCTGACGATTTATTGCTTTATGTCTCAAATCCCACTCTTTCCATACCGTCAATCCTGTCTGCTTTCCAGAGATTTGGTTCTTTTTCTGGTTACAGAGTAAATATCGCTAAAAGTGAATGCTTTCCTATTAATGCTCTTGCTTTAAAGCTTTCACACTCGGACATTCCTTTCAAGTGGAGCTCTTCTGGTTTCAAGTATCTGGGCATCAATGTAACAAGATCATTAAGCTCTCTTTTTACTGCTAATTTTCTCCCTTTAATTTCTAAAATCAAATTGGACCTCCAAAGATGGAATAGTTTACCACTCTCACTTATAGGTAGAATCAATGCAATTAAAATGAATGTTTTACCAAAATTCCTTTTCTTGTTCAATTGTCTCCCACTTTTTCTCCCAAAGCATTTTTTTAAGATGCTTGATCAAGTTATTACTGGCTTTCTGTGGCGTGGAAATCAACCTAGAATCCGCAAATCCACACTTCACAGATGCAAATTTGGTGGCGGATTGTCACTTCCAAATTTCCAGCTGTACTATTGGGCAGCCCACATCCATAAAATTTCATTTTGGTTTCGATCTGTAGACTTCCCATGGTGCAACTTGGAGGCACAATCGTGCTCCCCATCCTCACTAATGGCTCTTCTCACTTCCCCTATTACATCCAATCCCTCTGGCTTTATAAATAATCCAGTAGTTTGATCTGTTTTAAAAATTTGGTGCCAGTTTAGGAAGCATTTCAAATTTCACTCTGCATCTACACTGGCCCCTTTAATGAAGAATCACTTGTTTCAACCAGCACTCACTGATTCAACCTTTTCATTATGGAGTAATAAAGGGCTGACATGTTTTAACAATTTTTACAAGGAAGGCATCTTTCGCAGCTTTACCGACCTTTCATCAGAATTTCAACTCCCGTCTTCTCAACTATTCCGGTACTTTCAAGTTAGACATTGCGCCAAAGCTTTATTTCCTGATTTTCCTTCCAGGCCGCTGAACTTGCACTGGGAGACGTTTCTGAGCTGGGATCCTCTTCAGAGGTCGTATGTATCTAAAGTTTACCATGAAATTCTCTCTTTTGATTCTTCGTCCATTACCAAGGTCAAGGCGGCTTGGGAGCTCGAACTGGGTCTAAATTTGGGAGAGGACTGGTGGAATAATGCTCTTAAGAAAATTCACACAAGTTCAATCTGTGCTCGACTCTCTCTCATACAGTTTAAAGTTCTCTTTAGGGTTCATCTCTCCAAAACTAATCTGTCTCAATTCCTTTCCTCTGTCTCTGACAATTGTGACAAATGTCATGCACCTTCCTGTAATTTAACTCATATGTTTTATTCCTGTCCACCACTCCATAGTTTTTGGCTAATTTACTTTGATACAATGTCAAAAATACTCTCAGTAGTCATCAAACCTTCTCCCCATATTGCTATATTTGGGCTTCCGGAAGACTACAAACAGTTTACTTCTAACCAGTTGGATATTTTAGCATTTACTTCCTTACTGGCAAGACGGCGTCTCCTATTTCATTGGACGTTAACAGTTCCACCCTCTTGTGGCCAGTGGCTTAAAGACACCATGTCTTTTCTAAAATTGGAAAAGATAAGATATTCATTGAAAGGCAACTTTGCTAAATTCTATAACTTATGGCGCCCTTTCTTGACACTCTTTCATTCTCTTCAGTCCCCTCTCCCAGATTAGGTGATGCACCCTACCCCACACCCACCCTTAATTTTAATTTTGTTTATTTACTTATTTTTATTCTATTTATTTATTTATTTTACTTTATTTGATTTCTTTTCCCCTTTTTTTATTTATTTTTTTTATTTTTTTTTATTTCTTTATTAAGTTTTATACACATTGTATCCTGTTCAGTTTTGTAACGAAGGAAAAAAAAAACACAGGAGCTAAATTGTATGCCTTTTACTATTTTACTATTCATACATATGTATGTTCGACATGGCATTCCTTGTCATTTACAGTTTAAATTATGTTTGTAATATCTCTCTTCCTCCTAATAAAAATATTAACACAAAAAAAGCCTAAAGATAGAGCGGCTTGGGTTATCCTGAGCTGTCTCTGTAGTTATGCTTCTGTAGGCCTAGCCCGCTGTTTGACATCAATATCTATTTCTCTTACTATGCTGAGTTCTCCTATTGTTCTCCAAATTGCATTGTTTGTTGTTTCAACTTTGAACCTTATGTTGTGTCTGTCTTTTCCTCTTCATAGTAGGACCGCCTGGTGTGGCGTACTGCAAATTCAATGACACAATGCATTGATTCTCCACTATCACCAAATGGCCATCCAGGAGAGTGAATGCTGCAAGTCAATAATTTGATGCAATCTGCTGGGTTTCCTCATATTTGCAAACCCTTAAACCAATCTGTGTGTCTGATTTGATTGAATTGTTGTTTCTCATTTATTAATAAAGTTCTTTAGATCAGAGCATACGTTGCTTTTTAAATATCCATTAGCGTACTTCATTCTGTCAAACAGGTCCTGTAAATGTTTTCTTAATAATACAGGTCTGGAAAAAACTAGTATCTTATTTTAGGTGCAGTTTTTTATACTGAACTTAGCTTTCCAAAAAAAAATTTATTCATGAAGAAGATAAAGTTTGTATTATTGTGTGGTCGTATGTGTATAATAATCTTCTCTAACCCCCAGTCGGTTGATGCAGATGACCGTTCATACTGAGCCTGGTTCTGCTGGAGGTTTTGCCTTCCTGTTAATGGGGAGTTTTTCTTTGCACTGTCGCTTCATACTTGCTCGGTATGAGGGATTGCTGCAAAGCCATGGACAATGCAGACGACTCTCCCTGTGGCTCTACGCTTCATCAGGAGTGAATGCTGCTTGTCAGGACTTTGATGCAATCAACTGGGTTCCTTTATATAGGATTTTTTTTACCAATCTGTATAATCTGACACAATCTGTATAATCTGAATGAATTTGACTTTGTAAAGTGGCTTGAGATGACATATCATCTCAAGCCACGAATTGGCGCTATATAATTGGCGCTATATAAATAAAATTTAATTGAATTGAACTTGACAATAATGACAAAAATCCAATTGTTCAGAATATTTTAATTCAGTGGTATTAAAGAATACACATTTAATACCAGGAATCTATGATTCTCCTCATGCTCATGAATCTCATGCCGCTCATGCCCATGTTCATGAAGTTCCTGTACTCTCCAGGCCTCAGGTACATCATCCTGCCTCTGTAGTGGGGCTGCTCATACATCAACCAGTGGCCGTCCATCACGTGGCAGGACATGCAGTTGGACATATGGTAGCGGTCCATAATAGAGTCACAATCATCCATCATCTCATACATCTGACCCCCAAAGTTCTCCCTCTCATAGATCCTCATCCTGTAAGATCCCCTGTACTGTAAAACATAAAAAAGGTTAGAATGTGTTTGTAGCTTTAGAAAATAAATGCTATCAAGAGGTGAGATTTCCTACCATAGGAATCATACGGCAGGACCTGATGCAGTCATTCCAGCCCATCATGCTCATGTAGTCAGCATACTCTCCCCTCCTCATTAAATACTGGTTTCCCATGTAGTTTGGGCGATCATAGACCATGAAGCAGCCACTCTCCACCCTGCAGGAGTGACACCTGCTCATGTAGGAGTGCATGTCGGAACAATCGCTCATGCACTCATAGGAGCGACCTTGGAAGTTCCTGTCCTCGTAGAAGATGATCTGGGAAACAGAGAATTATATTTTAGAAGCAAACACCATGAACATTTATTAATTATCTAAAGATTGAGTACCTTGCCCCTCATGCTCATGTTGCTCATGTTGGCTGTGGTTGCTCTTGCTCCTGTAGTGCATTCCTACCTGGTTTAACCCTTTCCTTTTATACCTGAGCAAATGTAAAGACCTACTGACCCACCTTCTATAGAACTCCTAACTCAGCAACCTTTTTTGTCTTTCGTCTTTAGAAAAGCCTTTCTGTCATGTATGAAAGAGATTTCAGATTTCCTTGCATAGCATTTTTCCAGTGTCTATCCATGGACAATCTGAGTAATTTTTCTAAATCTATTTTTAAATTATATTGTGATTTGTGTGTGAATGAGAAAATAATTATATTTGTGAAATATATAATGAATTAAGAACACACAGAACCTTAACCCAATGGTTGTTTAAAACCCCCACATGCCATTTCAAGATGCCTCTGTGCTTCCTATAAGGTCACTCGACCATGGCAATAACTGTAATGATTTCTAGGTAACATATCTGAAAACATCTGTTGGATAAGACGGTGACCAATGCCGTTAACAGTGTTTGTCAGAATGTTTCATGGTGTCAAGAATGATTTATCAAGTTCTAAACAATTGTCTAGTGTTGTGCTATTACACACTGTTTAAAGTTGTTTAATGTTTAATAATAACTCTCTGGCTGTTAGATATTGTCTGGTGAATATTAGCCCAAACAGCTGATATTAGGACAGTAGTTGAAAGGAATGATTCTAGCACTGCCGTTGTTTCTCAGCATTAAAATCCCTGTTTGTATTTCCTTCTCGGAGAGATCCAGAACATGTTTGATGGGTTGTGTGAATTATGTATAAATGACATAAGAGAATAAACCATCTCTCTGGTAAGCTGGACCAAATATGACGCCTTTTATATGAAGTAATTTTGATAATATATTTTAAGAAGAGATTTTTGCCTGCTCCTGCTCCTGCCCCTTTTCGAGCCAACATATGGCAAGTAATAGTTATAGTAAAAGTTTGGAAGTTCCAATCCTCTAAACTTTTTAAAAATAACTTCTCTACGATCCCAGTTAAACCACCTCAGACTTTGTTCTACTGTTCAGATTCTATCATCAGATTTTCACTAACATCTCAACCTTCATGCTTAAGTTTAAAAGCTTTTAACCCCCTATGGACTATAATTTAATTGTGTCAGGTCATTTAGGCTGTTAGAAATATTGATATTCAGGTACTTGATGCTTCCAATCTTTAAAGGGATAGTTGGAGAGAAATGAATAGTGGAGGAGACAGAAGAACCCTTTGATTTGTTTCAACTGATCGGGTAGTCTTTTATTGTTGAGAACTTATTTCTGAGGGTTATTGTCTCTCTAAGAGAGGGATTTGCATTTTCTAGAAAGAACAACCTATCATCAGTATATAACAATGTGGATTTTATTAGCCATTTGGATTTCATGAATATATTTGGTTTTTGATGAATGACACCTGCCAGTATTCGAATGAACAGAGTGAACAGTGAGGGGAAGAGCGTACATTCCTGTCTGGACTGAAGCTCTGAGATATCCAGTCAATTGTTTTAACACAAGCATTGTGTGAGCTATATTCTTATGTTATCCATTACACAAAGTATTTCCAAATCCATATGTATTTACGAATGCAAATATGAAGTTGGATGTTGCAACATTCTATTAGATTGAATATCTTCTTTACTATTCACACTCCCTTTCCTCACCTCTTTTCTCTGAGGGTTAACCT
Source organism: Fundulus heteroclitus (assembly GCF_011125445.2). Taxonomy (NCBI): domain Eukaryota; kingdom Metazoa; phylum Chordata; class Actinopteri; order Cyprinodontiformes; family Fundulidae; genus Fundulus; species Fundulus heteroclitus. Next base: position 5,338,241 of record NC_046367.1, read on the forward strand.
TTGAGGAAGTAAAACCTAGTCCGGCAGGTGAGAATTCAGTCCGGTCAGACGGTTCTCCTTGGCTCAGTCCCCTTTGACCACTTCATCTCTCTCAAATGTCTCTGGGCATTTGGCTGTTCATACTGAGCCTGGATCTTCTGTAGGTTTCTTCCTGTTAAAGAGGAGCTTTCCTCTCCACTGTCGTTACAAGACCTTCAGATAATATCTCTGTGATACACACTGGGCCCTAGTAGCAACCTTATCAGGGATGATAGTTTCCAGCATCAGCTTGGGGCTTCTGTCGGAGATTATGGAATACCTGTGATGATACTTTGCAGAAATAAGAAAAAAACAAAAGGATAACAAACTGGAATAAACAATCATACTTAAAAGTCATAAACTGTCAGATGCAAGCTGCCACAGAGACAATATCTACCACTAAGTCATACAAACTGGCTTTATTAAACATTAGATCTCTGTCAGGAAAATCCCTTTTAATTAATGACTTCATTACTGACAATAATCTTGATGTTATGTTTTTTAACAGAAACATGGTTACATGATTATAATCAAGCAGCTATTATGATGGAGTCCACTGCTCCAAACTACAAATTTCTTTGTGAAAGCAGACAGTAAAGGAAAGGTGGGGGAATGGCAACATTGTTTAATGAAGTGTAAAAAGGTGTTTTTAGGCCGTAGGCCAGAATCTGTAGGACGTCTCCTTAAGAACCTTCATATGAACTGTCAGGGGGCAACTTTCTTGCACTTGGATCAGTTGCTACAGATAGCAGTGATCTCAAGAAACCAATGTTCCCACGTTTTCACTTGCACATTAATAAGTTATAGCCAATAAAAAATATAAACTATTGCACTCTGGTCCAAGAGGTCACGTGATTCGAGTTTTGCTGTGCGGCTGTACGAGCTCAACCAGTTCATCATGGCTGCGCCCTTAAGGTGTTGTATGCATCCGTTTCCAGACGAAGAAAGCCCAATAATACCATTTTCTGGTGCCAGTTGGCAGAGATCTTGATGGCAAGGGAAAATAAATAGCCCTGTCCATTCATCCATTCATCCATTCATTTTCCGACACGCTTATCTCTTGCTTTTAATAAATAAAAGCCTATATAAATAATGAATTATATTTAATCCTTAAAGCAAACAAAATAGGATTCACAAATACAGAACAGTGACTGAAGTTTTAAGATTAAATTACATTAAATTAAATAAAAAATTCCAGCTGAAACACAAGCACTCCTGCCAGGAGGAGGGGGCTGATGATTTTCACCAGGAAACAGAAGACCTCTTGTCAAGACAAGAGACTGTCCAGCATTCAGTGCTGGGTGAAAGCCTGGGTGAAAGTTACTGACAATAGGGTAGTTCACGTGTGACGTCAGCGCTACATCCGGGTCCCGCTGGTAGGCAGAAAACAGTACTGTTCTCGTCTACTACATGACAAAACGGGTGAATTAGAGCGTACTTTTACTTCGTTTATTTATGGAATCTAAGCAATGCCTACGACTTGTTGCGCTCCCGGTTGCACAGAGAGGCATTTCAAATCGTTGGATGTACGTTTCTGTCGTTTTCCAAAGGAGGAAGGACGAAGAAAGAAATGGATATTTTCAATGAAAAGAGCGCAGGCAGACACTCCCAATGGACTGGGGGAGCCATCATATTACGACAGAATTTGCAGTCTACACTTCATCTCCGGTAAATACAACTTAATTCTGCTCTAGTCATTGTTCTACTTAAATAGCGGCGGAGGGTACACAGATCGCTACACGGGCCGGAGAAGCGGTAGCAGCAGTAGCCAAGCAGCAGCGGCGGAGCAGGCAGCGGCTGCTCTGCCAGTTCACGGGCTGCGGCAGCAGCCAGCGGCTGCTGCGTAAACACTACACGGGCCGGGCCGGGGCGGCTAGCAGCAGCTAGCAGCAGGGGCTACAGCAGCTGCTGCTGCCATTACGCCCCGGTTCACGGGCGCTAGTACATCTGTGTTTACGCTGCAATGTCGCCGACACCGCCACCCATTTTAACAAGACAAAAACACCTAAATAATCCGTAGTGAAATTTTATTTTTTTTAACCTACCGGGCCTCTGCTGAGACGCGGTCTGTGTCCGACGCCGCTTTGTGCTGTTGCACAAACATGTGTGAACAACATCCATCCATCCATCCATTTTCTGACCGATTAATCCCTCATGGCGTCGCGGGCGTTGCTGGAGCCTTTTTCCCGATTTAAAATAATTGTAGCCGTCCAGTGGTTTCAGGGGCTTTCGTGCTCTCTGTCTGTACTGGCCTGCCATGTTTATAAGGCAGCTGTATATGTCATAGTACGGAGCGCTTGGCCAGCATTTCACAGACTCGCTCCGTCCCTTAAGGCTTTTGCTGTGTGGATCTGGCAATCTGATACCATCAACCATCAACTTACTCTTAAAACGATCTTGTAGTACGTTATCTAAAGAAGAAAAATACGCGGAGAACTCGTCAGTTTCTCTGTTTGCGTCCGCCATTGTGTTCGCCTTTTGCCTACCAGTCCGGCGCGCATGCGCGAAAAACCCGCCTCAAAACAATAACAATGAACTACCCTAGAGTCTTGATGTTATGTTTTTAACAGAAACATGGTTACATGATTTTAATGAAGCAGCTATTCTGATGGAGTCAACTGTTCCAAACTACAAATTTATTTGTGAAATCAGACAGCAAAGGAAAGGTGGGGGAGTGGCAACATTGTTTAATGATTCACTAAAGTGTAAAAAGGTGTTTTAGGCCATAGGCCAGAATCTGTAGGACGTCTCCTTAAGAACCTTCGTATGAACTGTCAGGGGGCAACTTTCTTGCACTTGGATCAGTTGCTACAGATAGCAGTGATCTCAAGAAACCAATGTTCCCATGTTTTCAATTGCACATTAATAAGTTATAGCCAATAAAAAATACAAACCGTTGCACTCCGGTCCAAGAGGTCACGTGATTCGAGTTTTGCTGTGCGGCTGTACGAGTTCAACCAGTTCAACATGGCTGCGCCCTTTAGGTGTTGAATGCATCCGTTTCCAGATGAAGTTGACAGAGATCTTGATGGCAAGGGAAAATAAATAGCCCTGTCCATCCATCCATCCATCCATCCATCCATCCATCTGGGAGGAGGGGACTGATGATTTTCACCTGGAAACAGAAGACCTCTTGTCAGGGGGGACGAGAGGCTGTCCAGCATTCGGTGCTGGGTGGTCTTGCCGAGGCCATCTTGCGAATGGCAAGTATGAGTCGCTTTTCAGCAAGCTAGCCAGGGACAGGAAGGGACCAACTGGAAGTCTTACACAAAAAAACCCCATCAACTCACTGTCTCCATATTTCTGTTGAAAATAAGGTGGATACCAAGCATAAAGTAAAACTTCATCAATTCCTGTAAATTTGCCATTCTACTTTCTGAGTAGATGATATACATGCTTCTTCTTTGTCTTAAACGAGTCAGACTAAAAGCATACTACCGCCACCATCACATTTATACAATATAATTATCACATTTATACAATATAATCATCACATCTATACAATATAATTATCAGGTTCATACAATATACTATCATATTGGTACAACATAATTATCATGTGGGGTGAGGAAAAGCTCATTCTTCCTGCCAGCATCGTCACTTCCTGTTTGCTCTAAGGCATATTGTGTCACTTCCTGTTGTAATGGTGTGAATTGCAGTCTGCTGTTCCAGACTCTCTCACTTTTATCTTTAATCTCTTTGCTGTTACATCTATCAGTTTCTAATACATAAGCACTTTCAGAACATTCTCTGTTGCTGCACTTCACGTTTGGGAACTCTTCATGTTTCACACGGTTTGCTTTTCTCGCCGTGGTAAGAGGTCACTAGCCTAGCCTAGCTTTAGCCTCATAATGGCTTTCTCCCCTATCCGTCCATCAGGTTCTCAGTCTCTGTCTAAGTCTCCCCCTATCTCCTGCTCTGTGTGTCAGATGTTTAGTTATTCCTCTGCCTCATTTAGTGATAATGGTACATGTAATAAATGTAGTGTTTTTGTAGCTGGGGAATCGAGGGTGTCAGAATTGGAGACCCGGCTCTGTGCTGTTGAAAAACCAGCTGATAGCCGCCCCTTTGCTAGCGCGGAGCGACATAGCTTAACTTCACGTAGCGGTCCTCCAGCAGCAGCACCCAACCAGGCCGGCTGGGTGACGGTTCGTAGGAAGCATAGCTCTAGATTCCAGCCCCAAGGTCAACACCAACCCGTCTGCATTTCTAACAAATTTTCCCCACTCAGCGACACACCTAATGAGAAACTCTGTTGATTTGAAGCGTAATAGTCAGAAATGTGGCACAAGAGACACCAGAGACCATAGTCAAATGCCTGCCAGGGGCCAGAACGGGCGACATCAAATCCTACCTGAAAGTGGTGGCTAAGGATAAGCGTAAATACAGTACAATTCTTATTGACGCTGGTGGTAATGACACCCGGTTACGCCCATCAGAGGTCACTAAAGTTAGTGTTGCTTCGGTGTGTAAGTTTGCTAAAACTTCTGGTCCCCTGCCTGATCAGACCAGTGATGACATGTTTAGCCGCATGTCATCATTCAACTGCTGGTTGTCTAGGTGGTGTCCTGAAATGGGCTACATTGATAAATGGCAAACTTTCTGGGGAAAACCTGGTCTGATCCTGAGAGACGACACTCATCCCACATTGGATGGTACAGCTGTTTTTTCTAGGAATCTGGCCGGATTTATTAGTTCTCCTAAATGCTGACAACCCAGGAACAGAACAGGAAGCAGAGCCGTAGTTTAACACACCTCTCTGCAGCTTCTGTACTGTTACCCACCCATTACCCTATTGAAACAGTGTCTTTCACACGGCCAAAACTGAACAGATCAAAAACTGATCTAAAAGGAGCAAATCATAAAAATCTAATAAAAATCAATACGGCTCACCTTTAACCAAAAATTCAATGTGGTCTGTTAAATATAGGGTCTCTCCCTCCAGAGACTTTGTTAGTTAATGAATTGATTTCTGATAATCAGATTGATTTATTTTGTCTCACAGAAACCTGGCTACAAGAGGACTATGTTAATATAAATGAGTCAACTCCATCCAATTATTAAAATTTCCACATTCCCAGTTCTACGGGAAGAGGAGGAGGAGTAGTAACCATCTTTCAGTCTGATTTATTAATTAGTCCCAGGCTAATTAATAACTACAATTCTTTTGAAAATTTAACCCTCAGTTTCCCTCATCCAAACTGCAAAGCAATAAAACCTCTTCTCTTTGTTGTTTTGTATCGTCCACCAGGCCCTTACTCTCAGTTTTTGGATCAGTTGTCACACTTCTTAACTGGTTTGGTGTTAAATACTGACAAGATTATTATAGTAGGGGATTTTAACATTTATGTTGACACTAAATGTGATAACCTTAGTGTAGCCTTTAAAACTATCCTTGAAGCAATTGGTTTTGCTCAAAATGTCCATTAACTGACACACTCTTGGCTTCATACTTTAGACCTTGTGCTGAAATATGGCATTAAATGTGAAGAATTAACAGTATTTACTCACAACCCTGTCCTATCTGACTATTCTTTAAATAACCTTTGAGTTTAATATAACTGAATTCTCCACCCCCTAAAGAGGGTTCATTATAGTAGATATTTATTAGATAATGCTGTATCAAAATTAAGAGTCTGTCCCCCTTTTAATATCCTCGGTATTGCAGAAATTTCCTGCAGATAGCAGCAATGTTGTTTCTTCCCATTCACAAATAGACACCTTTGTTAACGATGTGACTTCCCCATTGCGTTCTACATTAGATAATGTAGCTCCCTAGAAAAAGAAGGTGATTATTCACAGGAAGCTGGCTCCCTGGTTTAATTTAGAGCCGCATTCCTTGAAGCACACTGTTAGGAAATTGGAGAGAAAATGGCGCTCGGCACATCAAGATGAATCCTACCTAATCTGGAAAAACAGTGTACTTTTGTATAAAAAGACCCTTCACAGAGTTAGAGCAGCATATTTTTATCATTAATTGATGAGAATAAAAATAATCCTAGATTTCTCTTCAGTACAGTTGCCAAATTTACCCAGAGTCATTTGGCTGGACCATTGTAATTCTTTACTATCAGGAAGTCCACAAAAAGTCTTCAGCTGATCCAAAATGCTGCAGCAAGAGTTCTGATGAAAATCAACAAGAGGGGTCATATTTCTCCATCTTTAGTTTCCCTTAATTGGCTCCCTGTTAAATCAAGAATAGAATTTAAAATTCTTCTTCTCACGTATAAAGCCCTTAATAATCAAGCTCCATCATATATCAGAGCTCTGATTACCCCGTATGTTCCTAACAGAGCACTACGTTCTCAGACTGCAGGTCTACTGGTAGTTTAGTGAGTCTCTAAAACTAGAATGGGAGGCAGATCCTTTAGTTATCAGGCTCCTCTCTTACGGAACCAACTCCCAGTTTTGGTCCGTGAGGCAGACACCCTGTCTACTTTTAAGACTAACTTTAAAACTTTCCTTTTTGACAAAGCTTATAGTTAGAGTATGGGGTGCCAAATGTAAAATTTCAGATAAAATTCTATAGCTGATATATTTTGATTATTTTGCTCACTTTTCTCACATTTAAGACAGAAATTCATGATAAACAAGATCTTATATGCAATTGTCAACAATATGTGTTAGATAATGTGAATGTAATCATTTTATTTCTATCAAGTTACAGGTATTTGGTTTGTTTTAAGAGCTTGCTTTCAGGAAGGTTCTGTTGTATTTAACCTTAGACAGGGAGAACAAATGGTTCTTTCAGAGAAGGCCGCAACAAAGCTTGCTCCCATGTTTGTTTTTAACCCCCATGCTGTAAATTCCTGAAACCTCCTGACCCATTCCTTCTGACCCAACCCTCCTGACCCCCTCTTTGATGTGTGATAATAAAGGGAGAAGGACAGAGATGACCCGACGCAGACGTTCCTAAACCTTAAGGGAGTGTAGTTCTCCGTTTGGGTTCCTCTGTCCTTTTCTATAGAAATGTCTAAAACTTGTGTTGTGTGGTTTTCATTCTAGGATAAAAGGGGTTATCTTTAATAACCCTATCAATATGTTTATGAAGTAAAATAATTAGCTAAATGTTAAATGTTAAATCTAAATGTTAAATCTATATCCGTCCGTCCATCCGTCCGTCCGTCTTCTTCCGCTTATCCGGGGTCGGGTCGCGGGGGTAGCAGCTTCAGTAGGGAGGCCCAGACATCCCTCTCCCCGGCCACTTGGGCCAGCTCCTCAGGAGGAATCCCAAGGCGTTCCCAGGCCAGCCGGGAGACATAGTCCCTCCAGTGTGTCCTGGGTCTTCCCCTGGGCCTCCTCCCGGTGGGACGTGCCCGGAACACCTCACCATGGAGGCGTCCAGGAGGCATCCTGACCAGATGCCCGAGACACCTCAACTGGCTCCTCTCGACGTGGAGGAGCAGCGGCTCTACTCTGAGTCCACCCCGGATGACCGAGCTCCTCACCCTATCTCTAAGGGAGAGCCCAGACACACTACGGAGAAAACTCATTTCAGCCGCTTGTATGCGGGATCTCGTTCTTTCGGTCACGACCCAAAGCTCGTGACCATAGATGAGGGTAGGAACGTAGATCGACCGGTAAATCGAGAGCTTTGCCTTTTGGCTCAGCTCTCTCTTCACCACAACGGATCGGTACGGTGCCCGCTTCACAGCAGACGCTGCACCAATCCGCCTGTCGATCTCCCGCTCCATCTTCCCCTCATTCGTGAACAAGACCCCAAGATACTTGAACTCCTCCACTAGGGGCAGGACATCCTCCCCAACCCGAAGAAGGCACTCTACCCTTTTCCGGTTCAAGACCATGGTCTCGGATTTGGAGGCACTGATTTTCATCCCGGATGCTTCGCACTTGGCTGCGAACCGCTCGAGTGAGAGCTGTAGATTACGCCCTGATGAAGCCAATAGGACCACGTCATCCGCGAATAGCAGAGACGCAATCCTAAGCCCACCAAAACGGATCCCCTCAACACCTTGGCTGCGCCTAGAAATTCTGTCCATAAAAGTTATGAACAGAATCGGTGACAAAGGACAACCGTGGCGGAGTCCAACTCTCACTGGAAACGAGTCCTACTTACTGCCGGCAATGCGGACCAGACTCTGACACCGGTCGTACAGAGACCTGACAGCCCTTATTAAAGGGTCCGGTACTCCATACTCCCGGAGTACCCCCCACAGGATCCCTCGGGGGACATGGTCGAATGCCTTCTCCAGATCCACAAAGCACATGTAGACTGGTTGGGCAAACTCCCATGCCCCCTCCAGAATCCTGCTGAGGGTATAGAGCTGGTTCAGTGTTCCACGGCCAGGACAAAAACCACACTGCTCTTCCTGAATCCGAGATTCAACTATCCGACGGACCCTCTTTTTCAGAACCCCTGAATAGACCTTACCAGGGAGGCTTAAGAGTGTGATTCCTCTGTAGTTGGAACACACCCTCCGGTCCCCCTTCTTAAATAGGGGGACCACCACCCCGGTCTGCCAATCCAGGGGAACTGCCCCCGATGTCCACGCAATGCTGCACAGCCGCATTAACCAACACAGCCCCACAACATCCAGAGCCTTAAGGTACTCAGGGTGAATCTCATCCACCCCCGGGGCTTTGCCACCGAGGAGCTTTTTAACAACCTCCGCAACCTGGGAGAACCCGACCCAGAGTCCTCAGGCTCTGCTTCCGCAATAGAAGACGTGTTGGTGGGATTAAGGAGGTCTTCGAAGTATTCCGCCCACCGAAACACGACGTCCCGAGTCGAGGTCAGCAGCACACCACCCCCACGTCCCAAGAGCCAGCTTCTGCAGCCGAGGATTGGAACGCCAAGGTCCCCGCCCTCTACTGCTACCCGTTGCACAATGCACCCGACCCCTTTGGCCCCTCTGACAGGTGGTGAGCCCATCGGAAGGGGGACCCATGTTTCCTCTTCGGGCTGAGCCTGGCCGGGCTCCATGGGTAAAAGCCCGGCCACCAGACGCTCGCCAACGTGCCCCACCTCCAGGATGGCTCCAGAGTGGGGCCCCAGTGACCCGCGTCCGGCCGAGGGAACACAACGTCCAAAAATTGTATTCATCATAAGGGGCTTTTTGGGCTGCCCACCACCACGGTAAGGTGGCAGCCCAGTAGGGGTCTATATCTATATATCTATATCTAAATATAAATTTAAATCTAAATGATAAATCTATATGTAAATGTTAAATCCATATCTAAATGTTAAATCTATATCTAAATGCAAAATGTTCAATCTAAATGTTAAATCTATATTTAAATGTTAAATGTAAATGTTAAATCTATATCTAAATGATACATTTATATCTAAATGGTAAATCTATATCTAAATGTTAAATCCATATCTAAATGTTAAATCTATATCTAAATGTTAAATCCATATATAAATGCTAAATCTATATCTAAATGTTAAATCTAAATCTTAAATGTTAAATCTAAATGTTTCGAAAATATGCAAATTGACCACACCCCCTATCGGGTTCTCGCCCACACCACTGACCTTGGATCAACCATGAGATCCATCTGTGGAGGACACTGTAAATATGCCACACTGAGAAACAGTTTAATCCAGTAGATGGTGGTAATGCAACATTTCCTAATGACAACCACCATAACAACCCCCCCCCCCTCCCCCAAAGAAGAAAACGAAGATGATGGTGATACCAGAAGAAAATGTCTGACGTTACTCCACTACTGGGGGAGATTGAGCGAGCGGTTGTGGCAGGTGTGCGGACTGCCCTCCAGGGTGTAGTTCCTCTGGTATCGTTGCCAGCCATACCATTAACGGTAAGTTTGGGTTTCATTTTAATTTATTAATGCATGCAGGACGGAGTTACTTTTAGCTAATGTACTTAGCCAGGTAACGTTAACGTATGAGTCAAATGCAAGCTAGCGTTGAGGTCTTTGTGATGCACTTCTGTAGCTGTGATTCAGAGTTAACGTTAAGGTAACCTTCAAATAAGCTGGTTAGCTACAAAACTATCAAGTGTATGAAGCCTAGTATTTTGTGCTGTGGTTAATATGTGGATAACATTCTTGGAGAGCTAACGTTAGCTCGTTTGCTTGCTCGCTAACGTTACATTAAGTTGAGGGGGCTTTGCCGCCGTATCTGACATTATACGGGCTCATGTTTCAGGCGACCACACCACAGGGTAACCTCAACCCACTGGCACCTCCAGCTCTGCCCACATTCACATCACTGAGACCAGTAAGTGAAGTTGTGATGTTTAGGAAGTTAACATTTATGCTGTCCTATGTTAACTCAACAGTTGTTGTTCTGTTGATGCCTGTCTTGATCTTTCATTGTAACGTTACACCAGTTTTTTTATAGTAACGTGTTATTGCTTATGCTGTGACGCAGTAATATCATGTAGTAACGTTAATAATAAAGTTAACGTTACAGTCTCAGTAGTGAGCGGTACAACGTCTTTAACCCGAAATTAAGTGGTGTTTCGGCACCACTTGAAAAATCCGTGATTAAAAGATTAAAATTATTCTATATCTTTATCATTGCGGTTCATGCATAAATAGAATTCTACGTGTTTTCTTTAACGATTTCCTTTCATGAGTGGAGAGGCTGCTGTCAGGGCATCCTAACCGGAGATTAACGTTAAATAATCAATGAAGTTTTGGTGCTGTACCTTGTGCGTAAAGCGCATAGCGTGTTTCTTAATAGGGAATCGATTAATCCTATTTCATCCATCCGCAATCCATTAATAAGAATGTTAATTTTTATGACAAAGACCCACCCGATTCGTGGATGTAACTGCGTTCTGCACTTTATAGAACCAACATACAGAGGCATGTCTTACTATGTGAATAACGGCTCTTTAAATAGCAGTAGAAGTAAAGCAAAAGTAAACATTACAATTTAGAGAAAGGAGTGTTCAGTGTTTCCCGAAGAATGACAGTGTAATTGTGTGTGTGTGTGTGTGTGTGTGTGTGTGTGTGTGTGTGTGTGTGTGTGTGTGTGTGTGTGTGTGTGTGTGTGTGTGTGTGTGTGTGTGTGTTTTGGGCGGGGCTCCTTACATGCTTGCTAATAACTTTTTTAAGCTGGGTCTCTGACATTGACAGTGTTGTGCTGGATTTGTGCAGCAGGTATATGAGGGATAGGGAAGAGCGAGAGGGACGGGTGAGTGAGAAATGTGCTCTGCAATCAAATACGATTTTAAATAGGCCTAATAAAAAAGAAAATCAGTCTGTGGCAGTCAGCGTTGATATTGTGGCCCCCGCAAATAAATGAGCATATGGGAAACACTGTGTCTATGAGGGACAGGGGCCAGGGGCGGATCCAGGATTTTTTAAAGGGGGGTGCGCACCTAAGGGTCATGTCAAGACAATGTGAGGCTAAATGACCAAAGAATGCCATCTTTACTCTTTCATGCTACCCTAATTATTCATCTAAGGGTTTTTGATTTGATAATAATTTTAATGGATGAACATAAGTGGAATTAGCATGATTACATTATTGTAATTGAAAAATGATTTTTAAGACAAAATTTCTTTGTTTTTACAGCATGCACAAGGTTAAAAAGTAGTTTGAAGAAAAAATTATCCGTATCAACAATTAATCAAACAAAGATTTTCTTTATTTCCAGAAATTATATTTATTTAGTAAAATGAAATAAAAAGACCCAAGGACTTAAGAATGGTTTGGTATGGTTGAAATGATAAAGGATTTTTTAATATACATGTATTTTAACAATTAATTTCATCCAGAGAAACTATATTAAGAAAAAAATTACTTAAAAAGACCCAAGGACTGTTATGGTTGTTATGGTTCAAGTGATAAAGGAGTTTTGAATATATTTTAACGAGATAAACTATGTTAAGAGAAAAAAAACTTTAAAGTAAGTTAAACCAATGAACATTTATAGTGAAGTTAAGCCATAAGCCTATAATAGAACAGTAAGACCTGACAAAGAATATTGTTCTCTTCTACAACACCTTCAACTTCATGATGACGATGATAATGGGTTTATGAATGTCAACCCTCTGGGGTGCTTCTGGGCAAATATGTTGATGATTTTGTTGATGTCTAAATGAATGTCCTTGCGGACATACATAAGTAGCAAAGCCACAAACCTTTTTTGTCCCATTGTCGACCTCAGCAAAGTTTTCACTGCTTTAAGTCCCGAGTTAGCACATTCCACAGAAGCACTCGTAACAGGTATAACTGACAGAAGGTGAAGAATCATATAAATGTTTGGGTAGCACTTCATATTTGTTATCCTTTTTCAGGGAGAGAGCTGGGTTTTTCCACTGATGATGACCACTTTGTGTGCCACAACTTAATTTCCTGCGTGAATGTTGATACTGATGGTAGATCATCTTTATATGATGTAAAGATGATCTACCATCAGGATCTCTTTCTCACTCTCATCTTTCATCGTATGCAAGTTGTTTGGTGAGGTTAAAGGATCTGATTCCCTATTTATGAACTAAAAATGACCTCACCTTTAACCTGGACCGGCACTCCCCCATTGTGTGCGAGCTGTTATTGCAGCTTCCATGGCTATTGAAAGTAGTGCTACAATAGTTTTGTTTCATCCTTTGATTTTGACAGTTTCAGCCCTGCTGCTCTAGACAAACATGAATTTTCTTTCTCTAGCTAGACACCTTTCCTGTATGGCAACCCTACTCTCTCAGCCTCATCTGACTATTGAAAGATGTACCACTTTAAATCCTGCCACCTTACTTCCACTCCCAGATGAAGGCTTTAAACATGACTGTCAAGAATTAGCAGAACAAACAGCTAAGAGTAGACCTGACCTTCAAGATTTACCACTACCTCAGGGCGAAACATTATTTGTCGATGGGTCATCTCGAAAAAATGAGTTTGAGAAAACTCAAACGGGTTATGCAGTTGTTACCTCTAACAAGGTTTTGAAATCTGGGGCTTTACCTTCAGCATACTCAGCTCAAGCTGCAGAATTAGTTGCTTCAACAGAAGCTTGTAAACTAATGAAAGGGAAAGATGTAACTATTTACACAGACAGCCAGTATGCATTTTCAACAGTGCACTCTCGCTCAATATTGGAAAAATCGTGGTATGGTGACCTCTACTGGTAAACCAGTGACACATGCTGTATTACTGAAAAAAATATTGATTTCAGTAAAATATTCACACACATTGGCCATTTGCAAATGTGCTGCACACAAAGCAGGCAAAGACATTGTGTCCTTGGGAAATGCCTTTGCTGACACAACTGCAAAAGAAGCTGCTTTAGGCCCCATTCACACTCTTACATTACAGCCATGATCCAATACTGTTCTGGACCACAACGTTTTAAAAGATATGCAACAGCAAGCTCCGGACACGGAAAATAATTTATGGTTAAAACATGGAGCTAAATTAACAAATGAAATCTATATGTGACCTGAGAACAAACCTATCCTTCCTAAAAATCTTTATAAATGGGCGGCTATCTTGACCCATGGGGTGACCCATGTCTCCAGAGGGGGGATGGTTGGACAGATAAATAAACATTTTACAGCCTATGGATTTATTTCCTATTCAAAAGGTTTTTGTAGAGCATGCCTCAAATGTGCCAAACACAATCCACAGGGATTTTTGAGGCCACGTAAAGGGCGATTTCCAACACCACAATATCCATTTCAAATTATTCACATGGATTTTATTGAACCAAACAAAAGTGAAGGAAAAAAATATTGTTTAGTGATAATTGATGCATTTTCTAAATGGATTGAAATTTTTCCAACAAATAAACCAGATGCTATGACAGTGGCAAAAGCTCTCTGCAGAGATATCATTCCCAGGTATGGCACTCCAGAAAAAATATAAAGTGACGATGGAACACATTTTGTAAACCAAATAGTGAAGCACATAGTTACTCTGTGCGACTGTGGCTTGAGTAGTTGTCTGGCAACCAGAAGGTTGTGGGTTCGATTCCAGCTTCCCCTTGCCACATGTCGATGTGCCCTTGGGCAAGGCACTTAACCCCAAGTTGCCTACCGAGCTGCGTCTCGGTGTATAAATGTGTGTGCGTTAGTGAGAGCGACTGGGTGAATGTGGCTATAGTGTACAGCGCTTTGGGTGGTCAGCATGACTGGAAAAGTGCTATATAAGTTCAGTCCATTTTACTCTGTTCCACATAGAGCTAAAACATCATTGTGCGTATCACCCTCAAAGTGCTGGTTTAGTAGAGATAAATAAAAACAATAAAAAACAGGCTAAAAAAGTGCATGGAGGAAACTGGCAGACCATGGACTAAGTGTTTGGACTTAGTAAAAATGTACATAAATATCACATCAACATATGGATTGACACCTTATGAAACTCTGTTTGGGAGACCTTACAGGTTACCCCAGTTTAAGACTCAATGGGAAACTGATGAAGAATCCAACTTAGCAGATTATATGAGGAAGATGCTAGAAACGCAGAAACAAAAGGAACTGATGAGAGTCATTCTGTTTCCCAGCAGGACACCCAACTTGTGAAACCAGGAGACTGGGTTTTGGTGAGGAGCATAAAGAAGAAGCACTGGCATTCACCTAAGTGGGAAGGGCCTCACCAAGTACTGCTAACAACTCCTACTGCTGTTAAAATAGCTGAAAGATCTACTTGGATTCATTTATCACATTGTAAAAAAGTCATTTCGGCTGAAAACTGCGACAGGGGAGGTGCTTAAAAGTCTGATAATAGGGTGGACTCAGACATTTAGAGTCGAGGAGAATCCGAAAGTCAGTGAAGCCAAAGAGACACACTGAACCAAGTAGAGGAGAATTTCAGCCAAAATGACCTCTAGGTGTTTCTGTGATACAGTGCGATGCAGCATTTTTCTTTTACTCATGATTCTAAGCGTTTTGTTCTTCTGGTACTTGTGGGAAACCCCCGAAAGTTAAAACTGTTAACCTAACCTTAAAGAGACAAAAGAGAGAAAACATTCTGCCAAGGGCCAAATTATTATCAGGTAGGAGTGCAGGTGTGCCTGCAATCCAACTCCTCCCTAGTAGTAAATATTCCGTTCACCGCATTGAAGAGCCAAACAGCTAATGGTGTAGATTACAGAGATCACACGTGGTATATGACAAATGACATAAAAAACAAAGCATGGTCCACCCTAGTGGCTGATGAAGTAAACAGGTGGACACCTAGATATGGCACTACTCCATCTGCTCGACATCATCAAAAGGTTCTGAGAATGCGAAAGATTGAAACTGGGATATTATTGAAAGTAAATTTAATCGCTGAATCTCTAATACCCCCCATCTATCTATCTAGCATTGAACAACCAAAAGGTAGTCGTACCACATGTTGGGGTTTTTATTTGTGGGCGCGTAGCTTTGGGTATGATCCAAAATTCCCAATAACACTCTGTGAGACTAATCATATTAGTGCAACAGCGTCATCAGTTTCTCCAGGGGCTGCTGCAAAAGGAGTGATGCTTGTGGGTTAAAATGCTAAATCTGATGATTGGTGCAAAATAGCAACAGGAATTTCAGGTACTAGTAACAATTGGTTGGTAGTGGTAGAGCAGGCAGCAAATACAACCAAAAGAGATTGTGTAATATGCATGGGCCCAAGAACACTACTGAACGTAGTTCCAGCCTCAATTCCTAAACTGTGCGTAACAAATGTCATGAACAGAACTAACCCAAATGATGCCTGTAAAGAATGCGACACAATATTTCCTCTTACTACAGTGAACCAAAAGAAACCATTGTTTTCTAAAAAAGTAGCACATGGAAATTTCACCTGTATAAGCATGACAGGAAAAGGCCAGACACTAGGAAATCTATCTAAAACATGGTGTTTAACCATTATAACAGTAAGTCCTTATTTTAACCCCCTAGCAAGAAGCGACATCTGGTGGTGGTGTGGAGATGACAGTTTTGTTTGATAAATTACCAAGAAATGCTATCGGGTATTGTGCTTTAGTTACTTTGTTACTGCCTGTGTCTGTGGTCCCCATGAAAGTCGAAGATCTAATCTCTCAGTTATCTAGTGTGGTTCCTGAAACATGGAAAAGAAATAAAAGATCAATATGGCAAGGTGAAGCAAATCCAACTTATATAGACGCCATCGGCATCCCTCGTGGGGTCCATAATAAGTATAAATTAGCAAATCAAATAGCTGCAGGTTTTGAATCGATTATCTGCTGGTGGTGCACGAGCAATAAAAATGTAGACAGGATCAATTACATCCACTACAACATCCAGAGATTAGGTAATTGGACAAAAGCGGTTTTGAAGCAGTACACGATCAGTTAGCTGCAACTTCTCTGCTGGCTTTCCAGAACAGAATAGCTCTCGACATGCTGCTGGCAGAAAAAGGAGGTGTTTGTGCTATTTTTGGAGAACAGTGCTGCACATTCATTCCTAACAACACCGCTGCTGATGGTAGCCTGACCAAGGCTATAGAGGGTCTGCGCACTCTCAATAAGAAGATGAAAGAGCATTCTGGGATAGACACTACCATGTGGGATCACTAGTTGGACGTGTTTGGGAAGTATAAAACACTGGTCGCATCAATTGTAGTTTCCATTGCAGTGTTTACTGCTATTCTGGTATTGTGTGGATGTTGTTTTATTCCCTGTCTGCGTTCTTTGTTGAATTGTCTCATTACTACAGCAATTTCACCCATGGAGGACAAAATGGCACAGATGTATCCCCTATTAGCCCACGATGACAATGATGAAAACAACAGTGAGGAGCCAGGTACCTTTTATCCAACTCACTTTCCTGACATATTTTATTTCTGAAGTATACACACACGAATCCCTGTTGTAAATTGAACCCTGAATGTATAATGTATTTACCTTCATAAAATGACCTTCCAGCTGAAAATCTAACGAAGTGGCTGCCTGAAGTGACGTGAGAAAAAGAGTTTATACATAATAAAAAGGGGGAAATGATAGAATTATTTTTACAATTTACTATTTTTACTATTTTCTATCTTACTATTTTACTATTATCTACTAAGTTCATTGCATTTATTACGTATATACTCTTTACTACTAAGAAGTTTGAAGGTTTTATTATAGTGTATTTTATATGCCCGATCTCTCTTTACTTTAGTTTATTGTTCATTAGGTTTATTGTGTTAATCATATATTTGCTGGAATATATAGACCAGTGGTTACTGTTTCATTTTTCTATGTATGTGTATTGATTTACTCTGTCTCTTATCGTTGCAGAAAGCCTGCAGAAAGCAGAGAAATGTGTTGTGACGATAAGTGTTTTTCTAAATATGTCTGAAACTGTGATGAACTGTATTTGGAGTGCTTATGTATAAATGTACTGTGTGGACTGCTTAGTATTATCTCTGTGTTCCTAAGGTCACAGAGTGTTTTGCTTATCCCTACCCCTTAGCTTGACAATGTAACCAGGGTTTCCCTAATAAAAGCAAGGAGGGGACAGAGTGTCTTCAGAGCGAGTTTGGAGATCTGTATTAAGCGTCTAAGCTCCTCTCCTTGCAAGATTTATGAAAACTAACCTCATTGTTGTCTCTCCTTCTTGTGTTGTTAATGAATGATTTGGGTGTTTGAACCTGACACTTGGAAATAGTTTTAATCGCGTTGTAATAACGCGAGATCTGAGCTGTGAGCAATTCAAATTCATGCTCGGACAGACCTGGCTGCAGAAACAAATTGCAGGGGGGCATTACATTTTTCAGGGGGGCACACTTTAAAAAAAAAAAACATTTTACATGCTTCAGGCTGAACAGTGGCTTTGTGACATGTCCTACAGTGCTAAGAAACAAACTCTCAATAAAATCCCAAAATCTAAAAAAAAATCTAACAAAAATAAATAGTGTATTCAGTGTTACCAAATTAGGCAGGTTTCCATCCAACTAAAATAGGTTATGGGCAGGTTGTAAAAATTTGGGAAGTTTTTCACATTTGTTGGGCTTTTAGAAAGAATTACTAACAAAATATATCAAAATAGTTGTCTATGTATGGGAAAAAAAACAAAAACCCTTTTGATAAAATGGCCATCTCATTGCACTCATTTTACTAGTCAACTTATTTTTTAAATGAGTCGAATCTGACATCATCAATGAATAATAGTTATAATCAGACCTCTCAACTTTTATCAAAAGTTAGGAGTGAGATTATGCTAATTTTGGGGCGGGGCTTGTTTGGGGGCGGGGCTAACCGGACCCTGGAAGAGCCGGTGGAGTCAACTCCATCTCATTTTTATCCCACCAGACAATGAAGTAGACATGTATTACTTGTGTTAAAAAGAGAAAGAGACATATTAATACTTTATTGTTCAGTTAATGGATTAAAACATAAATAATACACAATTGTTCAAATAATACTGAATAAAATTAAGTAGATTTTAATTATTGACCGAATTATTATACTGTTACACATTCATCTATGGGTTGTTTATCATTGTAAATCTATAACCTAATTGGTGAATCAGGCTGAGTTTCATCAAGCCTTTATGATCCCCTCAGCAGCAACACTGAAGCACACAGAGGTTCCCGCTGCGTCTTTACGCACGATCCAGCTGCTGATGTCTCCCTCCTTTCAGCTCAATGCATTTCTAGACTGTTACAGTTTATAACATTCTCATCACCTTTCACAGCGACAGGTTTCTCAGTCAGTCGCCGCGCTGACCAAACAAATCTCTATTGCTCTCGTCAGTGCGCTCTGGGCGCCCAGAAAGCACCTGCTCCGAGGGAAAGGAGGGGAGGGAGAGGAGCAAGCGCGGAGGCACAGAAATACGATGCATGTAGTTAAAAAAATGCAGAATTAATAAAAACGAAACTTATAAACTGACCAAGTGGCGTTTTAAACTGCATCTGGTTAGCAGAACTGTTTTTATGATCAGCGTGCAGCCATGACTGGTTCTGAATGGACCGGTCATCTTGCAGCAGCTCTCCCTCCGCCCCCTCCCCTCCTGTGTACGCGGTACAGGACCTTACCGGCTTACTTTCACCACTGTTAAGACTAAAATTATTCATAACTCTGATCACTCTTCCTGCTGCTCTGTTAACATGAACTGCAGCAGGAATTACTGATGGCCACAAGTTGTGAAAGAAGCCGAAACAGCTCAGCAGAAGGCGGAGTTTTGTCGTCCGCAGCCCAGATGGGCTTTGTGATTTTTATGCGTGAGAAATTCCATGTTTGCGTGTGAAATGTCTTGTGTTGCGTGTGAGCGTGTGAAGTTAGTGAAATGCGTGTGTCACACGGTCAATGCGTGAGAGTTGAGATCTATGTAAGTTATAATGAATAATATTGATTGTTATAATAAAACAAGAAAAGAATAATGGTTGATCAAGTGTCTCTATGAAATTGTATTGGTCAATGTAAACGCCCCAAGAGGGGTTGAGTTCTACTGATCAACTTAAAAATATTTCATGGCTGTGTGAAAGAGAAATGTTTGATTGAGCTATATTCTGTAAGAGAAACTACGTTTTTATTAAGGTAGATTTATTATTCATATTGTGAAGCTATTGATAAAAGTTTACTTTTTTTCCGGCTTTTAACATAAGACAGCTTGAGATTTGGGCTTGTTTTTTTCTTTTTAGTTGGGCAGGTTTTATGCTGGGATTGGGATGGAAACTAACAGTGAGATATAGTTCCCTTCTGCCTGCAAGTAACCCAAGTTTCTTCAGTTTAGCAGTCTTCAGTTTTACTGCTTAGATCCTTATGCTGCTGGCTGTCTAGCTAACCCTCCTAGCATGAACGTTTACTCCAGTGTTGACTTTAATGCTGACGTTTCAAACAGAAATTAATAGCGCTGCTTCCAGCTCACTTTTGCTTGCTTCTTTGTCTCTTCTTGTAATTATTTGGTAATCAGACCGAATATCCATCCCACACGACCGACACCAACGGTGACCACAGTCGCGCCGTGCCGGCTTCTCTCCATTTGTATGACCAAGCGACCTGCCCCTCTCCAGCTGTAATTGGCTAGCGTGTTGTCTTCAGTCATTGATTTGATTGGTTGAATTGTTTGATTGTCACATCAAAGACAGCACTACCAGGGCGATGGCCACTCCGAGTTAAAAAAAAAAAAAAAAAAGTACAGCATCCGCCCAATGCCCGCCCGCTATAAAAAAATAGTTTTGGTCTCCAAAAGGGGGTGTGCCTGATCCAAAAATTGGATCGCCTGTATCCGCCAGTGGGGGCCTTGTTTTTGAGGCCGGGCATTAGCATTATGTCATTTGCTATAGCTAATGTAATTATTAGGCCCGAGCAGCAAAGCGCTGCGAAGGCCTATTGTATCTGTAGTGTTTAATTATTAGGCCCGAGCAGCGAAGCGCTGCGAAGGCCTATTGTATCTGTGTTGTTTCTTATTATTATTAGGCCCGAGCAGCGAAGCGCTGCGAAGGCCTATTGTTTCTGTGTTGTTTCTTCTTCTTATTAGGCCCGAGCAGCGAAGCGCTGCGAAGGCCTATTGTTTCTGTGTTGTTTCTTATTATTATTATTAGGCCCGAGCAGCTAAGCGCTGCGAAGGCCTATTGTAACTGCAGATTTTATTATTATTATTATTATTATTATTAGGCCCGAGCAGCTAAGCGCTGCGAAGGCCTATTGTAACTGCAGATTTTATTAGGCCCGAGCAGCGAAGCGCTGCGAAGGCCTATTGTATCTGTGTTGTTTAATTATTATTATTATTAATCTGCCACCCCAAAGAGGGGCCTTTTTGGGGGCTTTATCATACTCAAAAACTCACCAAACTTGGCGGATGCAAGAAGACTGTTTAAAAATTTTGTATTTTAAGGTCGTCACAAAAATCAAAACAAAAATGCCTCAACGGCGCCACCTAGCAATTTTCAAAAGACCCTTTGCTATTCACTTACTTCATCGTAGAGACATGAAATTTGGTACAGTGGTAGAGCTCACCAAGACGCTCAGAATTTACAATTAATGTCATAGTGAAAATATCACAGGAAGTCGGCCATTTTAGATTGAAGGTCTGATTTTGACCTCAATTTTGAAGTTTACAGCATTGGTACTTGATCGAACTCCTCCTAGGGATTTCGAGCGAGCGGCTTGAAACTCGGTCAGTCTGATCATAAGGCATGGCCAATTAAAAGTTATCAAAACGGTGAGTTTTTGAGCATGTTGAAGGGGCGTTAGCAGGGGTCAAAGTTCACCTACTCGCCACAAAACATAAAACTGTTATATCTCCTACACAGAAACACACAGAGGCACCAAACTTTCTGTGATTGATCATCATCGGGTCTTCTACAATATCCAATGGTCAAATGATGACCTTGCTTAGGCCACGCCCCCTGACAACAGGAAGTGTCATGTTTTGTTGTAAGCGGTCGCTATGTTACCCCTTTAAGCTAATCAACATGAAACTGTGTCCACAGACAGAACACATGTTGATGTGTTGTGGATTTCAGGCCCAACTGGATTCGATGGAGCAGGGGGGCGTGGCGGCGTGGCATATTCACCTCAAACGCTGCTGTCATACGTTTGGCTCTGAATTCCACAGTTTTGGGCCAAGCTGCTTAAAACTCATTTGGATGCATCCTTATCCACCCCCCAACAGGAATCCATAACAAACTTTAGTGAGCAGGACTTAGTTTCTCCATAGCGCCACCAAGCAATTTTCAAAGGACCCTTTGCTATTCACTTAGTTCATCGTAGAGTAATGAAATTTTGTACAGTTGTAGATCTCAGCAAGACGCTCAGAATTTACAATTAATGTCATAGTGCAAGTATCACAGGAAGTAAGCCATTTTAGATTGAAATCTGAATTTTGACACCATGTTGACATGGTATCAAATACCATCATCATCAAGTTTGATCATATTTGATCAAACTTGTCCAGCAGGGGGCAGCAAGAGACCACAAATAAACCCCAAAGGAATTTCTCTTGGTAAGTAACTGATCTTAACTCTTTGGTTTCCTTATATATTTAAGTTGAACAGATATACAAATCCTGCTTGAAAACTGACAAACTTACTCTTGTTCAATACATTTCAGTTTTTATTTATATAGCGCCAAATCATGAAACATGTCATCAGGGGTGTACTGGGACAAAAAAAATCGGCCCTGGCATTTTGGATTAGACTGGCCCACCACATTTTGTTGTGTACTGAATGTGTATACCAACTGTACAATACCTTGAGGTCAGGTTAATGGAAATTAGTGAGAGTGGACACTTAAAATACTTCTAAAATCTTAATTTATTAACACGGTAAAATGTAAACTCCATCACAGCACAGCAACTATTCTTAGATCAGAGAGAGAGAGAGAGAAAGAGAGGTGTCAGGGTCAATCACACATATTATCACGTTACATCATTATAAGAAGTTATTGTAAGTTGCTCATCAGATCTATTTAGTTTTCCAGATACTGTAGGGTAACATTGGACTAATGTGCACTCACTGTGTAAAAAAGGATGCCAATGACAAAATGAATCAGAGAAAGGCCTCACTTATCATGGAAAGAAAGAAAATATATAATAACATAATATAAATTTTGATTTACTCAGTCATTTGTAATAAGTATTTTATTTATCTAATTTCCTAATTTTTGATCATATTTTCTTTAAAATCGCAGACTTTTTGCTATTTTTCATGTAAATCCTTGGTGGTACTTCATAGCGAAGCCGGTGAGGCCGCAGCAAGCTTGGCCTCCCCTGGGATTGTGCAATCCCATGTTAACTGCGCTGACTTCCATTCTGTGAATGCATCTTCCTGTCTCTAGATCATAAATTCAATTGTTCAAACAGTTATGAACAGATTTTCCACAATTTAATATATGTGGATTACGAATTGTGTTTTGGTCATCAAACTGTGTGCAGATAACATGTTTTCGTGGTGCTGGCTGATCATAAACAGCAAAGAACTGGTTGTAGGTGAGGTCGGCAGTTCCTTGGCCGCTAGGCAGGGGGCGCTCAAGGTGCACCGCTCGTGATCCCCAAATAGTAGAGTCAAAACAAGTTATGGATGTATTATTAGCGAGTTTTGCTAAACAATTAAAGCACTAAAAAGACTCTAAACATACATCTGGAACAGGACTGATCAAGGAAGGCTTTCCTCCCTGGCAGTGAGCTCCACTGAGACTGAGAGACTTTTAAAACTGAAGAAGATAAAGAGAACTTTTACCGGAAAATGATGATATTTTTGTTCAGAAAGAGCGCCGCAGGGACTTAAATTATAAGTAGAGGTAAGACAGCGATAATTATTCACGTTTTGTTTTTGTGATAAAATGTGCGTAATGTGGGTTATAGTTTTAGAATGTGTTACAAATGCAGAAATCCATCATAACTCATAAACTGTTACAGTCAAATGACAAATAATTTATTTTTATTTTTTCATCAAATAATCAATATTTTTCCATGTCTCTTGGTGAATTAATTTGGCTCAATCAGTCTCCTTCAGCACTTTGCAACGAGTCTACTCTGTAGAGTGTATATATTTGTAAATCTGACTCTGATGACGTCAGTACCTCACCAGCTATGAACCCTACCGCACGTCACTGATTACAACCACCACCACCACCACCACCATAATCTGCCTTGACCGACTGGGGGTTACAAAAGGGAGAGAAGAGACACAACAAGACAGACAAAAAAGCACAGAAGCACACATTGATCCAGTAATCTGTTTTACATTAGATGGTAATAACAGGTGATCTGTCTTCCCTGAATGATGTCACAGCTAACAGAACGCCAGACCAGGTGTACCTACTATGAAGAAAAAATAGAAAAAACAAAAAGTTAAAAGTTGAAATGACAACAGTCATGCAAAATTGAAGAACAATAGACCCTGATGTCCTCCAGCAGCCTAAGCCTATAGCAGCATAACTATAGAGGTAGCTCAGGGTAACATGAGCCACTCTGACTATAAGCTTTGTCAAAAAGGAAAGTCCCAAGAGCCAGCTTCTAGTGGAGGAGTTAAAGTATCTTGGGGTCTTGTTCACGAATGAGGGGAAGATGGAGCGGGAGATCGACAGGCGGATTGGTGTGACGTCTGCTGTGAAGCGGGCGCTGTACCGATCCGTTGTGGTGAGGAGAGAGCTGAGCCAAAAGGCCAAGCTCTCGATTTACCAGTCGATCTATGTTCGTACCCTCAACGATGGTCACGAGCTTTGGGTCGTGACCGAAAGAACGAGATCCCGGATACAAGCGGCCAAAATGAGTTTTCTCCATAGTGTGTCTGGGCTCTCCCTTAGAGATAGGGTGAGGAGCTCAGTCATCCGGGGAGGACTCAGAGTACAGCCGCTGCTCCTTCACATTGAGAGGAGCCAGTTGAGGTGGCTCGGGCATCTGGTTAGGATGCCTCCTGGACGCCTCCCTGGTGAGGTGTTCTGAGCACGTCCCTCCGGGAGGAGGCCCAGGGGAAGACCCAGGACACGCTGGAGAGACTCTGCTGGCCTGGGAACGCTTTGGGATTCCCCCGGAGGAAGTGGCCCAAGTGGCTGGGGAGAGGAAGGTCTGGGCCTCCCTCTTGAAGCTGCTACACCCGCGACCTGACCCCGGATAAGCGGAAGACGATGGATGGATGGAAAAAGGAAAGTTTTAGGATTAGTCTTAAAAGTAGACAGGGTGTCTGCATCACGGACCAAAACTGGGAGTTGGTTCCACTGGAGAGGAGCATGATAGCTAAAGGATCTGCCTACCATTCTGGTTTTACAGACTTTAGGAACCACCAGCAGACCTGCTTTCTGAGAGTGAAGTGGTCTGTTAGAAATTACTGAAGTTTGTACACAACATACACATGTGGAATATTGCTAACGTGTTACTTTAGCAATATTCCAATTGCTAAAGTGTTACTTTTACATTATTACTTTTGGGTGTGTATCCACCAATTTAACTGTCAAACTTTCATAAAAGCTGTCTTAATGCAAGAAATGAAACCCTTAGACACATGAAATAGCAAGTAACTTTAAAAAACTAAAATGGTTTTGTTAACTTTTCACATTAAACTGGATTAACAGCTAGTAAGATACCTTTGATTAAATTGGTATACTAATGTTTAAACCAGGGGTGTCAAAGCTACGGCCCGCGGGCCGAATTCGGCCCGCCGAACGATTTAGTCCGGTCCGATGGCCAAATGCATTGTCATTATTCAACGGCTGTATCTCCTCGCTGCATCGCGCGATCTGCACCAGATTTTTTTTGAGTCGTGGGGGAGCGCTGCCGAACACGTTCGTGTGAATCGCCCAGTGGACGGGCGGGCAAAATGCGTGACAGCATCTGCGGTGGCGGGCGGGCGGCGGTGCGCAAATCCCAGCGGTGGCCAATAGGCCAGAGCGGCGCTTTGCTGCGAGGGCCGCTCATCACCGCTTGCGGTTTTAATTAGGCCCGAGCAGCGAAGCGCTGCGAAGGCCTATTGTTTCTGTGTTGTTTCTTCTTCTTATTATTATTATTATTTTTATTCTGCCCCCCTAAAGAGGGGCCTTTTTGGGGGCTTTATCATATTCAAAAACTCACCAAACTTTGCAGATGCATGGTGACTGTTTAAAAATTTTGTATTTTAAGGTCGTCACAAAAATCTAAAGAAAAATGCCTCAATGGCGCCACCTAGAAATTTTCAAAGGACCCTTTGCTATTCACTTACTTCATCGTAGATTAATGAAATTTTGTACAGTTGTAGATCTAAGCAAGACGCTCAGAATTTACAATAAACGTCATAGTGCAAATATCACAGGAAGTCGGCCATTTTAGATTGAAGGTCGTAATTTTACCTCATTTTTTACGTTTACAGCATTGGTATTTGATCGAACTCGTCCTAGGGATTTCGAGCGAGCGGCTTGAAACTCGGTCAGTCTGATCATAAGGCATGGCCAATTAAAAGTTATCAAAACGGTGAGTTTTTGAGCATGTTGAAGGGGCGTTAGCAGGGGTCAAAGTTCACCTACTCGCCACAAAACAGAAAACTGTTATATCTCCTACACAGAAACACACAGAGGCACCAAACTTTCTGTGATTGATCATCATCGGGTCTTCTACAATATCCAATGGTCAAATGATGACATCACTTAGGCCACGCCCCCTGACAATAGGAAAAACTGTTATATCTCCTACACAGAAACACACAGAGGCACCAAACTTTCTGTGATTGATCATCATCGGGTCCTCTACAATATCCAATAGTCAAATGATGACATCACTTAGGCCACGCCCCCTGACAACAGGAAAAACTGCTATATCTCCTACACAGAAACACACAGAGGCACCAAACTTTCTGTGATTGATCATCATCGGGTCTTCTACAGTATCCAATGGTCAAATGATGACATCACTTAGGCCACGCCCCCTGACAACAGGAAAAACTGTTTTATCTCCTACACAGAAACACACAGAGGCACCAAACTTTCTGTGATTGATCATCATCGGGTCTTCTACAATATCCAATAGTCAAATGATGACATCACTTAGGCCACGCCCCCTGACAACAGGAAAAACTATTATATCTCCTACACAGAAACACACAGAGGCACCAAACTTTCTGTGATTGATCATCATCGGGTCTTCTACAATATCCAATGGACAAATGATGACATCACTTAGGCCACGCCCCCTGACAACAGGAAAAACTGCTATATCTCCTACACAGAAACACACAGAGGCACCAAACTTTCTGTGATTGATCATCATCGGGTCTTCTACAATATCCAATGGTCAAATGATGACATCACTTAGGCCACGCCCCCTGACAACAGGAAGTGTCATGTTTTATTGTCCATGGCTTTTACAGGCAATTCATGTCGTGAATACATTACATAAATAAGATAATAATTCTTAGTCAGAGGAAATCCAAGGCAAAAACAGTTAGAAAAGTTTTGGGTCCATATTTAATCAGAGTGAGACATCACAACTTTGTTAGATCTCTATGTGAATTACGTGAGATAGTGAGTGCTCTCACCTTAAAAAAAGATCTTTGACGTATTTTGCTCCGGTTAAAAGCTGCTTTTCAGCGATGAAGCTAGGGAAACTGCTAATGTTGAAGTTGAATTTGTTCTACACGCTTCTGCCTTGGAAAAATATTCGTCTTTTTACAAAAACAATGTTTAAAGCCAGATTTGGGAACAAAGGTTATTCAGAGAATGCAAGAAAAGGAAGCTTTTGTGGGGAACTTTTGTCCTAGCTGTCTAGCTGCATATGGCCCCAGGACAGCACAATAGTTTTCTTGAAGTTTAATTTTGGAGAAGTAGAAACAAGTATTAATTTCAAAAGGTAGGTAAAAAAGGAAAAAAGTTTTTACAAAATCTTAAAATGTTGGATAGTTGTTATTTCCATCTTGCTGTGAAAATTGGTGAAATATTATCATTTTTAATGCTTAGATATAAAATCGCAAGGCCATTACTAAAATTGCCTTTTGTTGAAAATGTTTTTTGGCATACCATACTTTATATTTATAGGTAGCCTAGATGTGCATAATAAGAGTGGAACTAAAACCTGGTCTAAAATTATTATGGAGCTTTAACTTGCTAAGAGTAATACTGTTAGATGATTATATCTTTAAAATGAGATAACTGTCTCAAAAAATGTGATAGTTTATTTGGTCTGAAGAGATGATGCAATTCAATGTTATTTATATAGCGACAATTCATGAAATATGTCATCTCAAGGCACTTTACAACGTCAAAATCAATCAGATTATACAGATTGGGTCAGATTATACACAAAAATTCCTATATAAGGGAACCAGTTCATTGCATCAAAGTCTTGACAAGTAGCATTCTCTCTTGAAGAAGCGTAGAGCCACAGGGAGAGTCGTCTGCATTGTCCATGGCTTTGCAGCAATCCTACCTACTGAGCAAGCATGAAGCGACAGCAGGAAAAAAAACTCCCCATTAACGGGAAGGAAAAACCTCCAGCAGAACCGGGCTCAGTATGAACGGTCATCTGCCTCGACAGACTGGGGGTTACAGAAGACAGAGCAGAGACACAACAAGAGAGACAAAAAAAGCACAGAAGTTCTACATTAGATGGTAGTAGCGGGTGATCTGTCTTCCCTGGATGAAGCCACAGCTAACAGAACGCCAGACCAGGTGTGCCTACTATGAAGAAAAAAGAAAAATCAAAAAGTTAAAAGCTGAAATTACAACAGTCATTCAAAATTGAAGAACAATAGACCCTGATGTCCTGCAGTAGCCTAAACGTATAGCAGCATAACTATAGAGGTAGCTCAGGGTAACATGAGCCACTCTAACTATAAGCTTTGTCAAAAAAGGAAAGTCCAAAGAGCCAGCTTCTAGTGGAGAAGTTCAAGTATCTTGGGGTCTTGTTCACGAATGAGGGGAAGATGGAGCGGGAGATCGACAGGCGGATTGGTGCGGCGTCTGCTGTGAAGCGGGCGCTATACCGGTCCGTTGTGGTGAATCTGCACCAGATTTTTTGTGAGTCGTGGGGGAGCGCTGCCGAACACGTTCGTGTAAATCGCCCAGTGGACGGGCTGGCAAAATGCGTGACAGCATCTGCGGTGGCGGGCGGCCGGCGGTGCGCAAATCCCAGCGGTGGCCAAGGCCGGAGCGGCGCTTTGCTGCGAGGGCCGCTCATCACCGCTTGCGGTTTTAATTATTATTATTATTATTAGGCCCGAGCAGCTAAGCGCTGCGAAGGCCTATTGTAACTGCAGATTTTATTATTATTAGGCCCGAGCAGCGAAGCGCTGCGAAGGCCTATTGTTTCTGTGTTGTTTCTTATTATTATTTTTATTCTGCCCCCCTAAAGAGGGGCCTTTTTGGGGGCTTTATCATACTCAAAAACTCACCAAACTTTGCAGGTGCATGGTGACTGTTTAAAAATTTTGTATTTTAAGGTCGTCACAAAAATCAAAAGAAAAATGCCTCAACGGCGCCACCTAGCAATTTTCAAAGGACCCTTTGCTATTCACTTACTTCATCGTAGAGACATGAGATTTGGTACAGTGGTAGAGCTCACCAAGACGCTCAGAATTTACAATTAATGTCATAGTGCAAATATCACAGGAAGTCGGCCATTTTAGATTGAATGTCTGATTTTGACCCCATTTTTGACGTGTACAGCAGTGGTATTTGATCGAACTCCTCCTAGAGATTTTGAGCGAGCGGCTTGAAACTCGGTCAGTCTGATCATAAGGCATGGCCAATTAAAAGTTATCAAAACGGTGAGTTTTTGAGCTTGTTGAAGGGGCATTAGCAGGGGTCAAAGTTCACCTACTCGCCACAAAAAATAAAACTATTATATCTCCTACACAGAAACACACAGAGGCACCAAACTTTCTGTGATTGATCATCATCGGGTCTTCTTTAATATCCAATTGTCAAATGATGACATCACTTAGGCCACGCCCCCTGACAACAGGAAGTGTCATGTTTTGCTGTAAACTGTCGCTATGTTACCCCTCTGAGCTAATCAACATGAAACTGTGTCCAGAGACAGAAGACATGTTGATGTGTTGTGGATTCCAGCCCCAAGTGGATTCGATGGAGCAGGAGAGCGTGGCGGCGTGGTGAAGTCACCTCAAACGCCGCTGCCATACGTTTGGCTCTGAATTCCACATTTTTGGGCCGAGCTGCTTAAAACTCACTTGGATGCATCCTTATCCACCCCCCAACAGGAATCCATAACAAACTTTGGTGGGCGTGACCTAATGCCTCAACGGCGCCACCTAGCAATTTTCAAAGGACCCTTTGCTATTCACTTACTTCATCGTAGAGACATGAGATTTGGTACAGTGGTAGAGCTCACCAAGACGCTCAGAATTTACAATTAATGTCATAGTGTAAATATCACAGGAAGTCGGCCATTTTAGATTGAAGGTCTGATTTTGACCCCATTTCTGACGTTTACAGCATTGGTATTTGATCGAACTCCTCCTAGAGATTTTGAGCGAGCGGCTTGAAACTCGGGCAGTCTGATTATAAGGCATGGCCAATTAAAAGTTATCAAAACGGTGAGTTTTTGAGCATGCTGAAGGGGCGTGAGCAGGGGTCAAAGTTCACCTACTCGCCATGAAACACAAAACTGTTATATTTCATACACAAAACTCACAGAGCCACCAAACTTTCAGTAGTTGATCACCACTAGGTCTCCTACCAAATCCAATGGTCAAATGATGACATTGCTTAGGCCACGCCCCCTGACAACAGGAAGTGTCATGTTTTATTGTTAACAGTCGCTATGTTACCCCTCTGAGCTAATCAACATGAAACTGTGTCCACAGACAGAAGACATGTTGATTTGTTGTAGAATCCCAACTGGATTCCATGTAGCAGTGCAGCGTGGCGGTGTGGCGAAGTCACCTGAAACACCGCTGCCATATGTCCAGCATAGCTCTCAACTCTCACGCATTGACCGTGTGACACACGCATTTCATCAATTGCACACGCTCACACGCATTACTTTGAAAATCTCAATCTTACAATGAAAATCTCACTCTTGAAACGCAGGCGTACGGACGCTTCACGTCATGGCGGAACCAATTTGCGGTACAATGGTTTCCGCACGTCCAGTAGTAGCGGTAACACAGCTGCAAGGACCGGCGCCGCGCAAACAAGGTTCCCTCATCCAAAGTGAAACACTTGTACGGTGCGTGTTGTGTGCGAATTGAATGGTAAGTCTGCATGTGTAATTAAAGTCCGTGTAAAATAGTGACCGTCTTCAATCGGACAACAGCACCCCCCCCCCCCCCGTTGGACCGTCTTCAATCGAACAACAGCACCCCACCCCCCCCCCCCCCGTTGGACCGTCTTCAATCAACAAACAGCACCCCCCCACCCCCCCCCCCCCCCGTCAACAATCTCACTCTCAACAATCGTCAAAACTTGAGAGGTATGTGTCCAGACTTCCTTAGGATATTGACAAATTTAATAAAAAGTAACTTAAAATTACCTTAACAGGACAACATTTTTAAAAGTCAAAAGGCTTATTTAATGCTTTGAGAACATCTCTTCTATTCGGCTACAAAATCAACCAAAACAGGATGATCTTTTAAGCTATAAGACCATTTTTAAGATGTCAATACATAGATTTTAAGCTGGTGTGTTGTCGTGGGCGTGTTTACCCGCTGCAGGTAACCGCTGTGAAACAATCAGAAAGATTTCCTTGATTAATAACATCTTTATGGAGCGCTAGACTTATTGTTACTATGTGCTGCTTTACCAGTTCTCTCTCTCTCTCTCTCTCTCGCTCGCTCACTCGCTCGTCATCGGACAAAAATCAAACTGCTTCGTGTTTGTATTTGAAATTGTGCGTCAGACTCAGATTTAGCAGTGTTGTTACGACGTTTGAGCTGTAACTGCAACCGTTATATATATCTTGTAACTTTACTGAATTTTCAGCTTAAGAAGATTGGGTTTGACAGACAACACCAACTGTCCCCTCAATCCAGTGCACACAATACCACAACAGACCTCATCACGCTCTACAGTACATCAAGAAAACTAAATCAACTAAAACAAGTTCACGAGTGCACTTGAAATTAAGTTAATCCATATTTGTGTGTCAGGGTGTCTAAGCACTCTCCAGAATTTGACATCTCAGCAGAACCTGTAATAATTATAGAAAGTAACGTTATAGTTGTTCTGCCTTTTGTTAAGACAGCAAGGAATTCATGTCGTGAATACATTACATAAATAAGATATTAATTAATTCTTAGTCAGAGGAAATCCATGGTAAAAACAGTTAGAAACGTTTTGGGTTCATATTTAATCAGAGTGAGACATCACAACTTTGTTAGATCTCTATGTGAATTACGTCAGACAGTGAGTGCTCTCACCTTAAATAAAAGATCTTTGACGTATTTTGCTCTGGTAAAAGCTGCTTTTCAGCTATGAAGCTAGGGAAACTGCTAATATTGAAGTTGAATTTGTTCTACACGCTTCTGCTTTGGAAAATATTCGTCTTTTTACAAAAAGAATGTTTAAAGCCAGATTTGGGAACAAAGGTTATTCAGACAACGCAAGAAAAGGAAGCTTTGTGTGGGGAACTTTTGTCCTAGCTGTCTAGCTGCATATGGCCCCAGGACAGCACAATAGTTTTCTTGAAGTATAATTTTGGAGAAGTAGAAACAAGTATTAATTTCAAAAGGTAGGTAAAAAAGGAAAAAAGTTTTTACAAAATCTTAAAATGTTGGATAGTCGTTATTTCCATCTTGCTGTGAAAATTGGTGAAATATTATAATTTTTGATGCTTAGATATAAAATTGCAAGGCAATTACTAAAATTGCCTTTTGTTGAAAATTGTTTTGGCATGCCATACTTTACATTTATAGGTAGCCTAGATGTGCATAATAAAAGAGTGGAACTAAAAGCTGGTCTAAAATTTTTATGGAGCTTTAACCTGCTAAGAGTAATAACAGATGATTATATCTTTAAAATGAGATAACTGTCTCATAAAATGTGATAGTTTACTTGGTCTAAAGAGATGATTCAATTCAATGTTATTTATATTGCGCCAAATCATGAAATATGTCATCTCAAGGCACTTTACAAAGTCAAAATCAATCAGATTATACAGATTGGGTCAGATTATACACACTGGTCAAAAAAATCCTATATAAGGGAACCAGTTTATTGCATCAAAGTCTTGACAAGTAGCATTCTCTCTTGAAGAAGCGTAGAGCCACAGGGAGAGTCGTCTGCATTGTCCATGGCTTTGCAGCAATCCTACCTACTGAGCAAGCATGAAGCAACAGCGGGAAAAAACACTCCCCATTAACGGGAAGGAAAAACCTCCAGCAGAACCGGGCTCAGTATGAACGGTCATCTGCCTCGACAGACTGGGGTTACAGAAGACAGAGCAGAGACACAACAAGACAGACAAAAAAGCACAGAATTTCTACATTAGATGGTAGTAGCGGATGATCTGTCTTCCCTGGATGATGCCACAGCTAACAGAACGCCAGACCAGGTGTACCTACTATGAAGAAAAAAGAAAAATCAAAAAGTTAAAAGATGAAATGACAACAGTCATTCAAAATTTAAGAACAATAGACCCTGATGTCCTGCAATAGCCTAAACGTATAGCAGCATAACTATAGAGGTAGCTCAGGGTAACATGAGCCACTCTAACTATAAGCTTTTTAAAAAAGGAAAGTCCAAAGAGCCAGCTTCTAGTGGAGGAGTTCAAGTATCTTGGGGTCTTGTTCACGAATGAGGGGAAGATGGAGCGGGAGATCGACAGGCGGATTGGTGCTACGCCAAAGAGAGCTGAGCCAAAAGGCGAAGCTCTCGATTTACCGGCCGATCTACGTTCCTACCCTCATCTATGGTCACGAGCTTTGGGTCGTGACCAAAAGAACGAGATCCTGGATACAAGCGGCTGAAATGAGTTTTCTCCATAGTGTGTGTAAGCTCTCCCTTAGAGATAAGGTGAGGAGCTCAGTCATCCGGGGAGGACTCAGAGTAGAGCCACTGCTTCTTCACGTCGAGAGGAGCCAGTTGAGGTGGCTTGTGCATCTGGTTAGGATGCCTCCTGGACGCCTCCCTGGTGAGGTGTTCTGGGCACGCCCACCGGGAGGAGGCCCAGGGGAAGACCCAGGACACGCTGGAGGGACTATGTCTCTCGGCTGGCCTGCGAACGCCTTGGGATTCCCCCAGAGAAGCTGGCCCAAGTGGCTGGGAAGAGGGAGGTCTGGGCCTCCTTTATAAAGCTGCTACCGCCGCGATATTGCTAAAGTGTTCCTTTAGCAATAGTCCAATTGCTAAAGTGTTACGTTTACATTACTTTTGGGTGTGTATCCACCAATTTAGATGTTAAACTTTCATAAAAGCTGTCTTAATGCAAGAAACAAAACCCTTAAACACATGAAATAGCAAGTAACTTTAAAAAACTAAAATGGTTTTGTTAACTTTTCACATTAAGCTGGATTAACGGCTAGTAAGATACCTTTGATTAAATTGGTATACTAATGTTTAAACCAGGGGTGTCAAAGCTACGGCCCGCGGGCCGAACGATTTAGTCCGGTCCGGTGGCCAAATGCATTATCATTATTCAACAGCTGTATCTCCTCGCTGCATCGAGCGATCTGCACCAGATTTTTTGTGAGTCGGGGGGAGAGCTGCCGAACACGTTCGTGTGAATCGCCCAGTGGACGGGCGGGCAAAATGTGTGACAGCATCTGCGGTGGCGGGCGGCCGGCGGTGCGCAAATCCCAGCGGTGGCCAATAGGCCAGAGCGGCGCTTTGCTGCGAGGGCCGATCATCACCGCTTGCGGTTTTAATTATTATTATTATTATTAGGCCCGAGCAGCTAAGCGCTGCGAAGGCCTATTGTAACTGCAGATTTTATTATTATTAGGCCCGAGCAGCTAAGCGCTGCGAAGGCCTATTGTAACTGCAGATTTTATTATTATTATTAGGCCCGAGCAGCTAAGCGCTGCGAAGGCCTATTGTAACTGCAGATTTTATTATTATTATTATTATTATTATTAGGCCCGAGCAGCGAAGCGCTGCGAAGGCCTATTGTATCTGTGTTGTTTAATTATTAGGCCCGAGCAGCGAAGCGCTGCGAAGGCCTATTGTATCTGTGTTGTTTAATTAGGCCCGAGCAGCGAAGCGCTGCGAAGGCCTATTGTTTCTGTGTTGTTTCTTCTTATTAGGCCCGAGCAGCGAAGCGCTGCGAAGGCCCTTTTGTATCTGTGTTGTTTAATTATTATTATTATTATTAGGCCCGAGCAGCGAAGCGCTGCGAAGGCCTATTGTATCTGTGTTGTTTCTTATTATTATTATTCTGCCCCCCTAAAGAGGGGCCTTTTTGGGGGCCTTACCATTTTCAAAAACTCACCAAACTTGGCGGATGCAAGAAGACTGTTTAAAAATTTAGGATTTTAAGATTGTCACAAAAATCAAAACGGCTTTTTGGAGGCCTAAACATGCATGAAAACTCACCAAACTTTGCCCAAAATTGTCCCCCGTGAGAAATCACATGATTTTAGTGTAATTGAAAGCGGGCGTGGCAAACCCGCTCAACAGCGCCAACTAGAGTGAGTTGGGCCAAACCGTAACACGTAGAAAGCTGAAATTTTTTACCTAGGTAGCTTTCTTAAAGTTATGAAAAAAAGTCTATTGTGGGTATGCTCTAAAACCCACAGGAAGCCTGCCATTTTGGGTCAAAGGGTAAAATATTGACGGTTTTTGCCTCAAACTTTAACGAACTAGTCCTAGGCATTTTAAGCTATCACTTTCAAATTTTTTCAGCGTGGAGATGAGACCTTGAGGGTTAAAAGTTATCAAAGGTTTTATGAAATATGCATATTTGCCTGAGCTGTCACATTGCAAAAATCAGGTTTGTGGAAAACCATTAAAAACGCATTAAATCAGTAAGCCCCAAGCCATGCTTTGTCTGAGAATTATGAAACTTGGTAAGCAGATGTAACTTCTCAGTCCCTACAAAAAAGTCTCTTGGACCAATTGTGTAAACCCTAAAGAAAGTCAATTAATTTTCATCAAAGATGTCATTTTGTCATAAAAACGGGTATTATTTTTGACCACAAGATGGCAGCATAATACTTTGAACCTCTGATTTACCCATGTCTATTCTTAATCACTCTTACTTTTATTTATCGACTCTTTAGCTTTCTTATCAGCCATTTAATTACCTTTCATTCCTATATGTGCAGGAACCCAAAGAAACACAGCTGATAACCCCATCATCTGAATATGATATAATATTTGTTGAATTACTAATAAGATATCTGGACGGCTTTCTGAATGATTTCTTTTTAAACTGATCAATGATGAACTTGAATCTGAACATATGACAGCTCTTAATGGTCTCACTTCCTCAATCCATTCTACAGCAACTAATAATGCAATCATTTCTGCCGTATAAACAGATATTCCTTCATTTAATTTCTTCCCTATGTGCAGTTTAAACTCTGGAATTATTACACCTACTACAGTTTTTCCTAATTGATTTTTTTGATTCATCTGTATACATTTTTACATAATTATAAAACTGTTCTATATATTCCTCCACTATTAAAGAATTACATATATACATTTTATCTCTATTTTTCTTTTCCAATATTGTTAAATCTACTATTGTTTCAGGTCGAATCCATGGTGGTGTTATTGATAATGGTACTGTTGGACTAATATTTCAATGATTTAATCCTAATTCTGTTGCTTTCTGAATAATTGTCCAACCAAATGACTTATTATGAACCTTCTTTTTCACTGCAGGAATGTAAAGTTACCCTTGTAGGATGGACTTGATCGTGTCCTTGCAAATTAACCCAGTAATTTAATGACAGTTGTATTCTTCTCAGTCCTAACGGCATTTCACCCACTTCCACCTGTAAAGCTGATGTTGAAGTTGTCCTTATTGCTCCTGTTATTAAGCGCAATGCTTGATATTGTATGATATCCAATTTTTTAAGTACTGTCTCCGATGCTGATCCATACACTATACTTCCATAATCAATTGTAGATCTAATTAGATTTATATAAACTAATCTTATAGCTTTCCTATCTGATCATTCATACCCAATTAAACATCTCAATATATTAAGTATCTTTTTACATTTTTCAAAAACCTTATCTATGTGCACTTCCCAGGATAGTTTTTCATCAAACCATACTCCTAAGAATTTTAATTGCTTTACTCTCTCTAGATCTTTGTTCTGCCCCGAATATGTTTAATATGTTTAAAAGACATTTAAAAACCACTTTGAAATGTTAATATACCGTTCTCTATTTTATATGTATTTGCGGTGCTTTTATGTTGAAAATCTTCCAAACCGGAAGTAGGAAGTGAAGACGCAAACAATAGAAAAGCGTGTGTGCAGAGTTGGTGAATAGGTTGGATTTGGAGCGGCGCGGAAAACAAAACATAAACTATATCGGATTTGGAAAAGGCGGATTTTGGCATAAACTGGTATGTGAATGGTTCTGGTGGAAATGGAGGTAGAAATTGAGGAACGTATGGATTTAGAAGGGTGGACGCCAGTGGGGAGATGAAGCGGGAGAGGATGTTTGATTTGTTTGATTGACACAACTAAAGAGCATCACTAGACTGTTGTAGCAAAAGTTTTACCTGAAAACATAAGGGTTTTTTTGGTAACAAGATGTATAAAGAATCTTTATTCTTCTGGAGTTTATGCGGCCAATGAGGTACGGTTTTATTGTTTTGCTTGTCTTTATTCATGTAAACCATTATATTCTAATTCGGATTTCTGTTTCCTCTTAGTTCTGACGGCATTTTAAGGGCATTTTCTAAGACATGTACAGACATGTTGTCCGCAATAATGGTTTGTTGAAACCAAAAGAACGACGTTGAGCCTTGATTTACTCTGGAGGAGTAACAGCCAGAACTCACGCCTGCTTCGGGCTGGAGAAGTGCAGAGGGGAGGACGTGCAGCTGGTGTGGAGCCGACAACGAGCAGCTCGTTAAGGGGTGACATCGCTCTCTAGCATCAGGGAGAGGCTGACTGCACGCAGGGATTAGCCAAACCAGAAGCAGCTGTTGTCCGGGAGTGCAGCGGGCTTAATTTACCACCAAGTAACACGTTTAAGTTAAATGTTAAATGTGAAGAGGTGAATTAACCTTGCTAAGCTTTAAGGGACTCAATAAGTGCTTGAAGGGTAACCTGCTGCACTATACATACAAGTCAGGTGTACACAAGTTAAAAGTTAAACTCAAGTTAAGAAAAATATATACATTGTTTGTTTTATCTCATTTAAGGAAGTTGATTCCAGCTAACTTAAGACAGATACGAGTGTTTTTTGTTTGTTGGTTTTATTAAGGGTAACCAAGGTACGGAAAAGGAAAGTTTTGTGATTTGGTTTTACATGGAAATAGTTTCTCTGTCTTGTAATAGTTGAAAGATTTATTATTCAGATTAAGGTGTTTGTAACTTCACAACTAAGTTGATCTTTAACTAGAGAAATAATTTAAGTTTATGAACACATTTAAAGGGTGTGTGTTTAAGTTAGGCTAAATCTACATACTTCTAATGTAAAGATAAGTAAGTTAAAGTTAAACAATAAACCCCAAAGGATCTAAACAAAATGGACAATGACATGGCCATGCAGGAAGACTGTGACCACAAGTGAAGCTTTTTCAGTAGAAGGCTTTAGGAAAAGTGCAAGACAGAAAAAACTCCATGAAAAGGGTCAAGTGCTGCGTGAAGAAAAGATGAACAGACTTCATTCTCGTTTCAAGCTCAGTTATGACAAATGGAAAACTGCTGCTAAACAAGCCAAAAGAGCTCTTGATGCATCTATAAAAACAAGTTTGCACAGAAGCTGGTTCTTTGTGCACTTCAACAACTTCCCAAAGGTCCAAACAGTCAAGTAGTGCGTGTTCAAGCCACTCAAGTAAGCTGCCTGTCAAAAGGCAAGAAGCAAGAAGCTGCTATAACTCTTTACTATATATATGCTTCCGATCGGTAAAATTATCAGACAGCATGGGATTAATTTCCACTGTTATGATGATGACACTCAGCTATATTTATCCATAAATCCTGATGAATCCAATCAATTACTTCGACTGCAGTCATGTCTTGATGACATCAAAAGCTGGATGACTTTAAATTTCCTGCATCTAAATTCTGACAAGACCGAAGTTGTAATCTTTGGGCCAGAGTCCTCAAACAATAAACTTCTTAACCAATCACTTATTCTGGGTGGCATTAACTTGGCCTCTGGTAATAAAGTAAAAAACCTTGGTGTTATTTTTGACCAAGACATGTCATTTAAATCCCATATTAAACAGGTTTCCAGAGTTTCCTTTTTTTTACCTCCGGAATATCGCCAAAATTAGAAACATTCTGTCCAGGAGTGATGCTGAAAAACTAGTCCATGCATTTGTTACTTCAAGGCTGGACTATTGTAATTCTTTACCATCAGGAAGTCCACAAAATGCAGTTTAAAGTCTTCAGCTGATCCAAAATGCTGCAGCAAGAGTTCTGATGAAAATCAACAAGAGGGATAATATTTCTCCTATTTTAGCTTCCCTTCATTGGCTTCCTGTAAAATCAAGAATAGAATTTAAAATTCTTCTTCTAACGTATAAAGCCCTTAATAATCAAGCTCCATCATATATCAGAGCTCTGATTACCCCGTATGTTCCTAACAGAGCACTTCGCTCTCAGACTGCAGGTCTGCTGGTGGTTCCTAGAGTCTCTAAAAGTAGAATGGGAGGCAGATCCTTTAGCTATCAGGCTCCTCTCCTGTGGAACCAACTCCCAGTTTTGGTCCGTGAAGCAGACACCCTGTCTACTTTTAAGACTAATCTTAAAACCTTCCTTTTTGACAAAGCTTATAACTAGAGTGGCTCATGTTACTCTGAGCTACCTTTATAGTTTTACTGCTTTAGGCTTAGGCTACTGGAGGACGTCAGGATCTAATTTTCTCACTCTATAGAGTTCTACTGTTCTTCAATTATGCACTAGTGTTGTCATTTCTGCTTTAACTTTCTGTTCTCTCTCTTTTATCTTCATAGTAGGTACACCTGGTCTGGCGTTCTGTTAACTGGGACATCATCCAAAGAAGACGGCTCACCCGCTATTACCATCTAATGTAGAACAGATTACTGGATCAATGTGTGCTTCTGTGCTTTTTTTGTCTCTCTTGTTGTGTCTCTGCTCTGTCTTCTGTAACCCCCAGTCGGTTGAGGCAGATGACCGTTCATACTGAGCCCGGTTCTGCTGGAGGTTTTCCTTCCCATTAATGGGGAGTTTTTCTTCCCACTGTCGCTTCATGCTTGCTCAGTATGAGGGATTGCAGCAAAGCCATGTACAATGCAGACGACTCTCCCTGTGGCTCTACGCTTCTCCAGGAGTGAATGCTGCTTGTCGAGACTTTGATGCAATCAACCGGTTTCCTTATATAGGAACATTTTTGACCAATCTGTATAATCTGACCCAATATGTATCAACCGGTTTTCTTATATAGGAACATTTTTGACCAATCTGTATAATATGATTGAACGTAACTTTGTAAAGTGCCTTGAGATGACATGTTTCATGAATTGGCGCTATATAAATAAAATTGAATTGAATTATTGCATTTGACCTAATAAAAACATGAATAATGTATTTTATTAGGTCAAATGTGTATATATATATATATATATATATATATATATATATATATATATATATATATATATATAGTGCATGTCATGCAAAGAGGCAACTCATGTGTTTTATATAAAGACAAATTAATTCAATCCAATTTTATTTATATAGTTCCAACATGTCATCTCTTTACAACCCCAGCGGTCCGGCCCGGTGGCCAAATGCATTATCATTATTCAACGGCTGTATCTCCTCGCTGCATCGACCAATCTGCACCAGATTTTTTGTGAGTCGTGGGGGAGCGCTGCCGAAAGGGTTCGTGTGAATCGCCCGGTGGACGGGCGGGGAAAATGCGTGACAGCTTCTGCGGTGGCTGGCGGCAGGCGGTGCGCATACCCAAGCGGTGCTTGGCTGCGAGGGCCGCTCATCGCCGCTTGCGGCTTTAATTATTATTATTATTTATTCTTGGGACTTTTGAAACGGCTTTTTGGAGGCCTAAACATGCATGAAAACTCACCAAACTTTGCCCAAAATTGTCCCCCGTGAGAAATCGCATGATTTTAGTGTAATTGAAAGCGGGCGTGGCAAACCCGCTCAACAGCGCCAACTAGAGTGAGTTGGGCCAAACCGTAACACGTAGAAAGCTGAAATTTTTTACCTAGGTAGCTTTCTTAAAGTTATGAAAAAAAGTCTATTGTGGGTATGCTCTAAAACCCACAGGAAGCCTGCCATTTTGGGTCAAAGGGTAAAATATTGACGGTTTTTGCCTCAAACTTTAACGAACTAGTCCTAGAAAGCTATCACTTTCAAATTTTTTCAGCGTGGAGATGAGACCTTGAGGGTTAAAAGTTATCAAAGGTTTTATGAAAAATGCATATTTTTCTGAGCTGTCACATTGCAAAAATCAGGTTTGTGGAAAACCATTAAAAACGCATTAAATCAGTAAGCCCCAAGCCATGCTTTGTCTGAGAATTATGAAACTTGGTAAGCAGATGTAACTTCTCAGTCCCTACAAAAAAGTCTCTTGGACCAATTGTGTAAACCCTAAAGAAAGTCAATTAATTTTCATCAAAGATGTCATTTTGTCATAAAAACGGGTATTATTTTTGACCACAAGATGGCAGCATAATACTTTGAACCTCTGATTTACCCATGTCTATTCTTAATCACTCTTACTTTTATTTATCGACTCTTTAGCTTTCTTATCAGCCATTTAATTACCTTTCATTCCTATATGTGCAGGAACCCAAAGAAACACAGCTGATAACCCCATCATCTGAATATGATATAATATTTGTTGAATTACTAATAAGATATCTGGACGGCTTTCTGAATGATTTCTTTTTAAACTGATCAATGATGAACTTGAATCTGAACATATGACAGCTCTTAATGGTCTCACCTCCTCAATCCATTCTACAGCACCTAATAATGCAATCATTTCTGCCGTATAAACAGATATTCCTTCATTTAATTTCTTCCCTATATGCAGTTTAAACTCTGGAATTATTACACCTACTCCAGTTTGTCCTAATTGATTTTTTTGATTCATCCGTATACATTTTTACATAATTATAAAACTGTTCTATATATTCCTCCACTATTAAAGAATTACATATATACATTTTATCTCTATTTTTCTTTTCCAATATTGTTAAATCTACTATTGATTCAGGTAAGATCCATGGTGGTGTTATTGATAATGGTACTGTTGGACTAATATTTCAATGATTTAATCCTAATTCTCTTGCTTTCTGAATAATTGTCCAACCAAATGACTTATTATGAACCTTCTTTTTCACTGCAGGAATGTAAAAGTCAATTAATTTTCATCAAAGATGTCATTTTGTCATAAAAACGGGTATTATTTTTGACCACAAGATGGCAGCATAATACTTTGAACCTCTGATTTACCCATGTCTATTCTTAATCACTCTTACTTTTATTTATCGACTCTTTAGCTTTCTTATCAGCATTTAATTACCTTTCACTCCTATATGTGCAGGAACCCAAAGAAACACAGCTGATAACCCCATCATCTGAATATGATATATTTGTTGAATTACTAATAAGATATCTGGACGGCTTTCTGAATGATTTCTTTTTAAACTGATCAATGATGAACTTGAATCTGAACATATGACAGCTCTTAATGGTCTCCCCTCCTCAATCCATTCTACAGCACCTAATAATGCAATCATTTAGTAAATTAGCCCAATAGTTTAGAGATAACTCAATTCTTCTCAATGTCGGGAAGTCTGAACAACAACTCTTAATGCATCACGTGACTTTTGGCACAAATTTACCGCAGCGTGGGTGGGATTGTTTCTTAGTCGAGCAGAGGCTGTTTTGTGTGTGCAGAGACCATTTTGTACTGGAGGAAAACTTATAAATGATATTTTGAGTGCAAGGTTGGCGGACAGTTTGCAAAACAATTTCTTTTGTGTGAAACATCTTTTTGTGTGCAAAACAAGTTTTATTTGTGTGCAACACCTTTTCTGTTTACAACCTTTTGGCAGGAAACTCCATAACTCTTGCTGCAGCATTTTGGATCAGCTGAAGACTTTGAACTGCATTTCAACCAGTAAAGTAATGTTTAAACCAGGGGTGTCAAACGTACGGCCCGCCAAACGATTTGGTCCGGCCCGGTGGCCAAATGCAATATCATTATTCAACGGCTGTATCTCCTTGCTGCATCAACCGATCTGCACCTGATTTCACTGCCAAACGGGTTCGTGTGAATTGCCCGGTGGACGTGCGCGTAAAATGCGTGACATTTTCTGCGGTGGCTGGCGGCAGGCGGTGCGCGTACCCCAGCGGTGCTTGGCTGCGAGGGCCGCTCATCGCCGCTTGCGGCTTTAATTATTATTATTATTAATCTTCCACCCTAAAGAGGGGCCTTTTTGGGGGCTTTATCATATTCAAAAACTCACCAAACTTGGCAGATGCATGAAGACTGTTTAAAAATTTTGTATTTTAAGGTCGTCACAAAAATCAAAAGAAAAATGCCTCAACAGCGCCACCTAGCAATTTTCAAAGGACCCTTTGCTATTCACTTACTTCATCGTAGAGACATGAGATTTGGTACAGTTGTAGAGCTCACCAAGACGCTCAGAATTTACAATTAATGTCATAGTACAAGTATCACAGGAAGTTGGCCATTTTAGACTGAATGTCTGATTTTGACACCATTTTTGACGTTTACAGCATTGGTATTTGATCTAACTCCTCCTAGGGATTTCGAGCGAGCGGCTTGAAACTCGGTCAGTGTGATCATAAGGCATGGCCAATTAAACGTTATCAAAACGGTGAGTTTTTGAGCATTTTGAAGGGGCGTTAGCAGGGGTCAAAGTTCACCTATTCGCCACAAAAAATAAAACTGTTTTATCTCCTACACAGAAACACACAGAGGCACCAAACTTTCTGTGATTGATCATCATCGGGTCTTCTAC
Source organism: Fundulus heteroclitus (assembly GCF_011125445.2). Taxonomy (NCBI): domain Eukaryota; kingdom Metazoa; phylum Chordata; class Actinopteri; order Cyprinodontiformes; family Fundulidae; genus Fundulus; species Fundulus heteroclitus. Next base: position 5,381,606 of record NC_046367.1, read on the forward strand.
AATATCCAATGGTCAAATGATGACATTGCTTAGGCCACGCCCCCTGACAACAGGAAGTGTCATGTTTTGCTGTAAACGGTCGCTATGTTACCCCTCTGAACTAATCAATATGAAACTGTGTCCAGAGACAGAAGACATGTTGTTGTGTTGTGGATTCCAGCCCCAAGTGGATTTGATAGAGCAGGGGAGCGTGGCAGTGTGGCGAAGTCACCTCAAACGCCGCTGCCATACGTTTGGCTCTGAATTCCACATTTTTGGGCCGAGCTGCTTAAAACTCACTTGGATGCATCCTTATCTAGCCCCTAACAGGAATCCATAACAAACTTTGGTGGGCGTGACCTAATGCCACAACGGCACCACCTAGCAATTTTCAAAGGACCCTTTGCTATTCACTTACTTCATCGTAGAGACATGAAATTTGGTATAGTTGTAGAACTCAACAAGACGCTCAGAATTTACAATTAATGTCATAGTGCAAGTATCACAGGAAGTTGGCCATTTTAGATTGAAGGTCATATTTTGACCCCATTTTTGACGTTTACAGCATTGGTATTTGATCGAACTCCTCCTAGGGATTTTTAGCGAGCGGCTTGAAACTCGGTCAGTCTGATCATAAGGCATTAAAAGTTATCAAAACGGTGAGTTTTTGAGCATTTTGAAGGGGCGTTAGCAGGGGTCAAAGTTCACCTACTCGCCACAAAAAATAAAACTGTTATATCTCCTACACAGACACACACAGAGGCACCAAACTTTCTGTGATTGATCATCATCGGGTCTCCTACAATATCCAATGGTCAAATGATGACATTGCTTAGGCCACGCCCCCTGACAACAGGAAGTGTCATGTTTTATTGTTAACAGTCGCTATGTTACCCCTCTGAGCTAATCAACATGAGACTGTGTTTAGAAACAGAAGACATGTTAGTGTGTTGTGGATTCCAGGCTCAACTGGATTCCATGTAGCAGTGCGGCGTGGTGGCGTGGCGAAGTCACCTGAAACGCCGATGCCATATGTCCAGACTTCCATAGGATATTGACAAATTTAATAAAAAGTAACTTAAAATTACCTTAAAAGGACAACATTTTTAAAAGTCAAAAGGCTTATTTAATGCTTTGAGAACATCTCTTCTATTCGGCTACAAAATCAACTGGATTTGATGGAGCGGGGTAGCGTGGTGGCGTGGCGAAGTCACCTTAAACGCCGCTGCCATATGTCCAGACTTCCATAGGATATTGACAAATTTAATAAAAAGTAACTTAAAATTACCTTAAAAGGACAACATTTTTAAAAGTCAAAAGGCTTATTTAATGCTTTGAGAATATCTCTTCTATTCGGCTACACAATCAACCAAAACAGGATGATCTTTTAAGCTATAAGACCATTTTTAAGATGTCAATACATAGATTTTAAGCTGGTGGGTCGCCACTGCCTCCGGTGGCCAAATGCATCGCTGCATCAACTGATCTGCACCAGATTTTTTGCGAGTCGTGGGGTAGCGCTGCTCAATGCCTTTGTGTGTATTGCCCGGTGGACAGGCGGGGAAAATGCGTGACAGCTTCTGCCGTGGCTGGTGGCTGGCGGCTGGCGGTGCGCGAACCCCTGCGGCAGACCCGGCGGCATGGGCGGGCATTGGGGGGCCGTGCCCGCCCTGTGAGCCAGCTGTGCCCGCCCTGGACTGAAAGTCTTTTGTTTTTATATATATATATACCTCGGAGTGGCCATCGTTCTATTAGTACTATCTTTGATGTGTCAATCATACAATTTAACCAATCAAATCAACGACTGAAGGCAACATGCTAGCCAATCACAGATGGAGTGGGGCGGGACACTGAGTTATAGCCTTCAGTCGCCGACACGGTGTTCGGCTGTGGTCACCGTCGGTGTCGGTAGAGCGGGATGGAAATTTGGTCTGATTACCAAACAATTACAAGAAGTGACAACGAAGCAGACAAGAGCGACCTGGAAGCAGCGCGATTAATTACTGTTTGAAATGTCAGCACTAAAGTCTAAAGTGGAGTAAACATTGACGCTAGGAGGGTTAGCTACGACAGCTAGCAGCACCAGGAGCAGATCTACTGCCAAACTGAAGAAACTTGGGTTACTTGCAGACAGAAGGGAACTCTACTTTGTTCTGCTCCTTGCGCTCCATACCTGCTGCAATTACAGAACCTCTTTTAGTGTGAATTTTCACTTCAGTCAGTGTTCAGCCTGATCTCACGCTAATAAGCGTGTAGCTTATGCTGGACTTTGAGTTAAGACACAGCACTACAGGTTACCCTATCTCACTGATAGTTTCCAGTAACCCAACATAAAACCTGCCCAACTTAAAAGAAAAAGCCCAAATCTCAAACTCTCTTCTTAAAAGCACAGAACTATTAAACACATAAGAACTATTAAACATAAGAATATGCCATTAGCACACAACTGCACTGAAGTAAAGAAAAAAACTGTGCATACGGCCTCCGAACAAAATATGCAATCAGACAACCAAATAACACACAAGATCTCTTTAACAATCATGATATATCAACCAGAAAAAAATATATTTATAAATAGCTTCCCAACATGAGTTGTAAATCTACCTTAATATAAACTTAATTTCTCTCAGTATAGGCCAATCAAACATTTCTCTTACACGCAGTCATGAAATATTTTTAAGTTGATAAGTAGAACTCAACCCCTCTTGGGCGTTTACACTGACCAAACACTTGATTAACCATTATTCTTTTCTTGTTTTATCATAACAATCAATACTATTCATTATAACTACTATTCATTGATGATGTCAGATCGACAGATTCGACTTATTTAAAAAATAAATTGACCAGTATGAGTTGAAGGAGATGGCATTTTATTAAAATGTTTTGGTTTCCTGTCCGACGTTGACAACTATTTTGATATATTTTGTTAGTAATTCTTTCTAAAAGCCAAACAAATGTAAAAAGCTTCCCAATTTTTTTACAACCTGCCCATAAACTAGTTTTGTTCCAGCTAATTGCAACAAAAATTAGGCTTTTGTGTTCAAAAGCCTAACTGGTTGGAAGCCTGCCTAATTTGACAAAACTGACTACACTATTGCTATTTGTTTGTTCGTTACAGTAGTCACAGAGCCATTGTGCAGCCTGAGTCATTTATTTATATATATATATATATATATATATATATATATATATTAGGGCTGGGCAAGTTAACGCGTTAATTTCGCGTTAATTCATTAGACTATTAACGGCGATATTTATTTTATCGCGCATTAACGCATGTCAGCTTTCAGTCAGTGTCAGTCAGCAGGCACGCTGACTGCAGCGCGCTGTCACGGCAGCCCTCCCGCTCCCCCTCCCCTCTCGTACATGGCTCAGCGGCGCCAGCCAATCAGCACGCAGGCTCAGCCTGGCCCGCGCACTCAGCTCTCACACAAACTTAATACACAAACAGCTGAGAGAGAACGCAGCAGCGAAAAAACATGAACAGAGGAAGTAGCACCGTTCGGCTTTATTTTAATACCGTAAATGAAATCAAGCTGTATGTTTTGTAAAAAGCCGGTTCATTTCAGTGGAAACACAACAAATTTCTCTAAGCACGTGAAAAAACATGAAAACGTCGAGCCCCAGAAACGGAGAGAGGAGACGAAACTTCTCTCATTGCCCCGACAGACCCACAGACTGACGTCTCTGACTGAGGCGTTTCAGTCCTCCAGGGAACATCCAGGTAGATCAGTGGATGGATGGATGGATGGATGGATGGATGGATGGATGGATGGATGGATGGATGGATGGATGGATGGATGTTACTGGAGCCCACACATAACATGTAATTAAGACCTTGAAAGAACCCAGTACATATATTAAAAAGTGTTATTTAAGATAAGATAACATTAGCTAATCCTTTTTTTATCCCACGACGGGGAAATTAATAGGATTAAAGCAACAGGCAGGTGCACACAACACAGACAAAATTACATAAGGATTGAAATATATAAGAGGTGGATTAGCGAAAAAACACTGAACATAACATTATTATTATTATTATTATTATTATTATTATTATTATTATTATTATTATTAAATTGTAATAATAAAATAAAAACCACAAAACCCAAAAGGTCAACAGTTTCATGATACATCAAGCTTAGGGACTGGCTAATATACAGCAGGTCAAAAAAGGCCATATTTTGGCTGCAGTGCTTGTTCTCTTATGAAGAAAAGATCAACTAGTGCACTAAATTCAATAGATGGGTTGAAAATATCCAGTATAAAATAAGTGCTACAAATGTTACAACACTTTTGTTCATATGGCAGCAGAACATTAAAATAAAAGTGCTCTTTACACTACTTTTGAATTCATTCTTGGAGTTTGTAAATACAATGCGATTAATCGCGATTAATCGCGATTAATCAGGGCGATTAATCGCGATTAAATATTTTAATCGTTGCCCAGCCCTAATATATATATATATATATATATATATATATATATATATATATATATAAAGTAAAAAAAAGTAAAAAGTAAAAACTTTTTAAAGTGTGCCCCCCTAAAAAAATGGAATGCCCCCCCTGTGATTTGTTTCTGCAGCCGGGTCTGCCCTGCGGTGGCCAATAGGCCGGAGCTGAGCACAATAAAGATTTCAAAAGAATTGTAAAATATTTTTCTGGAGCTTGACTCAAAGCAAAACAATGTTTATAATTATTTGTAAACATTTGTATACTGTATGTTTATCTTGTTTTTAAGTATTTTATATTTACAATAAAATGCATAATTTATTTTTTAGACTAGTTCCATATGTAAGGTTGCAAGAAATCTTTTAACTATACTGAATTTGCAGCTTAAGAAGATTGGGTTTGACAGACAACACCAACTGTCCCCTCAATCCAGTGCACACAATACCACAACAGACCTCATCACGCTCTACAGTACATCAAGAAAACCAAATCAACTAAAATAAGTTCACGAGTGCACATGAAATGAAGTTAATCCATATTTGTGTGTCAGGGTATCTAAGCACTCTCCAGAATTTGACATCTCAGCAGAACCTGTAATAATTATAGAAAGTAACGTTATAGTTGTTCTGCCTTTTGTTAAGACAGCAAGGAATTCATGTTGTGAATACATTACATAAATAAGATATAAATTAATTATTAGTCAGAGGAAATCCATGCTAAAAACAGTTAGAAACGTTTTGGGTTCATATTTAATCAGAGTGAGACATCACAACTTTGTTAGATTTCTATGTGAATTACGTGAGATAAGTGAGTGCTCTCACCTTAAAAAAAAGATCTTTGACATATTTTGCTCCGGTTAAAAGCTGCTTTTCAGCTATGAAGCTAGGGAAACTGCTAATGTTGAAGTTGAATTTGTTCTACACGCTTCTGCCTTGGAAAAATATTTGTCTTTTTACAAAAACAATGTTTAAAGCCAGATTTGGGAACAAAGGTTATTCAGACAACGCAAGAAAAGGAAGCTTTGTGTGGGGAACTTTTGTCCTAGCTGTCTAGCTGCATATGGCCCCAGGACAGCACAATAGTTTTCTTGAAGTATAATTTTGGAGAAGTTGAAACAAGTATTAATTTCAAAAGGTAGGTAAAAAAGGAAAAAAGTTTTTACAAAATCTTAAAATGTTGGATAGTCGTTATTTCCATCTTGCTGTAAAAATTGGTGAAATATCATTTTTAATGCTTAGATATAAAATTGCAAGGCAGTTACTAAAATTGCCTTTTGTTGAAAATGTTTTTTGGCATGCCATACTTTATATTAATAGGTAGCCTAGATGTGCATAATAAAAGAGTGGAACTAAAAGCTGGTCTAAAATTTTTATGGAGCTTTAACTTGCTAAGAGTAATAACGTTAGATAATTATATGTTTAAAATGAGATAACTGTCTCATAAAATGTGATAGTTTACTTGGTCTAAAGAGATGATTCAATTCAATGTTATTTATATAGCGCCAATTCATGAAATATGTCATCTCAAGGCACTTTACAAAGTCAAAATCAATCAGATTATACAGATTGGGTCAGATTATACACATTGGTCAAAAAAATTCCTATATAAGGGAACCAGTTCATTGCATCAAAGTCTTGACAAGTAGCATTCTCTCTTGAAGAAGCGTAGAGCCACAGGGAGAGTCGTCTGCATTGTCCATGGCTTTGCAGCAATCCTACCTACTGAGCAAGCATGAAGCAAAAGCGGGAAAAAAAACTCCCCATTAACGGGAAGGAAAAACCTCCAGCAGAACCAGGCTCAGTATGAACGGTCATCTGCCTCGACAGACTGGGGGTTACAGAAGACAGAGCAGAGACACAACAAGACAGACAAAAAAGCACAGAAGTTCTACATTAGATGGTAATAGCGGGTGATCTGTCTTCCTTGGATGATGCCATAGCTAACAGAACGCCAGACCAGGTGTACCTACTATGAAGAAAAAAGAAAAATCAAAAAGTTAAAAGCTGAAATGACAACAGTCATTTAAAATTGAAGAACAATAGACCCTGATGTCCTGCAGTAGCCTAAACGTATAGCAGCATAACTATAGAGGTAGCTCAGGGTAACATGAGCCACTCTAACTATAAGCTTTTTAAAAAAGGAAAGTCCAAAGAGCCAGCTTCTAGTGGAGAAGTTCAAGTATCTTGGGGTCTTGTTCACGAATGAGGGGAAGATGGAGCGGGAGATCGACAGGCGGATTGGTGCGGCGTCTGCTGTAAAGCGGGCGCTGTACCTGTCCGTTGTGGTGAAGAGAGAGCTGAGCCAAAAGGCGAAGCTCTCGATTTACCGGTCCATCTACGTTCCTACCCTCATCTATGGTCACGAGCTTTGGGTCATGACCGAAAGAACGAGATCCCGGATACAAGCGGCCGAAATGAGTTTTCTCCGTAGTGTGTCTGGGCTCTCCCTTAGAGATAGGGTGAGGAGCTCAGTCATCCGGGGAGGACTCAGAGTAGAGCCACTGCTTCTTCATGTCGAGAGGAGCCAGTTGAGGTGGCTTGTGCATCTGGTTAGGATGCCTCCTGGACGCCTCCCTGGTGAGGTGTTCCGGGCACGTCCCACCAGGAGGAGGCCCAGGGGAAGACCCAGGACACGCTGGAGGGACTATGTCTCTCGGCTGGCCTGCAAACGTCTTGGGATTCCCCCAGAGAAGCTGGCCCAAGTGGCTGGGGAGAGGGACGTCTGGGCCTCCTTTATAAAGCTGCTACCCCCGCGATATTGCTAAAGTGTTTCTTTAGCAATAGTCCAATTGCTAAAGTGTTACTTTTACATTACGTTTGGGTGTGTATCCACCAATTTAGATGTTAAACTTTCATAAAAGCTGTCTTAATGCAAGAAACAAAACCCTTAAACACATGAAATAGCAAGTAACTTTAAAAAACTAAAATGGTTTTGTTAACTTTTCACATTAAGATGGATTAACAGCTAGTAAGATACCTTTGATTAAATTGGTATACTAATGTTTAAACCAGGCGTGTCAAAGCTACGGCACGCGGGCCGAATTCGGCCCGCCGAACGATTTAGTCCGGTCCGATGGCCAAATGCATTATCATTATTCAACGGCTGTATCTCCTCGCTGCATCGAGCGATCTGCACCAGATTTTTTGTGAGTCGTGGGGGAGCGACGCCGAACACGTTCGTGTGAATTGCACAGTGGACGGGCGAGCAAAATGCGTGACAGCATCTGCGGTGGCGGGCGGCCGGCGGTGTGCAAATCCCAGCGGTGGCCAATAGGCCAGAGCGGCGCTTTGCTGCGAGGGCCGATCATCACCGCTTGCGGTTTTAATTTCTTTTACATTTGCCTAGACTTTATGAAAGAATCACTGATAGAACAATGTCTGTTATAATTGAATTTCAACATTGGCCAAAATGGGCATTTGTAAATTGGAATCTTAAATGTAACTTGGCTGGCATATAATGATTGAATCATGTGAATGGCAAAATGATTGGAGTGCCTTCACAACACTAAATGTCAGCCTATATGCAGTTATTTACAGCTTCTCTGTCACACGGTCTGTTGTGCACCATTTAGAGAAAATCTCTCTTTTTTTTTTTTTTTCAAAAGGTTCCTCTGCCATCAATCCCTTGGCGTGGCGTGGCTCGATCAGGATACTTGAACCAAAGACATATCAAAACATACACCAAGGAAGTTGTGTGTTTGCCTTTTTCACCGGAGGAAACAGTATTCATTATACCTAGAGGAGAAACTCGGACTAGGTTAGCTCAGGCTGGCCTAGTTGGAAAAATTTGGTTTTCCACAGTATGGTCTTAAGACCAACTAAGAACTGAATTAACTGCAATCTTTAAAGGAGCATTTGGGTTATCAGAGCACCAGTCATTTCCATTTAAGTTTTTGAGCACCATCAAGGGGTGTGAAAAAACTTATGAAACCAAAGGTCACCTCCAATTTTCCATTGGGTGGTATTCCATTGCATTACATTGTTTAGTTGATTCAAATTTGGTGAGACTGGCGTTTTAGTCTAAATAGTTGACTGCCCGTCTATTAAACTGGCCTTGTGCAGAGTTTTGTGTGCATTCTGTGCTGCCGACAACTGCATGCATGTTTCAAGTAGCCAGTTATTTAAAAACGATAAATTATTCTTTGTGTGGTTCATTAACATTGTCAAATTATCCGAAAGTCCCGCGAGGTACAAACAACTTGGCACTACTCCAGTGAAGCCAGGGCTCGGTCTCTTCAGCAAGTGTTCCTCTTGCACCACACACACACTATGACTACACGAGTGCCGACGAACCAGGGTTAGGGTTACTATTTTGGATTAATTTATGCACTTTAAAAACATTTATTTAAAGTTTTATTTTTACATGTTTATTTACAGCATTAAACGTTGAAAGATTTATTGTGATAGGCTGTATATTAACTTATTGGGAGAAAACTGGTAGTTCTGTGTAAAATCAGACATTGACCACCCCCATAGCCCCAAAATGGCATGATCCTTGTTTCACTGCGAAGCATTCACTGTGAGATTGACAGTCGAATCAGCCTCTGCCCATCGAATCTTCAACTATTGGGGGTCAGCCCTATTTGGTACTAAATGTTAATTTACTACTGTACTGTTAAAATGCTTTGTCTTAAATAATGGCTAAATTACCCCCTACAATTTGGAACACAAATACATAAGTAACTAATTTGATAAGTCTCAGTTGTTACATTTTGGTGTAATGATGTATGTATGTATGCTGTATGATTATTTTTGTACAAGCAGAATAGTTTTTTTTTTTTTTTTTGCTTTTTTCCTTTTCCCTCTAGAGTCTCCAAATGGATTCATTCCAAGAATGAACATTTCTCATGTACAGAATGGAGTGTACCACACTATTGGACAAATGATGTCTACCATCATAGTCCAGGGTGGTGAGCCTCCAGCCCTACTTTCTCCTCTTGTAGTAGACTACCTTCTCACAGGACACATCTTTCAGGTGAATGTCACTCCAGATTATGTTGCTGACAGGGAACTGAGAGAAGCTCTGAAGAAGGTATGATATGAGCAGATTTTTTGGCTTCAGCCCGAATTTCTGAGGCATTTATTTTAACTATGAATTTTTAATTGTTATGCTTATGTTTCCATTATGCACCTTGAGGTTGATGAAGCAACAACCAAGGATGAGCTGGAGCAAGCAGTAGAATGCTGTGATCCATGGCGATACCAAATCGAAGGTCTCCCAAACCCTGTCAGCATGGACAACAAAGATGATTTTGTACAGAAAGCAATACTGTACAATGTCCTCATTCAATGACAGAGTTGCTATGATCAGTTAGTCGAGGGTTTGAAGCACTATGGGGTAGGTTTAGACTGAAATCTAACTGGTATGGGATGCTAAATCCAGCCGATGTGCCCTTAAGCAAGATATTCAACTCCAAATTGCTCTTCCCTGTTCCAAGAGATTAAATATCTTAAAATGTAACAACATTAATAATATATTTGAAGTTTTCATGCACTTTTTTCCCCAATGTATAGGTGGATCTGTGTTAGATACAGGTACACTAAATATATAGGAAGAAAATCTACTCCTAAACTTATAGTTTTTGTTTTCACAGGTTCTGCCGCTCTGGAAAGAAAACCCTGGCATTAGGGTTCTTCTTGAGATGTCAGTGATGTCACAGCAGATGTTGTAGCTACACTCTTGAAACCAAACTACTCTGTTCTGGGAAGCAACAGAAGACCAAGAAAAGAGTTAATGGTGGTTAAGATCAGAGAGTTTCTCCACTGTGTGGAAGGTAATCGGGTGTGTTGACTAAATATGTTTTTTCCGACATGCTCTACATTTGCTTGATGAAAACTTGATACTACACAAAAATAGACTAGGAAAATGTGTGAAAAAAGGTTTTGGGTTTTCTGGTTTCTAAAAGGGACATGTCAGTGTATTGTGGTTCGGATATTGCCCATTGCTTAGCAGACCATACAGTTCGAATCATCAAACCCTTAGGCTCTTTTGAGATAAGCTAGGCTCAGGTTAGTGCTTTATAGACACTATAAATCAAAAGTTGACATTAAATAATTTAGATGATATTCAATCAGAGAGAGAAAACATTCAGCCACTAAACATTAGAATGCCAATACCCTACAAAACAAACATGGACTGAATTTAAATTAAGCTTTTGGTAATAAGTGTGACATGAAGATTCTCCTCTGTACAGGTGTGATGTCCTGACAATCTGTATATGATAGATTTTTCCAGGACAGGTTTGGGAACAAGTGATGTAGAGAATAACTTGACTACAGTCATAAATGTTACAAGAGGCCTGTGTGTCAAGTGCTCTGTCTTTATTTTATTATTTAAATGTCTACATTTCATGCCTGCTAAGGACAAAGCTATCATTTCACAATCTATAATCTATGACAAATGTACTTCAAGATATGCACAGATAAAGCTGTTTAGAAAATAAGTGTGTAATGTCTATTTTTATTTTATGTACCTTTTTAACCCTTGTAGAGAAAGACCTTGTGGGACGTCTGGATGCCAGGAACCTAACTGAGGCAGAAAGGGCATTTATCCTGACATTGACTCCTGGACACATCCTAGCTTTTGCAACAGGAAGCAGCAAAGTTCCAGCGACTGGATTTCTTCCTAGTCCAAAACTAACTTTTGTCCATGATGACACAAAACACCTTCCCATTGCTCACATATGCTCAAAAGAGCTTCAGATCTTTGTCAACAGTAAGAACCTCGCAGATGATGATGAATTTGATTACCATTTTCTGGTGGCTCTCATGAATGGAGACATTTTTAGCGCAGTGTAGTCTACAGAAGAAACCTAATTGCAGAGCAGTACACAAAAAAATCCAAGTAAACATGGTAGTGAGTAAATTTGTAAGCTCTTAAGTACACTACACATTAAACCACCTACGGGTAGGTTTGATGTGAATTTAGTTTTTACTAGTTTACAACATTTCATGTTGAAACTGTTCAGTATTAGTTAAACCTGTGCACATTGGTAGTATAAACCTTTGCACGTTGTTAGTATTTACTTAATCCACACCACTTGTGTTGAGGTTACATTAACATTCTTTAGTATGGGCAAAAGAGTTACAGTTACCCAACTACAGTTTTGTGCAATACAAATTCCTGTACTCTGTGATACAATGTTTTCCCCTTGTTACCATCATTTTCAAGAGGGTTAACTGCAACAACAAGTTATTGTAAGTGCTGCTCGTTAAGTGGGCAAAAGGAGTCATGTGCATGAGGTGTTGATGCTGAATCCACTGTTCTTTCTTCAGTTGCAGCATCTGGATGATTAAGTAACAGGAGATGTCGGTCTAATGTGAAAAGCTGAATAGGGGTTCTGTTCCCTTCAGAGCAAAGTGAATGATTGTTAAATGCAGCTTGAAACTCATCCAGTGTGCGATTGATCCTCGGAATGTCCACACAATGAAGACAAAATAAATCTGTTTCATTTTCTACATCTAAGGTCTCCATTGATTCTAGCTCATTGAAAATGGGCGCAAACACATCACAGCAATTTCTGTTCAAGTCCCGATTGAATCATTCAATGCGCTGGTTATGTACAGAACTTCCAGTAAACACAGAACTTTCACCTCTGTGTACTCTCATGTCTTCCCAAATCCGGGTATTTTCTCCTCCATGATCAGTTCTGATGTGAAGAGGTCGGCCATGTTTGCTGCTGGCTGTACTGAAGAGGTCCACAACTGTTTCAGCCCAATTGTTGTTGGAACACTTGAAAAACATTAACATTCTACTGAAACCATCCATTGCGCAATGTACAACTAATTTCCATCTAATAAGTTTGTGATTGCCATCTATATGCCATATATAGTTTGGAAAAGGCACAGTGTATACTCGTCGTCGTATTGTTGTTGTCCTCCTGGACTCAATACCGGCACCATCAACCCTTCTTACAGAGTCTCTGACACGACGTCTCTGCACCACAATGTTTCTGGCACGCAAATGTCCATTAAGCATAACTTCTCCTATATAAGGATGTCCTTCTTTTATCTCTTTTATGGTTGCATCCAATATCTCATCAGAAATGTTACTGAATTTTGTGTCTCTTATGTTGTATTCCTGCATGAGCTTGTACAACGTGGGTCTGGAGATCTGCAGGACCGAAGCTACTTCAGAAAGTGTTGTCCCAAGCAGCAGCAAACTCTCAATGTCCTATTTTGAAATGATGGTATGCCCATCCTAAAAAATAGAAGGGGAAACAGATAGGACATGAAAATAGAATATCTTATTTTGCCATATTAGAACACAGGCAACAGCAGAACAACTTTTCTCCTGAAACGTGCCCTCTGAAAGACTTCAAAATGACTTGACATTTCTAACTTTAGTCAGTTATTTAGCTGGATAAGCTGGATGTATGTTTCTTTTTTTTAGTTAACATTTCTCGAGTTAACTTAGGACAGCATAAATGTGAATGTGGGCAGAGCTGGAGGTGCCAGTGGGTTGAGGTTACCCTGTGGTGTGGTCGCCTGAAACATGAGCCCGTATAATGTCAGATACGACGGCAAAGCCCCCGCAACTTAATGTAACGTTAGCGAGCAAGCGATCGAGCTAACGTTAGCTCTCCAAGAACGTTATCATAGCTCTCAACTCTCACGCATTGACCGTGTGACACACGCATTTCACTGACTTCACACGCTCACATGCAACACATGGCATTTCACACGTAAACATGGAATTTCTCACGCATAAAAATCACAAAGCCCATCTGGGCTGCGGACGACAAAACTCCGCCTTCTGCTGAGCTGTTTCGGCTTCTTTCACAGCTTGTGGCCATCAGTAATTCCTGCTGCAGTTCGTGTTAACAGAGCAGCAGGAAGAGTGATCAGAGTTATGAATAATTTTAGTCTTAACAGTGGTGAAAGTGAGCCAGTAAGGTCCTGTACCGCGTACACAGGAGGGGAGGGGGCGGAGCTGCTGCGAGATGACTGGTTCATTCAGAACCAGCCATGGCTGCACGCTGGATCATAAAACAGTTCTGCTAACCAGATGCAGTTTAAAACGCCACTTGGTCAGTTATAAGTTTCGTTTTTATTAATTCTGCATTTTTTAACTACATGCACCGTATTTCTGTGCCTCCGCGCTTGCTCCTCTCCCCCCTCCTTTCCCTCGGAGCAGGTGCTTTCTGGGCGTCAGTGCGCCCAGAGCGCACTGACGAGAGCAATAGAGATTTGTCTGGTCAGCGCGGCGACTGACTGAGAAACCTGTCGCTGTGAAAGGTGATGAGAATGTTATAAACTGTAACAGTCTAGAAGTGCATTGAGCTGAAAAGAGGGAGAGATCAGCAGCTGGATCGTGCGTAAAGACGCAGCGGGAACCTCTGTGTGCTTCAGTGTTGCTGCTGAGGGGATCATAAAGGCTTGATGAAACTCAGCCTGATTCACCAATCAGGTTATAGATTCACAATGATAAACAACCCATAGATGAATGTGTAACAGTATAATAATTCGGTCAATAATTAAAATCTACTTAATTTTATTCAGTATTATTTGAACAATTGTGTATTATTTATGTTTTAATCCATTAACTGAACAATAAAGTATTAATATGTCTCTTTCTCTTTTTAACACAAGTAATACATGTCTACTTCATTGTCTGGTGGGATAAAAATGAGATGGAGTTGACTCCACTGGCTCTTCCAGGGTCCGGTTAGCCCCGCCCCAAACAAGCCCCGCCCCCAGATTAGCATAATCTCACTCCTAACTTTTGATAAAAGTTGAGAGGTCTGACGTTATCCACATATTAACCACAGCACAAAATACTAGGCTTCATACACTTGATAGTTTTGTAGCTAACCAGCTTATTTAAAGGTTACCATAACATCAACTTTGAATCACAGCTACAGAAGTGCATCACAAAGACCTCGACGCTAGCTTGCATTTGACTCATACGTTAACGTTACCTGGCTAAGTACATTAGCTAAAAGTAACTCCGTCCTGCATGCATTAATAAATTAAAATGAAACCCAAACTTACCGTTAATGGTATGGCTGGCAACGTTACCGGTGGAACTACACCCTGGAGGGCAGTCCGCACACCTGCCACAACTGCTTGCTCAATCTCTCCCAGTAGTGGAGTAACGTCAGACATTTTCCTTAGGTATCACCATCATCTTCGTTTTCTTCTTTGGGGGGGGGGGGGGGGGGGTGTTATGGTGGTTGTCATTAGGAAATGTTGCATTATCGCCATCTACTGGATTAAATTGTTTCTCAGTGCGGCATATTTACAGTGTCCTCCACAGATGGATCTCATGGCAGATCCAAGGTCATTGGTGTGGTCGAGAACCTGATAGGGGGCGTGGTCAATTAGCATATTTTCGAAACATTTAGATTTACCATTTAACATTTAGATTTAGATGTAACATTTAGATTTAACATTTAGATATAGATTTACCATTTAGATATCAGTTTAGCATTTAGATATGGATTTAACATTTATATATAGATTTAACATTTAGATATGGATTTAACATTTAGATATAGATTTACCATTTAGATATAAATTTAACATTTAGATATAGATTTAACATTTACATTTAACATTTAGATATAGATTTAACATTTAGATTTAACATTTAGCATTTAGATATGGATTTCACATCTAGATATAGATTTATCATTTAGATTTAACATTTAACATTTAGATATAGATTTAGCATTAAACATTCATTAAACAAACAAGGAAGAGAGACAACAGGGAAGGCAAGGCAGGGCAAATTTATTTATATAGCACAATTCAGTACAGAGACAATGCAAAGTGCTTTACATGATTAAAATATAGGAATAAAAGCAAGTAGGGATAGAATGTAGAAACAAAAAAGAACATTAAAAACAGTAAAACAGTTTAACTGGAACATTCAAAGGCAATTTTAATCAAATGTGTTTTTAATCTCGATTTAAAGGAACTCAGGCTTTCCACACTTTTACAGTTTTCTGGAAGTTTGTTCCAGATAAGTAGAGCATAGGAACTAAATGCTGCTTCTCCGTGTTTGGTTCGGGCTCTAGGTATGCAGAGCAGGCTGGAGCCAGAAGACCTGAGTGGTCTGGAGGGTTGATACTTTGATAATACATCTGTGATGTATTTAGGTGCTAAGCCATTTAGGGATTTATAGACTAACAGAAGTATTTTAAAGTCTATTCTCTGAGATACAGGGAGCCAGGGTAATGACTTTAGAACTGGGGTTATGTGCTCTACTTTCTTAGTCTTAGTGAGGACACGGGCAGCAGCGTTCTGGATCAGCTGCAGCTGTCTGATCCACTTTTTAGGCAGACCTGTGAAAACACCGTTGCAGTAATCAATTCTATTTAATATAAACACATGGATTAGTTTTTCCAGATCCTTCTGAGTCATTAGTCCTTTAATCCTGGAAATGTTCCTCAAGTGATAGAAAGCCGACCTTGTAATTGTATTTAGATGCTTTTGAAGGTTCAGGTCTGAGTCCATCACTACACCCAGGTTTCGGGCCTGATCAGTGGTTCCTAGCTGAAGCGACTGAAGCTGTGTGCTAACTTTTGATCTCTCCTCTATTGGTCCAAAGATTATTACTTCAGTTTTATTTTTATTCAATTAAAGAAAGTTTTAACACATCCAGGCATTGATTTCTTCTAGGCATTTACTCAGTGCCTGAACTGGTTTAAAGTCACCTGGTGACATGGTGATGTAAAGCTGTGTGTCGTCTGCATAGTTATGGTAGCTGATGTTATTTTTTATTATCTGAGCTAGAGGGAGCATGTAGATATTGAAGTGAAGGGGGCCCAGGAATGACCCTTGGGGAACCCCGCATGTGATTTTTGTTGTCTTTGATGTTAAGTTACCTACTGATACAAAATAGTCCCTGTCCTTTAAGTAGTTATAAAACCAGTGGAGAGCTGTACCACAGAGGCTGACCCAGTTCTCCAGGCGCTCTAACAGAATGGAGTGATCGACAGTATCAAATGCTGCACTGAGGTCCAATAGAACCGGCACGGTGGTTCTTCCACAGTCTGTATTTATATGGATGTCATTAAACACCTTGATAAGGGCGGTCTCTGTACTGTGGTGAGCACGGAAACCTGACTGGAAAACGTCAAAGCGGCTGGTCGTTGTTAAGAAGGTGTTTAATTGTTGAAATACAGCTTTTTCAATAATCTTACTGATAAAGGGGAGGTTTGAGATGGGCCTATAGTTCTGGAGTAGTAGTTTGTCTAAATTGTTCTTTTTCAGCAGTGAACTTAGGAACTTAGCCGCTGAATGATCTGCTCTAAGCTTTTGTGGTTTATTTGGCTGAATTGGGGCATTTTGTCAGAAGTAGTTCCAGCTGAAAACAGCATTGGTTCTGGTGTTGATATGGTAGTACAAAGTGATCCTCTAATTTTTAGGATTTTCTCAGTAAAGAAGTTAGCAAATTCAATGCAGGCCCTGGTGGAGTGGAGTTCGGAAGCCACGGACACAGGAGGATTTGTTAACCTGTCGACTGTGGAAAATAAGACACAAGCATTATTAATGTTTTTCTTAATGATCTCAGAGAAGAAAGATTCTCTTGCATTTTTCAGTTGTGAGTTATATCTGTAGTCTCCCTTTATAGATTTCATAGTGAACCTGCAGTCTGTTCTTTCTCCACCTGCGTTCAGCTTTTCGACATTCCCTTTTTTCACCTCTAACTGCTGGAGCATTTCTCCAAGGAGATTTTTTCTTCCCGGAAAGAACTTTCACTTTAACTGGAGCAATGCAGTCAGTGATGTCTGAGACTTTAGACTGAAAGTTATCTACTAGCTCATCTACTGAGTTGCAGCCCAAGGTTGAAGTAGCAGAGTAAGCTTGAATAAAAGCTTCTGTGGCATTGTCCTTAACCCTCCTGTTGTCCTCATTTTCTGTATACACCCTGTGTCCTCCGGGTCAAAATGACCCGTCTTCACTAACCCCCCAATATAAGCAGCTTAATTGAATTTTAAACACCAAATTTCATCTTGTTGTCATGATTTGAGTTTTTGTTATAGTTTATGTTGGTCTTTTTAATTAGTTCACTCTATTGTCTTTTGTCTTTTGGTGAGTCTAGTCCAGCATTCCCTGTTCTGTCTGTTCGTTTGCCTGTTGACCTGACCCAATTTGCGTTTTTGACTTCTGTGCCAGCCTGAGCCTGATCCTGTTATCCTTGCCTGTTTTTTCCTGCCCGCCTGTGTACCGACTTGGAAATGTTATTTGACCACTGAGCCTGCATATTCCCTTTTGAGCTTTATTAAAGCCTTTTTGTTTGCACTTTTTCTTGTCTGGCTGAATACTGGGTCCATCCGTCTCTCGTTCGTGACAGAATGATCTGGCCAAACATGGACCCATCGGCCGACAAACAGTGGCGGGCAGATGTTGGGAGATCTCTTTCTCAATTGGAGTCAGGTGTGCGGGAGATTCTTTTCCTCTTGGGTATCCAGACGCCTCCTGAAGCCTGCAGCCCGGGGCCTCCTGAAGCCTGCAGCCCGGGGCCTCCTGAGGCCTGCCGCCCGGCGCCGCCTGAAGCCTGCAGCCCGGGCCTCCTGAGGCCTGCCGCCCGGGGCCTCCTGAAGCCTGCAGCCCGGCGCCGCCTGAAGCCTGCCGCCCGGCGCCGCCTGAAGCCTGCCGCCCGGCGCCGCCTGAAGCCTGCAGCCCGGGGCCTCCTGAGGCCTGCCGCCCGGGGCCTCCTGAAGCCTGCAGCCCGGCGCCGCCTGAAGCCTGCCGCCCGGCGCCGCCTGAAGCCTGCCGCCCGGCGCCGCCTGAAGCCTGCCGCCCGGCGCCTGCCGCCCGGCGCCGCCTGAAGCCTGCAGTTCGGCACCGGCAGGACATTTTCTTTTTCAGATTCTGCCTCTGAGGATCCTGGCCAGCCGTCCGTCTCCGGGGGTCCTACTCCGTCGGCGGTTTCTGGGGGCTCTGTTCCGCCGATGGTCGCCAGGGGCCTGGCGTCGCCATCTACCTCTTGACGCTCCGGTCCACCGCCTTCCTCCTGGACGCCCGCCGGAGCACCAACCTCTCCGGGGCCGTCCTCCGGGACACCCGCCGGATTATCTGAATTGTTGCAGCCGTCCTCCGGGACGTCCTCCAGAAAACCTGACTCGTCGGGGTCGTCCTCTGGGACGCCCACCAGACTTTTGTTTCTTGAGACTGTTTGTTTTAGTCCGCCCTGTCTGGGTTGTTTTTGTTTATGTCTCGACTCTGTCCCTCCGTCCTGAGACCCCCTCCACCCACCCGATCTAGTCTGCTTTTTCTTTTTAGGTCGTCTGGAATCCGCCCTTGAGGGAGGGGCTCTGTCATGATTTGAGTTTTTGTTATAGTTTATGTTGGTCTTTTTAATTAGTTCACTCTATTGTCTTTTGTCTTTTGGTGAGTCTAGTCCAGCATTCCCTGTTCTGTCTGTTCGTTTGCCTGTTGACCTGACCCAATTTGCGTTTTTGACTTCTGTGCCGGCCTGAGCCTGATCCTGTTATCCTTGCCTGTTTTTTCCTGCCCGCCTGTGTACCGACTTGGAAATGTTATTTGACCACTGAGCCTGCATATTCCCTTTTGAGCTTTATTAAAGCCTTTTTGTTTGCACTTTTTCTTGTCTGGCTGAATACTGGGTCCATCCGTCTCTCGTTCGTGACACTTGTATATTGTAATTCACCACAAAATGTGTGAATACTTGAGTTTTTCCTCCCCACTTGAATTTCTATAGCTGGGAAAAGAAAAAAATGTGCAAAAAGGAGTTTCGAATGCATTTTTATTCATCTCAATAACTCATTTTCTGTTACTTTTCTCCAGTGAACAATTTAAGAGAATGTACAATACAAAAATATGAAAAATAACATAACCCATTCAACTAACTAGCACATGTAGGACAGTATGCAAGTGCACAGCCTTTGCAGATATATTTCTTACACCTGCAGCACACAGTGTGTGTTTTACAGTCCTTCTTTTGAGGGCAGAACTGACATCTCTTCCTCTTACTTGCCCTAGCAGGGGAAGTGGCTGTGGTAGATGGATCCTCAGGTTGATCAGGAGCTGCTGCACTCTGAATAGCTTTTACAACTGCTGCTGAGGCTTCTGTGCGGGGGACATGCTTCCTTCTTTCAATGAGTGGAGTTACAAGTGCCTTTCCTAGCTGCTCCAGGAACACCCTCCTCTTGTTGTGCTTACAAGACATCCAGGTTGGGTTGATCTCTCTCCAAATCACAAAGGCATTGTAGGAGGACACATCAATGATGTTGTGGAAGATGACCAGGGGCCAGCGTGCAGTCATTCTTCTGCAGCTATATGTCCCAATCACCTTATCTAGGTTGTCCACGCCTCCTTTGTTGTGGTTGTAGTCCAGGATTATGATTGGCTTCCTGTCCTCACGATCACTAACGTCGCTGTCTTTGTGCAGTGTGCTCAGAAGAACTACATTTTTGTTTTTCTTTGGGAGGTAGGAAACTAGAGTGGTGGTGGGTGTGAAGGCAAACCTTGAGGAGAAGACCTCTCTCTCCTTTGACGCAAGCAGTGCAGGTGGGAGCTCAGGCTTGTTCTTTCGAACTGTACCAACCATGGTGATCTTCCTCTTCAGGAGCTGCTGTCCGAGTTCATAAGAGGTGAAAAAAATTGTCACATGTCACATTGTGACCCCTCAGTCCCTCTGTCACATCAAGCACAACTCGCATCCCCTGGTTCTTCTCTGGGCATCCACTGGTTGACTTCCCAGTATAGACTTGCATTTTCCCAGCATAGCTTGAATTGGCATCGCAAGCCACCCATGACTTGATCGCATATTTTGCTGGCTTGCTGGGCATATACTGCCGGAAAGGACAACGACCTATGGACAAAAGACATTAGCATCAGTGATTAGTATCAGTGTCACAGAAAACAGTCAAAGAAATCAATAGTAAAAATCACTTTTATTACAAATATGAAAACATATTACCTCTAAATGGAACCGGTTGCTCATCCACTGTTACGTCAGGCCCTGGATTGTAGAGATAGGGCAACCGCTCCACCCACTTGTCCCATACCTCTCTTATGGCTGCAAGTTTGTCTGTCACACGTCTTGCTGGTCTTGATTCACGGTCATCAAATCGAATCAGTCTTGAGTAGGTGTGAAAGAGTTTGAGCGACATTGTGGCTCGGAAAATTGGCCTTCCACTCTCTGCATCCCATAGACTAGCTGCAGCCTCACCTCGGGACCTGTATACACCTGCTAGTATTAGCAGCCCTAAATAGGCCTAGAGGTCAATCTCATCCACCTTTTTCCAGCTGTCTCCATATTTGCGAAAACCCTCCAGATTTGTCATTTCCAGGATTATTTTTTCTATTGCTGGTGTGATAAACAGGT
The DNA here is from genome assembly GCF_011125445.2 of Fundulus heteroclitus. Classification (NCBI taxonomy): domain Eukaryota; kingdom Metazoa; phylum Chordata; class Actinopteri; order Cyprinodontiformes; family Fundulidae; genus Fundulus; species Fundulus heteroclitus. Next base: position 5,402,348 of record NC_046367.1, read on the forward strand.
AGAATATAGAACCAATATCATGGGCATGTGAAACGGCATACCTTGTGGGTCCTGGGGTCATCTTTACAATGTTTTGTTCTGCATGCCTGCCGTGTTGGTCATATGCTCCTCTCCTGTGGAACCAACTCCCAGTTTTGGTCCGTGAGGCAGACACCCTGTCTACTTTTAAGACTAGGCTTCAAACTTTTCTTTTTACAAAAATTATAACTAGTGGCTCATGTTACTCTCAGCTACCTTTTATAGTTTTACTGCTATAGGCTTAGGCTACTGGAGTATATCAGGATCTAATTTTCTCACTCTATTGAGTTCTACTGTTCTTCAATTATGCATTATGTGTTGTCATTTCTGCTTTAACTTTCTGTTCTCTCTCTTTTCTCTTCATAGTAGGTACACCTGGTCTGGCGTTCTGTTAACTGTGACATCATCCAGAGAAGACGGCTCACCCGCTACTACCATCTAATGTAGAACAGATTACTAGATCAATGTGTGCTTCTGTGCTTTTTGTCTCTCTTGTTGTGTCTCTGTTCTGTCTTCTGTAACCCCAGTCGGTCGAGGCAGATGACCGTTCATACTGAGCCCGGTTCTGCCGGAGGTTTTTCCTTCCCGCTAATGGGTGGTTTTTCTTCCCACTGTCGCTTCATGCTTGCTCAGTATGAGGGATTGCAGCAAAGCCATGTACAATGCAGATGACTCTTCCTGTGGCTCTACGCTTCCCCAGGAGTGAATGCTGCTTGTCGGGACTTTGATGCAATCAACTGGTTTCCTTATATAGGACATTTTTGACCAATCTGTATAATCTGACCCAATCTGTATAATATGATTGAACTTGACTTTGTAAAGTGCCTTGAGATGACATGTTTCATGATTTGGCGCTATATAAATAAAATTGAATTGAAATTGAATTGAATTGAATATGCTGCTGAGGACCATGTTATTTTGCCATTTTTTGAAAGGGAAGTCTCACTTTCAGCTTCAAGGTTTTCTTCTTCTTCTGAAGATGATTCATCATGCTCTGGGTTGTATTCCTCTCCATCTTCTTTTTTGGATACATCCTCTACTTCTTCTTCTGAATCAGAGTTGTCTTGCTGGACATGTGAGAAAATCACCTCTAAAGGCTCTTCAGTGTTGTAACGCACACTCATGGCTTCAGCACAGACACAATTCAGGGTCCTGCTATGCAGGACCTTTATAACCTCTGTAAATAACAGGTGGTCTTCTGAAGTCTGCGAGAACCCCACCTGATTTGCCTCGTTTACTTCTGCTACTGATTGATCTGAGACACAGCTAAAACTTTGTAACATTCTGTGGTTTGTAAATAACTCTGTGGCCTTGATTTCAACTCTATTTGGCTCACGGGTCATTTTGACCCAAAGACCATCTTTGTAAATTTTTTTGTACAGCTTACTTGGAAATGTGAATAAAAGCAACATTTAACTATTTTTATTGTTTTGGCCAATCTAGGCAAAGTCTTAAAATCTCAAGTTAAAAAAATAACATTTAGTGGATTTTTTTGGGGGTTTTAACACAGTGGCGGGTCATTTTGACCCGAGGACAACAGGAGTTAAAGGTGCGTTTTCTTATGATGTCCCTTTGGCTAAATGAGTCATTGGTAATTATGCTTTCAAAGGTGACAGAAAAGTGATCAGATAGGGCAACATCAGTTACATTGACATTAGAAATCTTTAGACCTTTAGTGATGATTAAGTCTAAAATATGTCTCTGTGTGTTGGCTGTTTAACATGTTGAGTTTAACAAAAGTTTTTAAGTGTGTCACACAGTTCTTTTGCACTTCTGTCTTCAGGGTTGTCAACGTGAAAGTTGATGTCTCCCACAATAATTAAACAGTCATATTCAACACATATCACACACAGGAGGTCACTAAAATCTTTAAAAAAGTTAGGGAAGTCAGTTATAACACCTTGCAAGGAGAGCACACAGAAAAACGTTCAATGGCGTAACGCGCACGTGACGTCACCATCTCAAGAGCAACGCCCCTTGCCGCTTTGGTAGGGCCAACAGGTAGAGAGCGCCCGTAGCCACCAGCCATTACACGCGCAACAGAAACAGCGATATGACCAACTTTATAGCCGTTAAACTTTCGCAAGACTATGTCCCAGGCGCACGGTTTACTGGTCGAACTGTCGAAGAACACACCAACCTTCAGCTCAAACGATGGCTTGAGTGTCGAGGGTTTAAAAAGACCGGAAAACGGGCCCAGTTGAACGAACGGTAAGTCATTGTTTTTTTTCCCTGCTTGGCGTTCATGGCGTCGTCGGCCGTTTTTTTTTCTCTTTGTAATCACCATCCAGGAATCGATGTTGCCAATAGGTAGCTACAAAACAACTGTTTACATCTCAGCTGCCATGATAGCCTATATGCTATCATGGTAGCAGGCGCTCGGTTGACAAAGGTAAATGGTATTCAAAAAACTCTTACCTGTTCACTACTTGATGTCGCTGGAATTGGGTCAGGATGTTCTTCGGTTGGGCCCTTTCCTCCAACAAAATGCTTGCTACATATGTACGTGAATTTGGTAACTTTTTCCGGGTTCAACTGTTGTGTAGGCCGACTGCACTGGTGTACTCAGGGCACACATTTCTCCTTGGCAGTCTTGAAGAAAGAAAGTTCCATAGCAGCAATGTTTAAAAACCATGGTCTTAGACTTGGAAAAGGCAGTCGTTTTACGAGTAAAACCAGGGGTAACGCACAGCTCTTTTACAGCGAAACAGCGGAGGACAGATCAAGCTTGCCCTACCGCGTACCACGTGATATGACGTCTCGTGACGTCACGTTCTAAAAATAGCTCGCTTGCGGTACGCCATTACAATTCTCCTGCTTGCTCTGAAACGTTCACTGTCACCTCTTTTCTTTTTAATTTTAAACAGGGAATCCCTGGTTACATTGTCAAGCTAGGGAGTAGGGTGAAGCAAAACAACTCTGTGACCTTCAAGATAATACAAAGCAGTTCAGTTGTCAGAGAAAGGAGTTGCCACAGATGGTGAGGTGCAAAACAACTTTATATCATGAGACTCTTTCTCTTCACAAAATCTTACTCTGTCACATAGGAGAGAAGGATTAGTCATCTGAAAGACACTTTAATATTAGAACAAACCTAAACTTAAAAACCTTTTTAATAGTAATGAGTAAATACATGATAACTACGGTGAATATAGGAAATAAAAACAAATAGAGAATAGTAAAAATGATTCTAATATTCCCCACTGTTTATCATGTAAATTTACTCTTTTTCTTACGTCACTTCAATTGTTCATGATGTCTTCTTTGAAAAAAGTAGTGGTTTATAGTCACTTGGTGCAACTGCGATCTTCCGTACAGCTGCATGTTGATCTTGGCTGTAAAGTGGATTGTCCTTTCTTCTGGTACTCAGTACTTCTTTATTTATTTATTGTTATTTAAAAAACAAAAACAAACGAAAAACCAAATAAAAAATCCTGCTGCCTCTCCAGAGTGGCATCTGTGCTTCAAGCTGCCCTGTTACCGGCCTGGTACAGGTGGACAGTAGTTGGAAGCCCCTCTAGGCAGGGGGTTCTGACCAGGATGCTGCTTAGGTGGTGTTCCGTTGAACACTTTGCACTGTGTGGCGTGGATCCAGGTGTCCCTTCCTTGGACCTTTCCTTGTTGCTGGCATGCACTGGCTCTGCTGAAACCACGTCTCAGCCTTTCCTTTCAACCTTTGGGGCACACTCAGTTGGTGTCTGTGGGTAGTGAACCTCTTTCACCTTCCTTTGAATCTTTTGCATTCTGGTGTATGCCTCCAAGACAGTCTGTATCTGAGAAAGATAATATTTATGTGTCAAATTTTGCAAGTTACCTCTGAATTCCGGTGGTTGGCATTTGGAGTCCCGAAAAACTCCTTCCAGTCTCCAACCTGGAATGGAATTAACTGAAACTCCGACTGACATCACAGCAAAAGGCAACACATCAATATAACATAATTCAGTTTGTGCACAGATTTTAGCCGATTGTTTTTTTAGGTTTTAATTCATCCTTTCCACCTTCCCCTGGGACTGGGGATGATGCATCAAACCAAACCTGTTTGAGACCTAAACTGGACTCCACGGTGCAGGTCCTGATTTCCTAAAGTAGGTTTCATTGTTCGTCCTCATCTTTTCAGGGAACCTATGCCTAAAAAAGCAATAGATAGTGAGACATTTTATCACAGTTATGCTATCCTCTCTTTCCTCAGGCTTCTGGTCGTCCTGTAAAAGCATCCATACACACAAACAAATACTTTAAACCCTCTGAAAGGGATCACCATGTCTGTGGAATCAAGACATATTTAATTCTGGTTTGCAATCAAAGTAAATTTTTCCTGTAACAATTTTAGAGAGTTCTTTGGATTAAAGTGACCACACATCGTACCACTTTTACCATATCCAACATAATTAGATGCCATCTCTCCTTCAAGTTTTCCAGCATTTGTTCATACCCAAATGTCCAACTCCATTTGCTTCAGAAAAAGTTCCTGTTTTAATCCTGGAGGAAACATCATCTTCCATCAGGTCCTTTTACAGCACCCCTCCTGCACTGACGCTCCTCTTCCATAGGCACCTTCATCATGTCAAAAATCCTGCACTCACCCTTTAACATTATGCTATCTGCCATGTTTATGCCTTTATATATATATATATGTGTGATGTTGGGTGACTCCAAGGTTTTGGACAGCCTGTTCTGTCTGAATACAGTCATAGAGAAACTTTGAATTTACATAAGGCACCACACTAGTTGTCAAAACATATAAAATATATAATTATATATCCCGTGATGAATAAAGCAGTCTTTTTAATCACTCTGGCTATTTTTCTACGTTATCTAACATTATGGATATGTACATTAACACCCTTCTCACCCCCCTGTTCTGAAATAAAACTGCATTTAATGCTAGTTTTGTTACAGAAACATCAACAAAAAATAATAAAGAGTTGTCAGGGAGTGTCCATTCAGCTGCAAATGGTAATCTTTCTAATCTTTCTTAAAGTTGGACAAACTGTTCCTCAGCTTCCTCAGTCCAAATCTAAATATTATTGAATTTTATCATACCTTGTATCTTCATGAGGTCTCTCAAAGGTTGCGTGAGATCAATGTACTCGGAATGTAGTTGTGACTGCAGCCATTTAGTCACAAAACGGCAACATGTTATTCACATGCTGTAGTTTGGGTTTGTTAGAATGCTTTGCTTGTGGCTTGAGGACATACTGGTTGTTCCTGCCAAATTGCAATTTTATCTTTACTAACCTTAAATGTAACTGTAGCACATGAAATGAATCCCACCTTCGTGGAATTGTGATGGGTGAGTATACCTCTGTTTCATGATGATCCGTACGTTCCCCTAATTCCTTTTCCTCGTGCTCAGCATGGAGAGAAAGAGAAATATGAAAAATTGTTTCTCCTGACATCATATATCGTTATAAATTGTTCAGCAGTAGCAGCTCAGCTCCTTAGGTGCAACATACATATTCCTAGAAATGACTGTCTGTGTTTTACCTTAAAAATTCTTGATACCAGTCTGTGTGGTTCCTGTCGTAGAACAGAGTGACATGTAGCAGGTCAGGTGCGTCAAGTAGGAACTTAGACTTTGCTTCCATAGCTGGAACACTGAGAGAACACTGGTTGTACCAGGCTCTGTTCACAGTCCCCCATAGATGTTGGCAAACTCCTACCCCACGGGTCACAACGGTAGACACTGTTTCTTCTCTGAATATCACATTCAGTGACAAAGTCTAAGTCCACAACATAGAGGCTGATAGTTGTCTGGAAATAGAGGAATGTGTCCACTAAAAGTTCATACAGTCATTTCCGCTGACAACACAGGGTCTGCAGTGCTCATGCTGCTCGGGGCCTCCTTAGGGGTGTATAAATATTGTCCATAAGAAGAGTTATCCCCTTGCTGGGGTACTGACCTTGTGGAGGTGAGGTCATGTTAGGATTTGGTGGCACCATGCCATGCTGACCTGCCGGTGGGGTGAAACAACCCACAGTCACGTGTCCAATGTCCAGGACAATCACAGTTGTATGCCGATGGGTGCTCTCACAGGTCCCGCTATATTACACTCTGTTCTCTGTTCCACCCCCATGTCGAGGACCAACAGACCTGTAATTATATGAAGAATAGAGAGAAGGAGGCAAGCCTCCTCTTTGGAGTGAATTAAACTGAGGTGACATCTTTAGAGTTGAAGATTCAACTGCTGATACCATCACATGTTCACTTTTTATTTTACTCGCTTTCTGTTTTGCTCCCCGTAATTGCAATTTAAATAACTGATGTTGTAATCCCCGCTTTTTTTGTTAATCCTTTCTCTTCCTCTCCCCATCCTGAGCCACATTGAAAAATTATGTAACAAATGTTTTTTTGTTTTTTTTTGTCCAGCGAGCATATTCACAATCAGGCATATCAGGATTTAGTTTCATCAGCTGTGATACTGAAGAGGGTACAACTTTTAACAGTATTTCTCTAAATAATTCACTGCTATTGTGGGTCCCAGTCAAATATAGGAACCATTGTAGAGGTGAATAAGGGAAAATGTTCTGTAACTGCATCTTCAATTCAATTCAATTCAATTCAATTTTATTTATATAGCGCCAAATCATGAAACATGTCATCTCAAGGCACTTTACAAAGTCAAGTTCAATCATATTATACAGATTGGGTCAGATTATACAGATTGGTCAAAAATGTCCTATATAAGGAAACCAGTTGATTGCATCAAAGTCCCGACAAGCAGCATTCACTCCTGGGGAAGCGTAGAGCCACAGGAAGAGTCATCTGCATTGTACATGGCTTTGCTGCAATCCCTCATACTGAGCAAGCATGAAGCGACAGTGGGAAGAAAAACCACCCATTAACGGGGAAAAAAACCTCCGGCAGAACCGGGCTCAGTATGAACGGTCATCTGCCTCGACCGACTGGGGTTACAGAAGACAGAACAGAGACACAACAAGAGAAACAAAAAAGCACAGAAGCACACATTGATCTAGTAATCTGTTCTACATTAGATGGTAGTAGCGGGTGAGCCGTCTTCTCTGGATGATGTCACAGTTAACAGAACGCCAGACCAGGTGTACCTACTATGAAGAGAAAAGAGAGAGAACAGAAAGTTAAAGCAGAAATGACAACACATAATGCATAATTGAAGAACAGTAGAACTCAATATAGTGAGAAAATTAGATCCTGATATACTCCAGTAACCTAAGCCTATAGCAGTAAAACTATAAAGGTAGCTGAGAGTAACATGAGTCACTAGTTATAATTTTTGTCAAAAAGAAAAGTTTTAAGCCTAGTCTTAAAAGTAGACAGGGTGTCTGCCTCACGGACCAAAACTGGGAGTTGGTTCCACAGGAGAGGAGCCTGATAGCTAAAGGATCTGCCTCCCATTCTACTTTTAGAGACTCTAGGAACCACCAGCAGACCTGCAGTCTGAGAGCGAAGTGCTCTGTTAGGAACATACGGGGTAATCAGAGCTCTGATATATGATGGAGTTTGATTATGAAGGGCTTTATACGTTAGAAGAAGAATTTTAAATTCTATTCTTGATTTAACAGGAAGCCAATGAAGGGAAGCTAAAATTGGAGAAATATGATCCCTCTTGTTGATTTTCATCAGAACTCTTGCTGCAGCATTTTGGATCAGCTGAAGGCTTTGAACTGCATTTTGTGGAATTCCTTCCATATAATAAATTAATAAAGACAATAAAGTTTAATCTAGCATGTGGAATGTTCGAGCATCATTTTCAATATCAACTGCAGCAGAAGCTGACAACACAGGGTCTGCGGTGCTCATGCTTCTCGGGGCCTCCTTAGGGGTGTATAAATACTGTCCATAAGAAGAGTTATCCCCTTGCTGGGGTACTGACCTTGTGGAGGTGAGGTCATGTTAGGATTTGGTGGCACCATGCCATGCTGACCTGCCGGTGGGGTGAAACAACCCACAGTCACGTGTCCAACGTCCAGGACAATGACAGTTGTATGCCGATGGGTGCTCTCACAGGTCCGCTATATTACACTCTGTTCTCTGTTCCACCCTTGACCCCATGCTGACCACCAAACTGCCATCTGCTTCCATATCCAGGACCAACAGACCTGTAATTATATGAAGAATAGAGAGAAGGAGGCAAGCCTCCTCTTTGGAGTGAATTAAACTGAGGTGATATCTTTAGAGTTCAAGATTCAACTGCTGATACCATCATATGTTCACTTTTTATTTTACTCACTTTCTGTTTTGCTCCCCGTAATTGCAATTTAAATAACTGATGTTGTAATCCCCGCTTTTTTTGTTAATCCTTTCTCTTCCTCTCCCCATCCTGAGCCACATTGAAAAAGGATGTAACAAATGTTTTTTGTTTTTTTTGTCCAGCGAGCATATTCACAATCAGGCATATCAGGATTTAGTTTCATCAGCTGTGATACTGAAGAGGGTACACATTTTAACACTATTTCTCTAAATAATTCACTGCTCTTGTGGGTCCCAGTCAAATATAGGAACCATTGCAGGGGTCAATAAGGGAAAAATGCTCTGTAACTGCATCTTCCAAGTAATAAATTACTAAAGACAATGAAGTTTAATCTAGCATTTGTAATGTTCGAGTGTCATTTTCAATATCAACTGCAGCAGAAGCAGGCACACATGTCCTAAATTGGCTCTAAAATCACCCAGGGCCAGTTTTGTGCCTTTAGTCAAATTATCTATTCCAGCCAGCTACAATCTACCACCAGCTGCAATGCTGAGAATTTCATTTTCCAGGGATTGCATATCATCTAATGAATAAGGAACATATTTCTCTGCTCCTAAATTATTTTGTAATAAGAGCATCTGAACTTTAGTGGGACTTTGAGAACGTGTCTACATAGAATAAGTACATTGAGATCTGTCCTTTAATTTTCTCCTAATACTTTCCGTTCCTGCTGATTTCTGCCGCTCTGTAAATTTTAACTTCTGTAGTAAAACGATTTAAACCAGTAACATTTGTCATAAAATCTTAAACATCAGCAACTCCATCTGAGGATAACTCCAAAACTGATGTATCAATAGACTTAATGCTGATAAAATCTATCAAACCAACTGGGTTGTACTTTTGCCAAACAACTTTAAGCTCCATTTTAACTTTTAACTTTTGGTTCTGCTGACTGGTGATTTCTAGACCTACAATTAGGAGAAGTTGTTAGTGGGCTAATTCCTGCTTTCTTTTGATCAACCACATCCAGGGCTAATGTATTATATCTAAACTAGGACTGTCAAATGATTAAAAGTTTTAATTGCAATTAATCGCATATTTTATCTTTTTATTTCATAAAGTATAAAAGCTCATTTGGGCATTTTAATATGCAATTTTTTAATAAATGACACAAGTTAAAATGATGCTTGTACAAAAAATATTTTTCATTTTTAGGCACTTTTCAGACTTGGAATGGCAACATCCTGGTGCCATAAAATGATAAACTCTAGCCAATAATGAGCTAAATCGCAAATCATAACGTCCTGATATTTACACAATGTATAAACAAATGTGTAAAAAAAGAAATATTTCATGCTGAAATTTTTAACTCCTAAACAAAGAAAGAAATAGTATTAAGCATTTACATATACATTCATACATTTTACACTTAGATAAAATCACAAGCTTTGTTATTTAGTTTTTCACTCTCTCGCATACACATATAATCCTGAGCAGTCCCTTAAGCCGGGCGTACACTGTACGAGTTTTTCCCCTTTTCGGGCCGATTCTTCAGTCGTGGGAGCATTTTTTGAATCGGCCGAATTTCAGCTTGATCGTAGAGGGGGGGAGGAGGGGGGACTGGCTTCTCACGACTACCTCCCGATCAGGAATCGGACGATCGGTGAAAATCAAACATGTTTGAAATTCAGTCGGCTGTCGTGAGGTTTTTGTGAGCGCATCCTGCTGTTCAAACAGAGCTACGAGGGGGCGCCCTCCCCTCCTCTCCGTCCCCGCCAGCGGAGGGAGGGAAGCGGGCGTCCCTGAAGCAACCTCCGCCCGACCCGCTCGCAGGGGCATTGGGGAGGGCGGCAACGCGCTGGCTGCCTGTTTCGGCAGTCCTCCGCGGTCCGCCGCCTGTTTCGGCACTCCTCCGCGGTCCGCGCTGGCCGCCTGTTTCGGCACTCCTCCGCTCGCGGGGGGGGGGGGGGGGGGGGGACCTGTCGTGCCGCGCGGCCGCTGGTGCGTCTCGTCCCTCCTCTCTCCCCTCTGTTCCCCCGACGCCCGGTGCCTCCTGCGGGCCTCGCCAGAGCTGGGCTCGAACCCCTGCTCTGGGTCCCTGTCACCTACCGTCGCTCGCCTGCCTCTGCCACCACAGCGAGCGGTCCCAGAGGGGGCACGACGTACAGTGTGAGCACTCCGGTCTCGTCCGAGCGTCGCGCTGCACAGATCGTGAGCGGTGAACTTTTTAAACCCCGCGGTTCCCTCGCACAGTTTGAGATGTATATAAGTACCACGACTGAAAAACTCGTACAGTGTACGCCCGGCTTTAGTTTGTCAAATGCAGAGACAGAAGGACTGCCCCTAGAGGGGTGGGCTACGTACCAAGCAGCAGGCGGGACATACCAACTAACAGAGACCAATCTTCGGCTGTTTTCAGCGAGGCTGGCGCTGTAGATGGAGTAACAGTAATCTACGGACTCTTTTCCTTTTTTTTAACTATTATTTATCAAAATTTGTGTCTTATGAGGCACCAGAAAAACATCCTAGTCCTTGGCCAAATGCCCTTCTACCCCACATGTCCAACAACATTTTTTTTTTTCACAATTCTTTACCTGATGCCCTTCCTTCTTGCAATGCCAACATCTATTTTGATTTCCTCTAAATCCCCCTGTTCCTGAAAAAACTAGTGGCATTTAATTTTCCAGTCATACACACAAGCACACACAATTTACACGGCCATTCCGGATGCCGCTTCCCGTCCTAATTACATAGACATTTTATGGGCTCCGCTCCTGTACACAGACGTTATGGGCTCTGCTCCCTTTAAGTACCTATCATTGCCTAGGATTATAGAGTTTGATTTACGTGATGACCCCCAGTCACCTGCACCCTTTTAATCAAACTTCACTCACCACTGTTGTCTATCCTCCGTCGAAATTCCCATCAACTCGTCAGATTCCAGGAGGCGAGATGGACAAGGCCCTTGGAAAAGGATCTGAATGCAGTGGCTACTGACTTCCACCCGGTTCACCTCAACCAATGGAATCCTCCGGTATATTGGGATCCGGCTCGCAGGACCAATTACATGTCAGGTTCAAACACATAAAACTTTCATTAAACAAACACAAGGAAAAGAGACAACAGGGAAGTCAGTTGTAACATCTTGCAAGGAGAGCGCACGGAGAAACGTTTGATTACAATTCTTCTGCTTGCTCTGAAACGTTCACCGTCGCCTCCTTTCTTTTTATTTTCAAACAGGGAATTCCTGGTTACATAGACCCTTTTCACGGTGATGTCATGCAACTTCCGTTCTGCGGCGAAGCAGGGTATCTTTATTTCCGCTTTCTCCGCGAGCAGTGTTTTTACATAGGGAATTCACACAGTCACTCACCAATCTACCCAAATTTCGTTTGGGAAACGTGCACAGATTGGCACAAAAGCTTTCGGCCACACCTGCCTCCAAACTCGACAAAGATTACAAGTTCTTTGTGGAACAATACCTTTTCGATTATGAAGGTAAGAGCTTTGTCTTCTTAGCTCTGTTGTTAGCATAGATGCTAGGATAATGATAGCAATGCTACTAACAGGACTTTTGTCATTTATTAATTTTCTATTTCTCTATTGTATTGCTACGCTAGCTTTATTGCTATATCAGCTATTCTGTTTCACAGCTTTTAGCCAAAGAGTCACACCAGGGATATAGTTGATGTATAATGTTGAGCTTTTTCTTACTTTGTTTTGGAACAGTGTCAAATGCTGTTGGCCACTTGGTCACAGTTAGAGCACGCTGTCACAGGTCTATGAAGATAAATGAGGAGCCTCATTCCCTTCAGCTTTTTCTTTTTGTGTAGTATTTTACTGCCGTTGCAGACTTTGCAGTATCCCACAAAGTTCCTCTGTGGGTTCAGTGTGTTTCTCAGTCTCGTCAGTAGATTTGGAGCCTCAATTAATAAAATAATTCTGCCCATTCCTGTTAAAAATGCGATAGTTTAGGACATCAAAAACTGAGAAAGATGCTGTCAATAATGTTGCATGCACACTAATCAGTTTATTATAGTATTTATGGATTATGCTGCTGCCGGTGCAAACCCCTTGTGTCCTATACTGTTATTTTTCAGGAACTGACCAAAAAAACATGGATTTTAAAGAACTTCAGACATCACACTTCATATATTTTAGTTATTTATTACATAGATACTTCATAGCTGCTCTGTCCATTTTACCTTTTACCTGTCCTGTTTATCGTGCTGCCTTGCTCCGGTTCCCCTCTGCCTTACAGAAGAACCTGCTGCCGAGCTCTGGTGGGTTCTCCCCTGAACTGTCAATTCTCTGCCGAGCTGTGGACCGTGCTGCCTGTTCCTGGTTCCAAGAAGTCTCTCTCCGGGTCGTCAGCTCCTGCCAACACCATCACCCTGTTCCCGTGCCGTTCTACCTCGCTGGTTACATCACCCTCCATCCCATCAAACCTTTAATAAAGACTTTGATTTTAAGTCCCGTGTGTGTGGTTCTGGGTTCATCCATAGACAAATTGTGACAATTAGACTTAGACAACTTTATTTGTCATTTTGTATGCACAGAGTGAGTACAGAACGAAATTTCGTTTGCATACAGCTTGAGAATTACAGTAAATTACAGGATAAAGTCCAGCAGTGATTTAACAGTTTGAACAATTGATTGATTTAACAATTGAAATGTAAACAATGCAGGAGAAAGAGACAGTGTGCAATCACAGTGTACAGGTGAGTATTTTTAAAAAACAGTTGTATGTGCAGAAATTAATTAATTTCTCAGATTAATTTCCTTTCATTAACAAATTGATTTTGACAGTTCTAATAAAAATTTATGTGGTGACCCACTGAAATTATCTTGGGTAAAGCTAAATAAACTTATAACTCAATTATCTTTTAGAAAGAAAGATGGAGTTTAATTTGTTAAAGACCACTTGCAGAGACGTAGGTCTCCTCGGAAGAGAAATGCTGACTGCAGACGTAAGTGCTGCCGCGAAGAATTTTTAAATTTCTTTGCGGCAGCGAATAAAGTAAGGGGAACAATGTAGCAGATAAATGTCTATTTTTTTCACTCAGTGAACAAAATTTATTTCTATAATAGCAAAGCTACAGTAATAATTTTATAACATCTACATCAGATTATTGATAGGTAAAGTAAGCTAACAAGCTGCTGCATGTTAGCTTTGATCTTCATGTTAAAGTCCCAATCAAAGCATCTATATAACAGCAATGATCGCTACCAATACAAAGGGAGAAAAAAAGATAAACGTGTCAATAAGACACGTTTAATATTGTGCTTTCAGTCTTACCCAATGAAATCGCGCTGATTTCTGATAGGTAAAAGTTTGGTAAGGTAAGCTAACAAGCTGCTGCATGTTAGCTTTGATGTACATGTTACTGTCCCGATCAAAGCATCTATATAACAGCAATGATTGCTACAAATTGTCAGGATTTGTTCTGATGAACCCGAACACCACCACACTCAGAGCTGCGTTTTAAGGAGTTTTAATGAAGGCTTTGAGTAATGGAGATGGAGACCAGAGACTGTACCAGACTGGAACAGACGAGTGGTGGTGGAGATGGCTGAGGGTGGAGACGCGGCGGAGCTGGAGCAGGTAGTCGGCTGAGCACGGAGTCTGAGGTAGGGATCTCAGGCAGGAAGATGCAGAAAACACAGGCTAGTTGACGTGTGAAACTCAGGCAGGCAACAAGGTGAGAATGCAGATGACCCAGCGACGAGGAGCAGACTGAAGAGGGCTTATATAGGAGAGCTAGCAGGTGTATTGAGTCCGGACTTGATTATTGCAGCAGGTGAAACTGATCCAGCATGGAGTGAAGCAGGGCAGAGTGGATGGTGGAAGGATCTGAAACTGTCCATGGTGCAGAAGGGAGACCTGCACCCTGACACAAATAATAAGGAAAATAAAGATAGTCAATACGACACGCTTAATATTGTGGTCTCAGTCTTACCTTATGAAATCGCGCTGATTATCAGTGAAACATGTCTTCACCTCCCGAATTTTCTATGTAAAAGCATGTAGCCGGAAGTAAAGATACCCTGCTCCGCTTCGAAACGGAAGTTGAGTGACGTCATGTGAAAAGGGTCTATTGTCAAGCCAGGGAGTAGGAAGAAGCAAAACAACTGTGTGACCTTCAAGATAATACAAAGCAGTTCAGTTCTCAGAGAAAGGAGTTGCCACAGATGGTGAGGTGCAAAACAACTTTATATCATGATACTCTTTCTCTTCACAAAACCTTACTCTCTCACATAGGAGAGAAAGATTAGTCATCTGAAAGACACTTTAATATCTGAACAAACTCAAACCTACATTTATGTTACCCTGAGCTATTTCTATAGTTATGCTGCTATAGGCGTTGGCTACTGGTGGAAATCAGGGTCTATTTTTCTCACTCTACTGAGTTCTACTGTTCTCCAATTTGCATCGCCTGTCATCATTTCAGCTTTTAACTTTTTGTTCTCTCTTTTTTTATTGTAGGTACACCTGGTCTAGCATTCTGTTAGCTGTGACATCATCCAGGGAAGACAGATCACCCGCTATTACCTCTAATATAGAACAGATTTCTGGATCAATGTGTGCTTCTTTGCTTGTTTGTCTCTCTTGTTATGTCTCTGCTCTGTCTTCTCTAACCCCCAGTCGGTCGAGGCAGATGACCGTTCATACTGAGCCTGGTTATGCTGGAGGTTTTCCTTCCCATTAATGGGGAGTTTTTCTTTCCACTGTCGCTTCATGCTTGCTCGGTATGAGGGATTGCTGCAAAGCCATGGACAATGCAGACGACTCTCCCTGTGGCTCTACGCTTCTTCAGGAGGAGTGAATGCTGCTTGTCAAGGATTTGATGCAATCAACTGGGTTCCCTTAAATAGGAAATTTTTGACCCAATCTGTATAATCTTATTGAATTTGACTTTGTAAAGTGCCTTGACATGACATGCTTCATTAATTGGCGCTATATAAATAAAATTGAATTGAATAGAATTTGCATGTTTCCTGTATTTGGGTCGGGTTGAGGTAGGGTTATATTTAAACCAGAAGTGAACCGCACCAGAGTCCGTTTGGAATCAGATCAAAAAGTGTGTTTTAGTCCGGTTGTTTCGTCCCAAATGTATTCACACCTAACCTGACAAAAGCTAGACGTATGTTGCTCCGCCTAGCTCAACTCGCATACATCTGGGACACCGCCATATGAATTGCCTTTATTGAAGGCTGGGCCTTATCAAAAATTCTTGCATATGATTGGATAAGCCACTTGTCTGTCATCTTTATCGACGTGCTATTTCAACCACTCACACTGAAGCTAACCCGTGACACTGATGATAGCGACGCAGAAATAATAAAAAAAAAATGTAATGTGTTTGCGGCTCTAGAGGCACGCGTTTTATTGACAGTGAGCTGACAGGAAGAGGGGGAAAGACAGGCGGCAAAGCGCCGCAGGTCGGAGTTGATTCCGGGCCGACCACGTTGAGGACTAAAGGCCTCCTAATATGGTTTGCGCTAACCGCTAACCGCTCTGGGGCGCGTCCACGTCTGCGCGTCCGCTGCAGACGCGGACCTGCCCTGGAAAACAAAACTTGCCAAATCCGGTCGGGAGAGAGGGGAAAACATGGTTTCCACCAACACAACAAAAGCCTTCAGAGGCATTCTCTGATGTTCTTTTAATAAAACAATTTTAGGTAGATTGGACAACACGGAAGAAATATTAGCATCAATGTTAACGCTTGCTTCTTCGACGAGCCACCATTGCTATCAAAACAGTCTCACGTCATGGTCGCGTCTCCACTACGTCACATCTATGAAATGCCAGCCCTGCGTCCTGATTGGCCAGACCATAAAATTGGTTGGAGAAATCACTCTTTATGGGCGATGTCCCAGATGTATGTGAGCGGAGCTAGGCGGAGCAACATACGTCTGGCTTTTGTCAGGTTAATTCACACCTGCACAACAGGTCCATACCACAGGGGGAAATAAACTCTGGTCCATTTAAAGTGGACCAAACATAAAACATTTTTATGCTGATGACACTCAGCTATATTTATCCATAAATCCTGATGAATCCAATCAGTTACTTCGACTGCAGTCATGTCTTGATGACATCAAAAGCTGGATGACTTTAAATTTCCTGCATTTAAATTCTAACAAGACAGAAGTTGTAATCTTTGGGCCAGAGTCTTCAAAAAATAAAGTTCTTAATCAATCCCTTAATCTGGATGGCATTAACTTGGCCTCTGGTAATAAAGTTAAAAATCTTGGTGTTGTTTTCGACCAAGACATGTCATTTAAATCCCATATTAAACAGGTTTCCAGAGTTTCCTTTTTTCACCTCCGGAATATCTTCAAAATTAGAAACATTCTGTCCAGGAGTGATGCTGAAAAACTAGTCCATGCATTTGTTACTTCAAGGCTGGACTATTGTAATTCTTTACTATCAGGAAGTCCACAAAATGCAGTTCGAAGTCTTCAGCTGATTCAAAATGCTGCGGCAAGAGTTCTGATGAAAATCAACTAGAGGGATCATATGTCTCCAATTTTAGCTTCCCTTCATTGGCTTCCTGTTAAATCAAGAATAGAATTTAAAATTCTCCTTCTAATGTATAAAGCCCTTAATAATCAAGCTCCATCATATATCAGAGCTCTGATTACCCCGTATGTTCCTAACAGAGCACTTCGCTCTCAGACTGCAGGCCTGCTGGTGGTTCCTAGAGTCTCTAAAAGTAGAATGGGAGGCAGATCCTTTAGCTATCAGGCTCCTCTCCTGTTGAACCAACTCCCAGTTTTGGTCCGTGAGGCAGACACCCTATCTATTTTTAAGACTAATGTTAAAACTTTCCTTTTTGACAAAGCTTATAGTTAGAGTGGCTCATACCCTGAGCTATCTCTATAGTTGTGCTGTGATAGGCCTAGGCTGCTGGAGGACATCAGGGTCTAATTTTCTCACTCTACTGATTTCTACTGTTCTTCAGTCTACTGTTCTCCAGTTTTGCATTGTATTACATTGAAATGACTGTCGTCATTTCAGCTTTTAACTTTTTGCTCTCTCTCTTTTTCTTCATAGTAGGTACACCTGGTCTGGCGTTCTGTTAACTGTGACATCATCCAGAGAAGACGGCTCACCCGCTACTTCCATCTAATGTAGAACAGATTACTAGATCAATGTGTGCTTCTGTGCTTTTTTGTTTCTCTTGTTGTGTCTCTGTTCTGTCTTCTGTAACCCCAGTCGGTCGAGGCAGATGACCGTTCATACTGAGCCCGGTTCTGCCGGAGGTTTTTCCTTCCCGTTAATGGGTGGTTTTTCTTCCCACTGTCGCTTCATGCTTGCTCAGTATGAGGGATTGCAGCAAAGCCATGTACAATGCAGATGACTCTTCCTGTGGCTCTACGCTTCCCCAGGAGTGAATGCTGCTTGTCGGGACTTTGATGCAATCAACTGGTTTCCTTATATAGGACATTTTTGACCAATCTGTATAATCTGACCCAATCTGTATAATATGATTGAACTTGACTTTGTAAAGTGCCTTGAGATGACATGTTTCATGATTTGGCGCTATATAAATAAAATTGAATTGAATTGAATATACCATAAATTCTCTTTTATGAGAGATATTGGCCAGTAGCTAGACAGACGTGTGGGATCTTTATCTGAGTTGAGAATAATATTTATGTTATCATGATTAATGTTTGGAAAGGTTTCTGGAATTCCTGTGACCCTCCGTTGGAAGGTGGGGAACAGCAATGGCCAGAATTCAATGTAGAAATCTGGCAGGGAAGCCATCAGGTCATGGAGCTTTGCCATTATGCCGACTTTTAACCGCTTAATGCTGATCACTTTCTGCTAATGGTAACTCCAGAACCTTTTTCTGTTCCTCATTTAATTTAGGAACATTAAGTTCATTAAGTCCTCCACATCCTGAAGACATACAGCTGCTCCAGGCCATCACACTACCTCTACTCTGTTTGCCTGTTGATAAAAAGTACTGTTTCTGAAATAATCTGGTATTATAACACCCAATGTCTCAAACCTTCCAAAAATATTATCTTTTTAGTCCAAAGAATACTTTCCCAAAAGTCTTGTGAATCACCAAGGTGTTTTTTGGCAAATATTAGATGGACATTTGTGTTCTGTGGTCAGTAGTGCTTTTGACCTTGGAACTCTTCCATGTATACCAGTTTTGTTCAGTCTCTATCTCATTGCATCATGAACACTGATCTTCTCTGAAGTTTTCTGGCTTCTTGGTTGAGTCATTGATGCACTATTGGAGTCATTGTGTTAGGTAACTGTTATAGAAAATATTATTCTATTATTCACTATGGCCTCACACCACTCGGACGTGGGAGGCCTGGAGACATGATGGCTGTGTATAAGATCCACTTTTTGCTGAGTGCAAGGCTGAATGCTGCGTAGAATGATTATTGTCTATGATAGACTGTTTTTATTTCTCAAATCAAAGCCACTGTGCGGTATAAGGGGAAGCCGGAAAAGCGAGACAGACAGAGACAGGGCAGACGCAGACCGCAGCGGAACCGTAGGGTGCGATTACTTTCCATCTATGTGATCTCTGCTCTGTTTTTCAATAAAAGTGCTGAAACTATATCACCGCCGTCTCCTCATTTAGTAAAGATGGGAACTAAGCTACTATTGTTTAGAATTCCATCTACATTTCCCATAACAGTAACCTGCTCCTAAGAAGGTCTTCTATTTTGTATAATGGCTCTTGCCGTGGTTTGCTTAGCCATAGAAATGGGTTTGGAACCCTTTCTCAGCAACAAGTGTTTAACAGAAGTCATCATCTTTGTCGTTTCTCGTTTATTTATGAATTTCTTAGATCAGAGCATATGTTGCTTTTTAAAATATCCATTTGCATACTCTGTAAAAGTGTTTTCTAGATAATACAGTTCAGGAAATACTAGTATCTTATTTTTAAGTTCATCTTTTTAAACTGAACTTAGTTTCCCCCCACCCCCACCAAAAGAAAAAAAAAATCACTGAGAACATAAAATGTATATTATTGTAGTGGTGATTGTTTGTCAAACCAAACTTTCAATAAAAGTTCCTCCAGCCACTAAGAGGCACTGGGGTCCAGATTCCATACGCAGGCAAAAGAAGCTGTGATGTCCAAATTTGTTGATTGTTCAGGAAGGTTTATTTGTGTTTCCTTTCAGCCACAATTACAGACTTCAAACTTTCCTTTGTTCTCAC
Organism: Fundulus heteroclitus; assembly: GCF_011125445.2. Lineage (NCBI taxonomy): Eukaryota > Metazoa > Chordata > Actinopteri > Cyprinodontiformes > Fundulidae > Fundulus > Fundulus heteroclitus. The sequence continues at coordinate 5,421,740 of NC_046367.1, forward strand.
TCTGTCAATCACACTCTGCTCTCTTGCTCTGGTAAAAACCATAGGCCCCAAACCCAAATGCCTTGCTGGTCTTTTACCAGGCCCCTATACTTATAGAAAAGTGGACTAACCCACATGACTTCCTGTCTAACTCAAAGAATGAATAAGAAAAGTAATAAAACAAAAAATTAAACAAAATCAACAATTATTAACCTGCAAATAAATACTGTAAATAATACAAAAAATATACATTTAAGAATTACCTAACAAAATTCAAATGAATAAAGAAATCAAGAATAAATAGCTCCAACAATTATTGTGTGGTCGTATGTGTATCATAATCTTTCACTTGACGATCATGACAAAGATCCAAGTTGTTCAGAATATTTTAATTCAATGGTATTAAAGAATACACATTTAATACCAGGAATCCATGATTCTCCTCATGCTCATGAATCTCATGCCACTCATGCCCATGTTCATGAAGTTCCTGTACTCTCCAGGCCTCAGGTACATCATCCTGCCTCTGTAGTGGGGCTGCTCATACATCAGCCAGTGGCCGTCCATCACATGGCAGGACATGCAGTTAGACATATGGTAGCGGTCCATAACAGAGTCACAGTCATCCATCATCTCATACATCTGACCCCCAAAGTTCTCCCTCTCATAGATCCTCATCCTGTAAGATCCCCTGTACTGTAAAACATAAAAAGGGTTAGAATGTGTTTGTAGCTTTAGAAAATAAATGCTATCTAGAGGTGAAATGTCCTACCATGGGAATCATGCGGCAGGACCTAATGCAGTCATTCCAGCCCATCATGCTCATGTAGTCAGCATACTCTCCCTTCCTCATTAAATACTGGTTTCCCATGTAGTTTGGGCGATCATAGACCATGAAGCAGCCACCCTCCACCCTGCAGGAGTGACACCTGCTCATGTAAGAGGACATGTCGGAACAGTCGCTCATGCACTCATAGGAGCGACCTTGGAAGTTCCTTTCCTCGTAGAAGATGATCTAGGAAAGAGAGAATTTTAGAAACAAACAGCGTCAAGCCTAAAAATAAAAATAGCATGTATTAATTAACCAAAGATTGAGTACCTTGCCCCTCATGCTCATGTTGCTCATGTTGGCTGTGGATGAGTGGTTGCTCTTGCTCCTGTAGTGCATTCCTACCTGGTTTAACCCTTTCCTTTTATACCTGAGCAGTGTAAAGAACTAATGACCCACCTTCTATAGAACTCCTAACTCAGCAACCTTTTTTGTCTTTACTCTTTAGAAAAGCCTTTCTGTCATGTATGAAAGAGGTTTCAGATTTCCTTACATAGCATTTGTTCAGTGTCTATCCATGGATGGTCTAAGTTATTTTTCCAAATCCATTTTAAAATATATTGTGATCTATGTGTGTCAGTGATAAAATAATTATATTTGTGAAATATGTAATGAATTAAGTTTCTGTATAAACAAAAACACAGAACCTTTACCCAATAGTTGACATGACACTTACATGTCATGTCAAGATGACTCTGTGCTTCCTATAAGGCTGGTCGACCATGGCAATAGGTACCATAATCTATAAACAGCTCTTAGATAAGACGGTGCCCAATGCCAGACATATCGTCAAGTGTTTGTCAGAATGTTTCATGGTATCAAGAATGATTTATCAAGATCTAAACAGCTATCTAGTGTTTTGCTATTACACACTGTTTAAAATGATTTAGTGTTTAATAAATAACTCTGTCTGCTGTCTGGTGAATATCATCCCAAACAGCTGATTTTAGGACAATAGTTGAAAGGAACGATTCTAGCACTGGCGTTCTTTTATCGGCAAACTCGGCACAAATATAGAATAAGGAGTGACTTCTCTTCAAGTTCAAGAATTTATTAACAGAAATAAAATGAACATCCAAAGCACATCACTATAGAATGCTGTTTATGTGAATTAACACTATATTTCAATCAATAAATCCTCTCTAGTGATCCTTGCTAGTGAAACTTAACTAAAACTACTAGCAAAATGAAGATAATAAGAAGCTAAGGAACTATGTACACAAAAAATACACAAAAAGACAAAAATCAAATGGTTGATCACCATCATCAGAACGATTCAGCGAATCCTGGTTCACTGTAGATCTAAATTAAAGAACCAAAGTTCATCTTAAAGAATATGGAATGAGATTAAATTAGTTTAACTAATTCAGAACAACATTTGGTATGTGTTTCAACCCACTCCCAATGCAAATCCTGAGTTAAACGAAACATTATTTGATAAAACAACATTTTAAAGAATGATTTGCTCAGTAAAATCTGTAACTTAGAAGCTGGATTTTATTAATGCGATTTTTCCTCTGGAAAGCTAGAGGTTGCTGTAATGATCAGTCGCTAAATAGGTTAATCCTAAAGTTAAACAAAACACCTTTATATCATCAATGTTCCATATTAATGCGGTAGTAATGCTCATAGTACGATGGCAGAGCGATATGAAAACAATTTTTTTTTTAAACGTATGATATTCAGGTAGCTAATAGCATTATGCTAGCAGACATTCAGCGCTACTTTTAAAAGGCCTTAAGCTCTATTTTGGTCGTAATGAGCGGACCAGAAAACACAAACATCAGTATCCCATCAATGTATAAATATTTAAAGTTTGTTATAACCACAAAAACACACTAATACTACATTAGCATTGCATCATTTCAAAGAATAATAATTGAATGTTATTGAACTCACAATGAGAAATTCACTTCTGCATCTTAACCCATCCCCTTGGGGAGCAGTGGGCTGTCACTGTGAGGCACTCTGGGTCCCTGCAACCTTCTCAGAGCACAAGCGCACTTCTCTAACCACTAGGCCAACACCTCCCCTCAAAGAAGCTAGTGAGACCTATCCTGTAAACTCAGTCAAGCTTTAAAAACACTGTGAAAACAAATTAAGTAAACTTTCCCAGTTTATTTCTCTGCCTAACCTCTCCCTTTGTCTCTGGTTGTGGCGACGAGCATCTGGTTGCCAGTGAATTACTTTGAGGTTTCCCTCGTTATCTTAGCAGTGAGCATGCTGCTATGTGGCAAGCTGATACGTGGCTGTTAGGAGGCGGCTCCGGATCCTAGGCCCTAGGAAGCTCAGGGCTGCAGCATGTGTGAGTTTGCGTGGCGGAAGCGGGGACCTCTGCTCGACTTCCCTGGTGCCCACAGGCCCCCACAAGCTGCTGCTTGTAGGGGCCTGTGGCAGTTACAGTGGGCGACTTCAGAACAGCCCCTCCTCTTAGCTAGGCATGGCCGCAGAAGAGGAGGCTGTTCTACGATCCCAGATAAACCACCTCAAACTTTGTTCTGAAGCTCAGATTCTATCATCAATTTTTTATTTACATCTCAACCTTCATGCATAAGTTTAAATTTTTTTTAAACCCTTATGGACTATAATTTAATTGTGTCAGGTCATTCAGGCTGTTAGAAATATTGATGTCCAGGTACCTGATGTTTCCGATCTCTAAAGGGATAGTTGGACAGAAATGAATAGTCGAGGAGGCAGAAGTACCCATTTGTTCCAACTGATCGGGTAGTATTTTATTGTAGAGAACTTATTTCTGAGGGTTATTGTCTTTCTAACAGAGGGGTTTGCGTTTTCTAGAAATAACAACCTATCATCAGCATATAAAAAATCGTAGATTTTATGAACTAGTTGGATTCTCGCTCCGGGCACTAGGGGTTGCTGTAGCAAGTCGGTGGCTAAGAGGTTACAACATAAAGTTATCAAAATTGCCTATACCAACATTAATATTCGATAGTAATGCGGGGATAAGGCTCATAGCACCATCGAAGGATGGCGGAGCCAAACGATTAAGCTTGTGCTTTAAACAAACTCCTTTTGAAATGTCCGAAACCGAATGTTAGCAAGGCTAAAAGCAGTTTGGCTAGCGGGTGTTCGGCACTAACAAATAAAGGCTTTAGCTTTATTTTTAGTCATAATGAGTGGGCTGGATAACGTAAACAATGTGCCATCAATGTATGAAACCCTTGTGGAGATAACCTTCCTGTTAAAACCATAAAATACACTCAAATGATATTAGCAGTACCATAAACGGAAGCTAGCATGAGCTATTTTGTTAGCCCTTTGTTCTAAAGCACTGTTAGGATATCAACGAGGTCAAGTGGAACGAGCTGTTTATCCCGGAACTGCATGGCACACTTAGATAGCACCGACCCAAAAAGATTGGCACATATCAGATACCACCCCGGAGGTGACACAGTTTCTCTACTGATGTCACAGTTTGGATGTGTACAGCCCTTGCATGGGTGTGTACCTAGATCCCTATATAATGTATGTGTGATGAGCAATCAGGGCTTCTTGCTGATCAAGAGCCCATCAGCGCTGATGTGACTGTAACTGTTCCTCTGTCTTTAAGTAGATAAAATATAACTAAAAGTACACTTGTCTGTTTTATGCGTCCTACATTCAAGGTAATAAGTAAGTGGGTGTTGCCTGAAGGGTAAAAAGAGCTGGATCCACCGAGGATGTTTCGCCGCAGATGGGGTACGATGATTCAATAACAAATTGGTGTTTCCGCCCGGACCCAAAAGGCGGCATACCACCTTCCATTTTCTGGCCAGGACGTCATTCCAGATGAAAAACACACAAAAAGGCGGCCGCACAAGAAGGTAAGGAGATTCCATTTATCTCCTAGTGTCTTTTTCTTCCTGGAAGGGCTGACTTTTTGCACTTGGGATTTGCATGCGATTACAGCGGTGAAAGTCCGGGAGACCTTGGCCAGGTCTCTGAAAATACTGTGAACTTGAGAATTGGGTTTAGAGGTTCCTTGTTGAGCACGGGGGATGCGTCTTCCTCTGTGTTCAGCATAAAAGCTGCCATTCTGAGAATTTGGGTTTAGAGGTCCCTTGTTAGGCAGGGAGGGGGATACGTCTTCCTCTGTGTTTAGCATAAAAGCTGCCATTCTGACTGACAGGCACGCATGTTATGCGTGACTTCTAAAAGATGATTTAGCCTAGAAATGCAGGTTTAGAGCCCCTTATTTGCGCGAGGACGAACATAAAATTTTTCGTTTTCACGGAAATATAAAAGCTATCTTTTCGAAAAACGAGCGTGTATGAGTTGGCTTAGGTTTAGAGTTCAGGGACCACCATAAGTAGTTCAAAAAGCTACCAGCCATTGGATTTTTGGTTTTGATACCTCCAAAAGTTCTTTTAAAAAACTTTAAAAGCTGCTAGTCCAACTATATTTGAAAAAAGTAAAAGTGTACGTACAGAGTTAACTGAAGCTTGGCCAGAAAGGGTGTGTGTGTGTTTGTTTGTGTGTGTGTGACATGTTATTGACATTGAGCCAGTGGAAGTGAAGGGTAAGGGTGCACCTGTTCAGGTGACGTATAACCTGCTCATCCAGAGTACACTGGCTCATTGAAACTGCCGTGTAAAAACACTATAATAAAGGCATATAAGAACATAATAAGTTTTGGTGTCTGAGAGATAACAAATAAGCTCTCATTGGACCGGGCTCCGGACGCTGTACCGGCAGGTTGGCCAAAACGTGTGAGTGCTGGAATGGCTGAAGATCCAGTAGCAAATGAGCTCCAGGGGTGTTCTTTAAGAACACTGCTGGAGACAGGAAAAGGGAGCATAATGGCAAGATTTCCACACAAAGACGCTGAACATCATCTAAAACAGTTAGATGAGTGGTGCGAGGAAATGAAGGGAGACGGGGTTTTTGGTGATGCAGAGGGGCCTCTGCCAGAAGCCAAGATGCGTACTCACTATTTAGAAATGTTAAAAAATAGACTACGCGCAAGCTGTCTGTCTGATTATGTTGTCTTTGTCATGTCTTGTAAAACATATTGTGTCTCTTGAAAAGAGATCATTGAGTTTGAGTGAGTGGGGGAGAGACTACTTGAATCCGCAGATATTGAGAGTGTGTGTGTGTGCCCAAATGGGTCTTTGTGTGTCAGTGAGTTTACTTTTGAGGAACAAGTAATAAGTGTTCATCACGGAGAAAGCATTTGACCAAAATATTAGTGAAAATAAATAGGATTTTGCAGCATGGATATCAATGAGAGAACAGATCGATGTGTTTGTGGGGTTTTTTGGCGCAGGAAGGCATTCAAAGTGCAACCAGTTGGTCGGGGCAGTTGCATTAAAAAGAACAAAAAAAACTGAACTGAACTTAAGAGGCGCAGCGGGGGACACACATTTAAGTGATGGACCGGATAGATGCTTCTCTCGGCAAATGGGGGAAAATGGCTCTGTTCGTCTGTGGAAATAACCCAGGTTAAAATTCTAGAAACCACGGTTTCGAAAAGTGTTTATTCGGGTTGAATGACTGCAGCATTTAAAACAAATACACTTTGGGGACCTCAAATAAACAGAAAAAGGTTAACTAATAACATAGAGGTTTTTCGTTTCATATTTGTCCAGCCCAAATTAAATTGAAACACAGAGATTAACATGGCTTGAACGAAAAATATTTCAGCTTTGTTAGAAATTGGAACTGGTAATAAGCCGCACATAAAGCTTCTTGAGTTTACTGTATGAAATTAGATCCTATCACTTGGTTTTGCACTAAAGTAATAGAATTACTGATATCTTGTTGCTTGTAACAATAATGATTCATCGCAAACCTGATATTTGATTTAAATAGATGTAAAAACCTGTGCTTTGGGTTTGAACAAAACTGTATGGAACTAAATATGGTTACTTTTCTAAGGGTTTTCTATTCATTTATTTTATTTCCTTTTTACTTAGAAATTGAATGCAACTAAAGTGACATTTAGAGAATATCACGAAGGCCACACTTAGCGCATAATCAGCTACAAAATCATCTGATGTTATTAGTTATGCTGAGTGGAGGCGAACCTCAGAGGGACAGTTTAACCTGACACAGGACAAAAGATATAATAAAACAAATCTGACCATGATGTAAACATCGAAATGTGATTTTGAAACTGGGGCAGTGTGTATCGTTTCTGGGGCACGAACAGAATATCAGCAAAAATGAGGGCAGTTCCAGATTTGAACTGGTTAAAGTTGTAATTCTAATCTTGTTTTTGTTTTGGACGGTGTTTTTGAATCTGAATCACGGGGGGGGGGGGGCCTCAAAGGGAGAGAGACACTAGAAGTTCATAAAGTTAAAGAGAAAATCATTGCTAGTGCTCACAAATAACAAAGTCTAGTCACTTTAAAACAAGTAGATCAGTAGGGATTTGGGATGTTGTATATACATATTGAAAAGCATTAATAATTAAATATGCATGATCAAAAGGGCTAGAAAGAAATCAAAAGAATGCTATAAGACAGTAATATATTGGAACAGACAGATTACGCTCCTTGGGAGACATTTTATTTTGGGGGTTTTATTGTTTTATATATTTTGGTTATTTTTTTGTTAAATGATTCATTTGCTTTAATTTTTGCATCACCAGTGGCAAAAAAGTGACAACATTCAAGGTTGCTCGGCAGATAATTTAAGAGAAGGAGATGTTTTAATACAAAACGCTGAAAGAAAAAGAGAGATTCCAACCTCCCCTGGACCAACCAAGAACTTAGACACATCGCATTAAGAACCAAGACACTACAAAGACCAGGTTTTCTTTTGTCACCTAATACACTAACAGAATTGTTTTACTCTGAGTTACTTCTTTCAGATGATGGGAGATAAAGCTGCAAAGCCACCTTTGTTCCAACAGAAGACTCTGGAAAGTGAGCTCTTTCAGGTCGTATGGTAAGAAGTCATTAACTAAAATGGACATGCAGGGATTGACAAAGGTGACTAAATTATGCTAAGTTTTAACAAACTTAGACCAGGTAATATGGAGACCTTCTGGAGGAGAAAGGTGGCTTTAGAAAATTTTCATGTACCCCTTTCCACTGTTCCCCTTCCCACTGTTGCCCTCTCCACTGACTCACATTGACATTTCTATCCTGTCTTCTGCCTTTTTTCTTGCAAAGAAACCTGGTCATATATAATTGGAATGTGCTAACAGAGAGATTTTAGTCTCTTTTCTTAGGCATTCTCAGAGACAAGTTAGTACCAAGCGGTGCCACAGTGGTCCAGGGGACGGTGAAAAAAACGTGATGTGCTTGACTCCTGCCTAATCCAGTTTTTAAATCAAATTTTGGACAAAATTTAGTAATTTTTACAGAAGCTGCATAGATGTTTAATGGGGAATGTGATGCTACAAGGTTAAGAGAAATCTGTTTTTTATTATTAAACTTATACAAAGAGGTTGAACTATCTAAAATATTTTGCTTGGTTAAATTTTTAAGGGATCAAGATCTGGGGTAAAGGTGAAGAACTTTAAGACTATTTCGTTTTAGAGGGAACGCTGTGGTTGATTTTGTTTTGAGACAGTTTTACTGTAATTTTTGTTTTATAATTTTTTTTTCAACTTATGTACACTACGGATGAAGATGGACAACTCTTGTATTAGACAATTTAATTTTGGAAAAAATCCATATTAGCGAAATGCTGGCAGAGTTCCTTGTGGTTTCAGACAACGATTGGAGAAAGAAGATTCATGGACAATGCTCGTCCTGGAAGGATGTTGTGCTGCTGAACTCAGACATGAGGACTGAAAATGGACAACTAATGGCGAGGGCAAAGACAGAGGCATCGGATAACCTTCAATGGACCGCAACACGAAACAAAGATGAGTTGGCAGACACCCCTTCTGCATTCACTTCAGATTTTCATGTACACAATTAAAAAACAAAACACACATTAGAAACAAACACATTGGTGGATGCCCTTAGGAGAAAACTTTCAGATTAAAAGCAATCAAGATTGTTATTAAACCCCTAGGATGTTAATTGTTTTAAGTCAGAGCTGTTATTAGCGAGCTATATGAAGGTCAAACGCATTCGGGAGAGAGGTTCTGGCCCGGAAAAAAAGATGAGATAGGAGCCGCTAAAATAAAAGATTTTCTTTTACATTTCTAACAAAGTTTTTCTTTACATCATTTAAGACATATATAGATATGTTTTGGAATTTTATCAACCCCACAAGGGGTTTGACTAACATTCAAATAGGCACTTTTAAGATACAATAAGCTTCGCAATACACAACGTGCACGAGAAGAAATAGGGGAAACTGCTAAAAGACATTCATTTTGCACCAAAATATTAAGTTACGTGATGAAAGCATAGAGCAGCTTAAGAAATTATGCTAAACCTAAACAGGTTCGACAACTTATGAATATTGGTGATTAAAGCAACGAGTGGGATGCATAGAGGGACTGTTTAAACGTGAAAGGAAAGTGGATAAGAACAATGCATGCGATTCAGACACTATGGAAAAAGTACATTTACATCAATAAAAGATAATTAAGATCATGAAAAAACTAGTGGGCGAAAAAGTTGAAGTAGACATTACAACAGCAGTTAATAGCACAAACTAATCAATAAACGAGTGAGTAAGCTAATTTTTCAATATGAGCAGAATAAACTCTGAACCTTTTAAGCTACCTGTTGAAGTGAAGGAGAAACTGTGAGCGCCACATTTACTGGGTATCTTGAAGTCAGCAGAGGTGCAAATAAGAACCAAATAATTAGGATTGCCTGTAAAATCTGCCACTCCGGCAGACATCAATAAAACACCACAAAGGTTATGGATTTAAATGGATAAAACGGCAATATTAGAATAATGACTTATTCTACTAAAAACATGGGTAAATTAGGGATTAAAGCACCAGTGAAAAAAGTTTGGAATTGTACGCAGTTACCTAAACGGTTTAAGGAGACGTAACATCTCTCTGTTTGGACACAAAATAGCACAATAGTAGTTGTCCTTTAACTAGATGTTAAAACATCCAGAAGAAAAAAAAAAACCAAACAAAAAAAACCAAACCCATAAACAGAGTTTAGCCAACTATTAACCGAGAGGTCGTTTAGACCAGGATAATCTAACGATTGTCCTCTTGCGTACATACAGAAAAGAAATGAGGTCAATTAGATTAGTTGGACGTTTGGAATCTGGTCAGGACAGCAGAAGCGACTCCTGGACACAAGATGATGATAGGAGAATAACAGCTTGAACATGATATCAACGCATGAAGGTTGGCTCTGAGGAACATCAGAGCGGCAATGGCACACAACAGTGAAACTCCTGCTGTGCTAAAAACATCTCAAACAGGACTATGCATGACTGCTTTGCTTCACAGGTGATGGAATTCAACTACAAGGTTTCACGAACATGATATGGAGAGGTTGGCGTTCAGGAAACGCACCTAGAACACACTCTTGGACTCTTAACAAAAGAACATTTGAAAATGGGGATTCAACAATATGCAACTTGGGGTAATGGGCTCTAAAGGGGGACACTTAACAGGAGATAAACTGAAAGCCTGGGCTTACGACGAGAGACATTTCACAGACAGGGGGTGTGGACACCCAGGAATAGCTGCTGTGGTTTGAAAATGTCAGAGATTTGTCACAGGTGGTGGAGTGTTTTGATGACCCAGGCACTTGGAACCAGGTTGGAACAAGGAGACGACGTCGTGTTCCCACAGGGATGACCTGTAACCCAACACTGACTGTGAACATTTGTTTTTGGGTTTGCCAAAAGGTGCATCCGAGATTACTTTCTCTATCCTGACCAGGTTCACATTTAAAAAACACAAAGAACAAGATTATAGAGGCCTAAACAAATACGGACACAGACGTGTTCAAACAAAGAATTCCACTAATCCTCAATTTAAGGTGCAGATAATAAGGCTAAACAAAGAATTAGAAGAAGGGCAAAACTTAATGCTGCTCATTTACCAACGGGTGGTCAATACTTTAGAGGGTGTGAAGGAACTACACAATTTCTTAATAACAAAAAGAGACAGTGATTGATGAAACAATAAAGCAAATTCTAGAATGGGAATTTTTTAATCTGCTAGGACAAGACACGGTGCAAACATTAATCCTATAGCTGTGTTGTAAGTTTTTGAGAGTTGGAACCTTAGGCCTCCTCCTCTGTTTAAGGTTGGTTTTTCTCTCTTGACGTAGATGGCTTCCTTCACACACCTTTCAAACCATCTGTCTTCTTTGTCCAAAATGTGAACATTTTGGTCCTCAAAAGAGTGTCCTTTGTCCTTAAGGTGTCCTCTTACCCCTTAAGGACAAACTGTACCTGTATGTTTGCTTACCTGGTTCCGCGTCATGTTATGCCCTCTACATGCCCAGATTCAACCATAAATGGTCAATGCAAAATACCTCATGAATGTTAATGTGGCTGAAAAATCGCTGTCAGCTGATAAACTTTTTCATCATGGTAAAGTGGGAACCACAGAGAAAAAGAAAGGAAACTGTGATAAACTTGCTCGTTTATTCTAAAAATAATGAGTTCCTTGTTGTTGTTTCAACTCCCGGCTTTTATTTAACAGGTGCTCTCTTAACACAGGTCCGAACAAAACATCGGCTGCCATAAAAACCACTTCTCGCGCCCCCACTCTTTTTACTGTCGTAACATATCTGCCATAAAGTGTATGTCGCAAAACACATTCTCTGACATCTCCCCTTTTTTCGAAAAAAAACAAAAACAAAAAAACAATAACATTGGCAAACAGTATCATCACTAATGCATACAGTATTGATTTTGCAGTGTAACAGTAACGTCCTTGTTTACTTTCAATAACCAGCCATTTAGGGCTTCATCAACAAACAGCTTTGTATTGTATCAACACAATATCAGATTTCCTCTAAAACAGTTTGACCATAACATCCCTTACAGATCTACCTTACCTTGCTCTGTAGCGATGACATATGACCTCTCTGTTGTACTCTCCCCAACCACTTCTGCAGGTGTGAACCAGGTCTTCTAATTGTCCAGCCTAGCGAGAACAGGGTTTCCTGGCTGCAGTGGTGTGAGCGGTCTCACACCATGTCGCTTATTGTAGTGGAAAGCTTGCTTCCTCTTCTCCACAGCGTCCTTAGCTCTGATGTGCTGTCGGTTTGGCCATTTTGGTTGTAGGACTTTATCCAGAGTGGGTAAGGTTGTTCGGATTTTCCTGCCCAGTAATAGTTCCACCGGACTGATACCAGTGCTGCTGTGCGGTGAGGATCTATAGATCATAAGAGCCAGTAGTGGATCTTTTTGTTGCAGTATTATTTTGGCTGTTTGCACAGCACGTTCAGCATCTCCATTGCCCTGTGGATTGTGGGGGCTGGAGGTCACATGCTTAAATTCCATCTCATGGGCAAAGTCTTTGAAGACTTCACTGCTGAACTGTGGCCCATTGTCACTGACAACCTCTTCTGGTATTCCATAGCGGGCAAAAGTAGCTTTCAGCTTTAGAGACACTTGAGTGCTTGTGGTGGTTGGCATGTGGAGAATCTCCAGGTATCTGGAATAATAGTTTGATATGACAAGAAAGTTCTCTTTTCCATGCTCACAAAGATCTATGCAGATTTTTCTCCATGGCCTGTCTGGGAGGGGTGTTGACAGGAGAGGTTCTTTGTTTTGTGCCCTCCTGTGCTCCCGGCAGTACATGCAGTTCTCCACTTTGGGTGTGATTTGTGAAGCTAAGCCAGGCCACCACACCGAAGTGTTTGCTCTCATTCTGCATTTGTTAAGTCCTTGATGACCATTATGTATGTGTTCTAACATTTCTGTTCTCATTGATCCAGGTATCACTATCCTGCTCCCCCTGAGTACCAACCCATCATGCACAGACAGTTAATTTCTCACAGGAAAGTATTCTCTTGCACAGCTCTGTGTGTGTTGTATATGTTCAGGCCACCCATTTTTAATGTACCTGATTACAACTTGGAGATGCTCATCAGCGGCTGTCTCTGTTCTGATGCCATCCATCTTTGTCTGTGATGCTGGGATGCTGCTCATCACAGCAGCTACATAACATTCAACATCTGTATGGCTGTCTCTGCTGTGCACCGTTCCCTGTTGTGGGCTCCTGGACAGCATGTCTGCCACAACCAGTGTTTTCCCAGGTGCATATTCAGCCTCCAAGTTAAATCTCATCAATTGCATGAGGAGTCTTTGACAGCGTCTTGAACAGAATGCCACTGGTCTCCAGTCTTCACCATGGAGCTGTAACAGGACACTGCCCACTCCATAGCTGCTAGCATCAGCTGAGACTACAGTGCTCCTGTTAGCATCATACACTCTAAGGAATAATACTGCACAGTACTTAATTCAGTCAGTGCAGCATTTTTACACTTAAAAACATTGAGTTGATATGAAAGCTCTCAAATCAGTTAAACAAAACATGAGTAATGAGTAAATCCAAGTATTATTTTTAAGTACATATGAATGAATTGACTTGGCTCAATTACCACATAAATTGAGTAAATGTAACTGAAATACTGTGTTAAGCATATGGAAAACCTGAGTATAAATCACTAACCAAATTTAGTAAATATAATTGAAAACATTTGTAGCAGATAACTGCAAATTTGTTTATGATTTACTTAAAAAAATACCGACTGATTTTTTTAAATCCTAATTTTTGAGGATATTCAGTACTATAAAGCAATATGAACAAGAGCTCACAAAACATGAAAGCTTTATTTTAAAACATTTTCCCACAGAAAATTACATTTTTTACCATCTGCACAAACTAGCAGCAACATCATTTGTTGTATATTGCTAGTAATTCCCAAAAAGTGCATTCAAATACTCCAAATACTTCTCCACAGGAACTGGAGCTGTGTCACAACAACAGAGGGCTGTGTTTTCTTTCCATCTCAACAGTCACCAACTAACATATACCTCAACAACATGCCCACTTGTCTAAACAGTGTATGTGGACACAACCTACAGCATTCAAAGCTTTTACAGGAAAGGGAATTCAGGATATCAAAGATCAAACAGGTCTGAATTAAAATGCATTTGTCAATGACTGAATGAAAAAATATATACAAATCAAACATGTATATTAATGCTAGGTAGGTGTAGTCTTCACACTAAACACATTGATGATGACTACTAACAAGGCCTATAACAATCTGTGACATGAGGTGAAACATTATATCCAGCATATGTGGCTTCATGTTTAGATGTGACAATAGAATGGTCAACTCTTATCCTTTTTAAGATATTTCACACAACTACTGTTGCTACGCCAAACTGAAAATATGACAACTACTTTTTCCTTTAGAAGAACTGTTTTTGCCTTACATGCATGGCTCAAGTGGGTATGAGTCTCATCTGTTGACTTTTATAAGCACTATATTCTGTTGTCCTCTCTTCTGAAAATGTCACTTCCTAACGCCACTCTCATACCCTCATCAGTGTTCATCCACCCAACAGACAACTATATCATCACACTGTTTTTCAATCTTTGCACCTTTGTTGACAGGTTTCCAGCATCGACTTCAACAAGCATCTTTTTAAAAACTTCAAAAGTGTACTTCAGAGTTTTGGGGTATTTGAGGTCCAAGGCATAGGTTAGCCCAAGCAAGTAGCAGCAGGCTCTGCTGAGATCCCCAAGGTGGTTGAGTACAATGGAACCCTCAATGATGATCCCTACATCCCTGACTTGTCCATTTTCATTGTGCACGAGGTACAGAGCCATCATCTCTGCTGCCAGCTCTTCTTCCACATTGATGGCTGAATCATCAGAAGTCTGTGGACATTATAAAGGAAAGTGGCAGGGAGAATGTAAGCAGAATAAAATGAATGACCATCCTACATAAATGGATACAAACATCATGTTGTAAGTTTTCTATTATTTTAACTAGCATATACAACAAATTTGAATGATATCAACAGACTCATGCAAATAACAATAGTGATAATGACTTCAACACTAATGAAGGTATCTGTGCATATTCTCATTAATCCAGGTCATAGATATCACAATGATAATGAATTAAGTCAACTCGACTTTGCTGTATATGTCAATTAACACCATAATGTGTAGTTTTTATGTTTGGCCACTAGGCTTGGTATTATTATTTAAAAAAGAACACAAGTAAGACACAAGTGACCAGGACACTGCTCTGAATCGATTCTCAAACGTCCAAATTTTTATTATTAATCTGTTAAATAAAGTAATACAGAGTGTTTTTTAATGCGGAACTGAAGCATGGTGCGTGTCTTCTCCGGGATGCTGTGGGGAGAGTATCAGAGCTGCATCAACAGTGGAACAGTGAAAGCCATATATTTTTATTGCACTCACCTCAAACTCCTTGATTAAGGCACCCACATCTTCTCCCAGGCGATCAACTAGACATCTGATGACAACTTCTCTGGTTTTTTCAATGGGAATTCCACTCTGTTAAGAAGGGAAAAAATGAACAGCTGGCAAGATACAGCAGTCACTCTCAGTGCACAATTAGGCCATTTCACTTAAAATATAATAGACTTGAGTACACTGCAAAAATGAAACAAAATTTAGTGAAGCAGTCTGTAAATCATTGCAATTTTGTTTTTAAATCCATAATAATTTTATCCGTAATATTACAGACTAGAGGGGAGGGGGATGTATCCCCCCAGGGATAAAACAGGAATGACCAGAGGGGGGGACGTCACAAACAGAGGGGGGGGGGGGTTAATCCCCCCCCCCACCCCCCCCCACCAAATTGCACCCAGCATATTATATTAAGACAGGGAAAAAGAGACGTGAACTGAGACGACTCAGAGTGAGGCGTCCACTGAGTTCGCGCCAACTTTAGTGAACTAAAAACCCTCACACTCTCAATTGCGTAAAGCCAGAAAAACCGCAAACATGTGTATTTTTCGACCGAGACTAGACAGCCTCGTCACCCAAAAACAAACAAAAAAACAACAGCAATATAACATTACACGTGGGAGTCCGGTAGTTCAGTCCTCCAGAACTCTGTCGGCGTCAGACCCGCGAGTGTAAAAAGCCGACACGGCCTGAACCACAAACTCACAGCCAATTGATAATTCATGCATATGTCTGGCTTATAATTCATGCATATGTCTGGCTTCTGTAAGGGTTATCGTAAAATATACAGAAGCACTTACGGTCAGGTTGAAATTCAATTCAATCCGCCTGCTGCCATCCTTTTCAAAATATTCCCCAACCGTCAGGGAATGACGTCAGTTCCGCTCTGTTTACTTGATTTTTTAAAGTGGTTAGTTTTGTCTCCAATATAATTGAGTTGACTTGTTTAAAAATTGATATTCGTAGTGTATTCTCAAAAAAAATATTGAAATGTACACTTATTATCACACATATTTAAACCATATAATCTGTGCATCAAGTATCAATTTATTTTGAAGAAGTTAACCTAATTTACATATCGATATTTCACACAAAGATTTATGTTGGAGGTATACGCATTAATTTTGATATAGTCAACTAAAATACTCATCATGATGATATTGAACATGTTTATTTAGTATGTATACCTAAATATTACTGTCACATTTACTGGCTCCCTGAATCATTTCTTTGAGTGTAGTACATCAAGGTAGGTGATGTGAGAAGGTCTTTGATTCTGTCGAAGGCTGCCTGCTGCCCAGGACCCCAAATCCAGACTGATGTTGACTTTAGCAGTTCATACAGTGGTTGACCCACTGTGGCAAGGTCAGGAATATATTTTCCTAAATAGTTTATCATGCCAAGGGCTCTCCTTAGCTCTTGGACACTCTCAGGTAGGGTGAGCTTATTGATAGCTGACACTTTCTCTGGGTCAGGTTGTGATCTTTGTTGATCACCTGGCCCAAGAACTGTAACTCAGTCTTTCTCAGTTTACATTTCTCTGTGTTTAACTTCAGGCCTCCAGACGCGCCATTACTTTCTGCAGGCGCTCATTGTGCTCACTCATGTCCCCTTCCGAAGACGATGATGTCATCCATATAGACTGCAACTCCCTGCAGCCCTTCGAGAGTCTCTCCCATTTTCCTTTGGAAGATTTCTGGGGCGCTTGTGATCTCAAATGGTAGACGCTTGAAGCAATACTTTCCATATGGTGTTATGAAAGTGGTTAGTCTCTGGCTGTCCTTGTCCAGAGGGATCTGCCAAAATCCAGTAGCTGCGTTCAGAGAAGAGAAAACTGTGGATCCACTTAACTGGGCTATCATCTCTTCCGCTGTGGGCAGAATGAACCTCTCTCTTTTGACAGCTTTATTTAGTCTCTTTAGGTCGACACAGATGCGTGCCTTTCCATTCTTTTTCAGGACCGGCACACCACTCTGTTGGTTCTGTTACAGCCTCGATGATGCCATTTATCTCCATTCGGTCCAGCTCCTCCTTCACTGCTTTTAATAGGGGTATGGGGACCCGGCGTGCTGTGGCTACTGCATAGGGCTGAGCATTATCTTGCAGTGCAATTTTAACAGGCTATGTTTTCAATAGGCCAAACTCCTGTTCACTGGTACTAACCTCATACACTCGCTTTATTAGCCCCATTGCTAAAGATATTGGCCTGCTGAGCAGGTTGTTCACACTCTCACCTCGAATAACATAAAGCCTGAACATGTACTGTATGTTTTGCTCTTGTACACAGTCTGTATGATAAACTGCCCCAAACAGTTCAAACCACCCCCGGGACCACTCAAGAGTTTCTTTGTCTTATGTAGGACTCTCTTTGGCTCAAGTGTTTTGTACACAGTCTCACTCATAACACTGCAGTCAGTTCCCGAGTCAATTTTAAACTTCACTGACTTATTTTCAATATCCAGTGTTACTGTCCATTCATCATAATTTTCTGATGTACCATTAACTGAGCCTAGGTAATAATGTTTATTTTCAATTCAATTCAATTCAATTCAATTTTCTTTATATAGCGCCAATTCATGAAACATGTCATCTCAAGGCACTTTACAAAGTCAAGTTCAATCATATTATACAGATTGGGTCAGATAATACAGATTGGTCAAAGTCCCGACAAGCAGCATTCACTCCTGGAGAAGCGTAGAGCCACAGGGAGAGTCGTCTGCATTGTACATGGCTTTGCAGCAATCCCTCATACTGAGCAAGCATGAAGCGACAGTGGGAAGAAAAACTCCCCATTAACGGGAAGGAAAACCTTCGGCAGAACTGGGCTCAGTATGAACGGTCATCTGCCTCGACCGACTGGGGGTTACAGAAGAGAGAGCAGAGACACAACAAGAGAGACAAAAAAGCACAGAAGCACACATTGATCCAGTAATCTGTTCTACATTAGATGGTAATAGTGAGTGAGCCGTCTTCTCTGGATGATGTCACAGTTAACAGAACGCCAGACCAGGTGTACCTACTATGAAGATAAAAGAGAGAGAACAGAAAGTTAAAGCAGAAATGACGACACGCAATGCTTAATTGAAAAATAGTAGAACTCTATAGATTGAGAAAATTAGATCCTGATGTCCTCCAGTAGCCTAAGCCTATAGCAGCGAAACTATAAAGGTAACTTAGAGTAACATGAGCCACTCTAGTTATAAGCTTTGTCAAAAAGGAAAGTTTTAAGATTAGTCTTAAAAGTAGACAGGGTGTCTGCCTTAACGGACCAAAACTGGGAGTTGGTTCCACAGGAGAGAAGCCTGATAGCTAAATGATCTTCCTCCCATTCTACTTTTAGAGACTCTAGGAACCACCAACAGACCTGCAGTCTGAGAGCAAAGTGCTCTGTTAGGAACATACGGGGTAATCAGAGCTCTGATATATGATGGACCTTGATTATTAAAGGCTTTATACGTTAGAAGAAGAATTTTAAATTCTATTCTTGATTTAACAGGAAGCCAATGAAGGGAAGCTAAAATTGGAGAAATATAATCCCGCTTGTTGATTTTCATCAGAACTCTTGCTGCAGCATTTTGGATCAGCTGAAGGCTTTGAACTGCATTTTGTGGACTTCCTGATAGTAAAGAATTACAATAGTCCAGCCTTGAAGTAACAAATGCATGGACTAGTTTTTCAGCATCACTCCTGGACAGAATGTTTCTAATTTTGCCGATATTCCGGAGGTGAAAAAAGGAAACTCTGGAAACCTGTTTAATATGGGATTTAAATGACATGTCTTGGTCAAAAATAACACCAAGATTCTTTACTTTATTACCAGAGGCCAAGTTAATGCCACCCAGATTAAGTGATTGGTTAAGAAGTTTATTTTTTGAGGACTCTGGCCCAAAGATTACAACTTTGGTCTTGTCAGAATTTAGATGCAGGAAATTTAAAGTCATCCAGCTTTAGATGTCATCAAGACATGACTGCAGTCGAAGTAATTGATTGGATTCATCAGGATTTATGGATAAATATAGTTGAGTGTCATCAGCATAACAGTGGAAATTAATCCCATGCTGTCTGATAATTTTGCCGATCGCAAGCATATATATAGTAAAGAGAATTGGTCCAAGGACTGAACCCTGTGGTACTCCACAGGTGACCCTAGAGTTTGAGGAAGATTTATTATTAACATGAACAAACTGGAATCTGTCCGACAGATCAGATTTAAACCAGCCTAATGCTTTCCCCTTAATCCCTATAGTATGCTCAAGTCTTTGTAGGAGAATATTGTGATCAACTGTATCAAATGCAGCACTGAGATCTAACAGGACGAGTACAGACACAAGTCCATTATCTGAGGCCATGAGAATATCATTAGTGACCTTCACCAGAGCTGTTTCAGTGCTATGATGAGCTCTGAAGCCTGCCTGAAACTCCTCAAGTAGGTCATTACTTTTTAAATGTTCACAAAGTTGATTAGCAACTACTTTCTCAAGAATTTTAGGTAAGAAAAGAAGATTAGATATAGGTCTGTAGTTTACTAACTCATCTTGATCAAGAGAAGGTTTCTTAAGTAAAGGTTTAATAACAGCTACTTTAAAAACCTGTGATACATATCCATTTACTAAGGATAGATTAATCATGTCCAAAATAGGGCCACTGATCAAAGGGAATATCTCCTTAAACAACTTGGTTGGGATTGGGTCTAACATACAGGTAGAAGGTTTAGATGAAGCTAAAATTTTAGATAGCTCAGAAAGCTCTACTGCTTCTAAACAGTTCAGACACTGCGCAGGTTCTAAAGATTCCTCCAATGCTGCCTCACTTACTGAGGACGAGGTAATCATGTTTGGGAGGATGCCAATTATTTTATTTTTAATGGCATCAATTTTATTTATGAAGAATCCCATAAAATCGTTACTACTAAGAGCTAAGGGAATGGATGGATCAACAGAGCTGTGGCTCTGGGTAAGTTTGGCAACTGTACTAAAGAGAAACCTAGGATTATTTTATTCTCTTCAATTAATGAAGAAAAATATGCTGCTCTAACTCTGCGAAGGATCTTGTTATACAACAATAGACTGTCCCTTCAGATTAAGTAGGATTCCTCTTGGTGTGCAGAGCGCCATTTTCTCTCCAATTTCCTAACATTGTGCTTCAAGGAATGCAGCTCTGAATTAAACCAGGGAGCCAGCTTCCTGTGAATAATCACCTTCTTTTTCAAGGGAGCTACATTGTCTAATGCAGAACGCAATGAGGAAATCACACTGTTTAGCAAAGGTATCGATTTGTGAATGGGAAGAAACAGCATTGCTGCCATCTACAAGGCATTTCTGCAATACTGAGGATATTAAAAAGGGGAAAGACTCTTTAAGTTTTGATACAGCATTATCCGATAAAGATCTACTATAATGGAACCCTCTTTTGGGGGTGGAGAACTCAAATTAAACTCAAATGTTATTAACAAATGATCAGACAGGACAGGGTTGTGAGAGAATACTGTTAATTCTTCACAATTAATGCCATATGTCAGCACAAGGTTTAAAGTATGGAGCCGAGAGTGCGTCGGTTTATGCACATTTTGAGCAAAACCAATTGAATTTAGGATAGTTTTAAAGGCTACACTAAGGTTATCACATTCAGTGTCAACATTGATGTTAAAATCACCCACTATAATAACCTTGTCAGTATTTAACACCAAATCAGATAAGAAATCTGACAACTGATCCAAAAACTGAGTGTATGGGCCTGGTGGACGATACAAAACAACAAACAGAAGAGGTTTTATTGCTTTGCAGTTTGGATGAGGGAAACTGAGGGTTAAATGTTCAAAAGAACTGTAATTATTAATTGGCCTAGGACTAATTAATAAATCAGACTGAAAGATAGTTGCCACTCCTCCTCCTCTTCCCACAGATCTGGGAATGTGGAAATTTGAATAACTGGAGGGAGTTGACTCATTTATACTAACGTAGTCCTCTTGTAGCCAGGTTTCTGTGAGACAAAACAAATCAATCTGATTATCAGAAATCAATTCATTAACTAACAAAGTCTTTGGAGGGAGAGACCTTATATTTAATAGACCACATTTAATTCTTTTATTTTTTGGTTCAAAGTGATCTGTATGGATTTTTATTAGATTTTTATGATTTGTTCCTTTTAGATCAGTTTTTGATCTGTTAAGTTTTGGCCATGGGAAAGACACCGTCTCAATAGGATAATGGGTGGGTAACAGTACAGAAGCTGCAGAGAGGTGTGTTAAACTACGGCTCTGCTTCCTGGTCTGGACCCTGGGTTGTCAGCATTTAGGAGAACTAATAAATCCGACCAGATTTCTAGAAAGAAGAGCTGCACCATCCAAAGTGGGATGAATGCTGTCTCTCCTGATCAGACCAGGTTTTCCCCAGAAAGTTCACCAGTTATCAATGTAGCTCACGTCGTTTTCTGGATTCCACCTAGACAACCAGCGGTTGAATGACGACATGCGGCTAAACATGTCATCACTGGTCAGGTCAGGCAGGGACCAGAGAAATTACGGAGTCCAACATAGTTTTAGCAAACTCACACACTGAAGCAACACCAACTTTGGTGACCTCTGATCGGCATGACCGGGTGTCATTACCGCCAGCGTGAATAACAATTCTGCGGTATTTACGCTTACCCTTAGCCAGTAGTTTTAGGTAGGATTCCATGTTGCCCGTTCTGGCCCCTGGAAGGCATTTAACTATGGTCCCTGGTTTCTTTAGTGCCACATTTCTCACTATCGAGCTGCCAATAATTAAGGTCGGCTCCTCAGCGGGTGCGCCGCTGTGTGGTGAAAATCTATTAGAAACGCAGACGGACTGGTGGTGATCTGGGGGCTGGGATCTAGAGCTCTGTTTCCTACGAACCGTCACCCAGCCAGCCTGGTTACCAGGCTGTTCGGGTGCTACTGCTTTTGGTTCGCTACGTGAAGTTACTCTATGTGGCTCTGTGCTAGCAAAGGAGTGGCTATCAGCCGGTTTCAACAGCACGGAGCCGGGTCTCCAATTCTGACACCCTCACCTCCAAAAACACTACATTTATTACATGTACCATTATCACTGAAGGAGGCAGAGGAAAAACTGAACATCTGACACAGAAAGCAGCAGATAGGAGACTTAGTCAGAGACGGAGAAGCCATTATGAGGCTAAGGCTTGGCTAATGCTAGGCTAGCGCCCTGTTACCACGCCAAAGAACAAACCGTGTGAAACACAAGGAGTTCCCAAACGTGATGAGCAGCCACAGAAAATGTTTTAAAAGTGCTTATGTTTGGAAACAGATGTTACAGCAAAGAGGTTTAAAGATAAAAAGCGAGACCCTGAAGCAAAAGACCGTCGTTCACACAGCAACAACAGGAAGTGACACAATACGCCTTACCGCAAACAAGAAGTCAGCATCAACACTCAGATATACAAACATGTGGATGGCTCTTACCAATGAGACAAGTGTGAAGTTTTGTTCATCACCCTCTGTCACTTCACTCACCAGCCTGCTTCTGCATGCTCTTTCCCAGTGACCCTTCTTCCCATCTGTTGCACGTGGACTGTCTTGTCGGACACTTATCATATTGGCTATGTGGTGTTTTGCTGCATCGTCCACATTTTCTGCAGTCACTGTCTTTGTATTTATGCTTGTCCTGGCGCGGTCTCCAGTCATTAACCCGCGCACCGCCATGTTTCTGCGCGACTTCTTGGACGGCACAGACTCGCTCTCGCTTCTTGTTAACCTGTGCCTTCACCTCCTCGGACTGCCATACCTCCTGTACCGTCACATCCAGAGTGAGTTTCAGGATGAGCTGCAGCTTCTGTGACAACTCTTTGTCCGAGATGCCAACCACAATCCTGTCCCTAATGTGTTCATCTCGGTTCGCACCAAAGTCACAGTGCTCTGACAGTTCTTACAGAGCGCGGATAAATGTCTCTGCGCGTTCGCCAACATGCTGCACTCTCTGGTTGAAACAAGCCCGTTTGTGGATAACGTTGCGTCTCGGAATAAAGTAGGCATCAAACTTTGCCCTAACTGCGTCAAACTGATCTTCATTTTCACCCTCTCCGTAGGTGAAAGAGCCCAGTATGTTCTCCGCTTCCTTACCGAGTGCATAGACCAGTGTGCTCACCAGAACCGGACCAGCCTCCTTATCCAGTTTAGTCGCTGTCCTGTAGCGGGAAAATCGTTTTTTCCAATCAGGCCACTCCGCCGGGTTCTCAAAACAAAAACTCTCTGGTGGTTGAAACTTTGCCATAGCTCTGCCACTTCTGACACCATGTCATAAACTTGCTCGTTTATTCTAAAAAATAATGAGTTCCTTGTTGTCGTTTCAACTCCCGGCTTTTATTTAACTGGCGCTCTCTTAACACAGGTCCGCACAAAACATCGGCTGCCATAAAAAACGCTTCTCGCACCCCCACTCCTTTTTTCTTTGACCGATATATGTTTTATTGAGATTTTTCATTTCAAAAATACAAACATGTATTTATCAAAACGAGTTTACTTTGTAATTGTTGCATGACAGTTATTTTACTCAACACGGAGAAATAATAAAAAAATAAATATATAATAATAAAAAAAATTGTCTTTTAACCCACACACAGCTTCTCAAGAACAGGGGTATTTAAGCAGATTACAAATTTGTCGGATATGGATATACATATCTATACAACATGGTGAACCGCAGGTTCCAATAAATCAAGACTCAATCAAATCTGCACTCAGGTCTAAATTCTTAACAAAATTGATAGAAGGTCCCCAAATCTTCTCAAAAAAGTATCGTTTGGATTTCCTAATATATGTTTTTCTTTCTAATGGCAAGCTAGACAGCATCTGTTTTAACCATTGCGTGGTACTAGGTCTACTAACATTTTTCCAAGACAAAGCTATAAATTTTTTTGCAGCTAACAAGCTTATATCTATAAAAGTGCATTCTAGCTTGCTAAAATCATGTTCCCCAGGGTATAGAGCTAACAGGAACAATTTAGGATTCAGTGGAATTGGTTTTAAGATAATTTTTTCAATTATATCTTTCACCTCTGTCCAAAACGCTTTGATATGCTTGCATTCCCACATACAGTGTATTAGAGTCCCTTTAGACTTACATTTTACACAACAATCTGGGGTGTTATTATTGTATTTATTTGATTGTACAGGCGTAACATATATACGCATTAGCCATTTAAATTGTAGAATTCTAAGGCGGCTGTGTATGGACATTGTTTAAACCTTAGTGCATGCCTTTTCCCAATCCTGTTCACTGATATTTGCTGATAAATCTAAATTCCAGTTTATAAGCTTATTGTTTGAGTTTTCTAATGAGTTTGAAATTAGTTCTTTATAAAAGTGTGAGATGATGCCCCTCTTTGTTTTGTTCCGAGTCATTAATTTTTCAAGTTTCGTAAAAGGGAGCTTAACACAACAGAAAACAACTGTTGTGTTTTGCTTTAACAAAACTTCTTATTTGAAGAAATTTGAAGTAATTTTTTTGTTCCATCTTGAATTTGGTTTGTAGCTCTCCAAATGACAAAAGTACATCAGAGCTTGATGATTAAAGGTCACCAACACTTTTTAAACCCTGTAATGCCCATATTTTAAAAGTTCCATCTGCTCTGCCTGGAGCAAACAGCTGGTTACCCCATATTGAGCTAAATTGGGATATATTGTTTGCCTCCCCAAGGTATTTTCTAACATCCTGCCAAATCTTTATCATGTTTTTCAGGATGGGATTAGTGATGTGTTTCTGTAATTTCTTTGATGTGTCAGAATTTATAAACAATGGAAAAGCTAAATTTAAATTGTGAGACTCCATTTCTACCCAGTGAGGATTATCTTTATCTGTAAAATAGAACATAATGGTCCTTAATTGACTTGCCCAATAGTATAATTTAAAGTTGGGGCACTTTAACCCCCCTCTATCAAATGGTAAATAAAGGAGCGAGAGACGAAGTCTAGATCTTCTGTTAATCCACAAAAAACCCAAAATGTTTTTCTTTAGCCAATTGAATAGTTCAGGAGGAGGCGGCAGAGGAATACTTTGAAAGAGGTAGAATAGCTTTTGAAGTATATTCATTTTCAAAACATTGACTCTTCCCAACAAAGATATAGGTAGAGATGTCCAGTTTTCAATTGAGGCGGTTATTGTTTTCATTAGGTTTTCGTAATTGAATTTAACCACCTGTTGCAGCTCTGGGAAAATCTGAACACCCAAATATGAAAAATGTTCTACTACTTTAAACTGCTTAATCTCATTAATTGGATTAATCCTTTCACCTGGATTTAACACCAGAATTGATGATTTTGTATTGTTTATTTTGTAGCCTGAGATTCTCCCAAATTCCTTGATCACCTCCATTGCCTCTGGGATTAATTTTTCAGATCTGTTAGGAATAAAATTATATCATCAGCGAATAAAGAGATTTTGTGCTCTGTGGGACCCACCATGATCCCAGAGATCTGTGGATGAAGACGAATAGCTGATGCCAAAGGCTCGATCGCTAGTGTGAATAGTGAGGGAGAGAGAGGGCATCCCTGGCGACAACCCTTTTTGATTTGAATTGCTCTTGAAAATATTTTGTTTGATACAATTTCTGCAGTTGGGTTGCAATATA
The DNA here is from genome assembly GCF_011125445.2 of Fundulus heteroclitus. Lineage (NCBI taxonomy): Eukaryota > Metazoa > Chordata > Actinopteri > Cyprinodontiformes > Fundulidae > Fundulus > Fundulus heteroclitus. Next base: position 5,447,458 of record NC_046367.1, read on the forward strand.
ACATTTTAACCCATTTAACATAATTACTTCCACAATTCAACCTTTCCAGTATGTTAAAGAGAGCCATTTGATACTATCAAAAGCTTTCTCCGCGTCTATTGAGAGAAGGGCTGTGTCATCAGCATTCTTTTTGGACCAAGTAATATTCAGGGCCCTTCTAATATTATGATATCCTTGACTCCCAGTCACAAACCCATTTTGATCTTTATTTATAATATTTGGCAAGATTCTTTGCAGTCTCAATGCCAATAGTTTACAGATGATTTTGAGGTCAGAATTAAGTAGACTAATGGGTCTCAGATTTTCACATCTATTAGGAGGTTTACCCGGTTTTGGCAGCTGAATAATTAAAGCCTGATTTAAAGATGGAGGTAATGAGCCATTTTTATATGACTCCATGAACATGTCTAAAAGAGGAGAAAGCAATTTGTCCATACATTTTTTGTAAAAGTCAATGGGGATACCATCGGGTCCTGGTTGCTTACCAGATTTCATGCCATTAATGGCCTGTGCTAGTTCCTCCTTATTCACTTCTATATTTAAGTCCACTCTGCACTCCTCTGCAATGACGGGGATATGTAGTTTGCCCAAAAACTTGTCTAATTCCTCTTGGTCCAGCTTTACATTAGAGTCATATAATTTCTCATAATAGTCTCTAACAGCATTATTAATATCCCTTGGATCTATTAAAGTTTTATCCTGTGTTTCAATTGACGTAATCAAGGCTGTTGTTTCAAGCTGTTTAATCTGCCAGGCTACAAGCTTTCCAGCCTTGTCCCCCTGTTCGTAAAAAGTTTTGTTTCAATCTTAAGAGACTGGATGCAGCTCTGAGACTAGACATTTTGTCATATTCTGCTCTAAGAATCAACAGCTGTTTTTTTTATTCAGTGTCATTTGTTTGTAAGACCCTCTCCTGAAGGTTTTTTATTTTATTTTCTAGGTGCTGCCTTTCAACCTTGGCTTCCTTGGACTTATTGCCTGTGAAGCTAATAATATGACCTCTAATGTACGCTTTAACCCTTTAGCGTTCTGCTCAACATATTGGTAGAGCATATTTTGAAGCTTTATATCTAACTCAGGCATACACTGAAATTTGCATACATTATTAAGTCTTTTCTACCAATTGGTTTAGACTTGTAATACTCAAAAACTCCACTAGAATGCACTGTGTAACTGAAATGTTGACCTGTTGAAAAACTGTCCACATAGGAGGTTAGGAGTGGGATGAAAATGCTAAAAAAAAGAAAGCTCTTTTTGTCAAATATTTTAAAGATAGGCAAACTTTCTCAACATGGAACAATATCAGAGGCTTTAGTAAACATTCTAAAGTAATATTATAATGAAAAGCAAATCTTATGAGGGTTAAATAATTTTCTAAAAACACATGTTACCACACTCTTAAGCCTCCCTGGTAAGGTCTATTCAGGGGTTCTGGAAAGGAGGGTCCGTCGGATAGTCGAATCTTGGATTCAGGAAGAGCAGTGTGGTTTTCCTTACCGAGCTTCCTTACCAGCTCTATACCCTCAGCAGGATTCTGGAGGGGGCTAGGAGTTTGCCCAACCAGTCTACATGTGCTTTGTGGATCTGGAGAAGGCATTCGACCGTGTCCCCCGAGGGATCCTGTGGGGGGTACTCCGGGAGTATGGAGTACCGGACCCTTTAATAAGGGCTGTAGGTCACTGTACGACCGGTGTCAGAGTCTGGTTCGCATTGCCGGCAGTAAGTCGGACTCGTTTCCGGTGAGAGATGGACTCCGCCAAGGTTGCCCTTTGTCACCGATTCTGTTCATAACTTTTATGGACAGAATTTCTAGGCGCAGCCAAGGTGTTGAGGAGATCCGTTTTGGTGGCCTTAGGATTGCGTCTCTGCTATTCGCGGATGATGTGGTCCTATTGGCTTCATCAGGGCGTGATCTACAGCTCTCACTGGAGCGGTTCGCAGCCGAGTGTGAAGCGGCCGGGATGAAAATCAGTGCCTCCAAATCCGAGACCATGGTCTTGAACCGGAAAAGGGTAGAGTGCCTTCTCCGAGTTGGAGAGGATGTGCTGCCCCTAGTGGAGGAGTTCAAGTATCTTGGGGTCTTGTTCACGAATGAGGGGAAGATGGAGCGGGAGGTCGACAGACGGATTGGTGCAGCGTCTGCTGTGAAGCGGGCGCTGTACCGATCCGTTGTGGTGAAGAGAGAGCTGAGCCAAAAGGTGAAGCTCTCGATTTACCGGTCGATCTACGTTCCTATCCTCATCTATGGTCACGAGCTTTGGGTCGTGACCAAAAGAACGAGATCCCGGATACAAGCGGCTGAAATGAGTTTTCTCCGTAGTGTGTCTGGGCTCTCCCTTAGAGATAGGGTGAGGAGCTCAGTCATCCGGGGAGGACTCAGAGTAGAGAGGAGCCAGTTGAGGTGGCTTGGGCATCTGGTCAGGATGCCTCCTGGACGCCTCCCTGGTGAGGTGTTCCGGGCACTTCTCACCGGGAGGAGGCCCAGGGGAAGACCCAGGACACGCTGGAGGGACTATGTCTCCCGGCTGGCCTGGGAACGCCTTGGGATTCCTCCTGAGGAGCTGGCTCAAGTGGCCGGGGAGAGGGACGTCTGGGCCTCCCTACTGAAGCTGCTGCCCCCACAACCCGACCCCGGAGAAGCGGAAGAAGACGGACGGACGGACACATGTTACCAAACGGTTTATTTATCCATTTATAATAAGGGCAGAGACACAAAACTAATGTAGTTGAAAAACACTTTCTTTTGTGAAGTACAGTGATTGGATCACATATACATGCATTTTCTTAATTGTTACATCCCTTATTGACTTATTCTTATGCTGACATATTACAACCACTTTATTGATGCATGGATTTAGATCTTTTATATTTGTATATATATTTTCCCTTTTATCGAAAATTTTAGATTGACAGCAAAACTTTTTATGCTGCAAGGACAAAACAATTTCCAGGCTCTGACACCTGTAATCCAGGCAAAGCTTTGAAAAAACAAACTTGTAATCTTCCTTTTAAGAGTAATCAATACTACCCTGCTCTGAGATCACATTGGTATGTGACTGTGGAGAGCCAATGAAGAGACTATATAAGCAGGAAGTATTGGTTGCCAGGAAAGGCTAGGGAGGAGGAGCTGGGAAAAGTTGGTTGGAGGGTATAGGAGCCACCTACTGGGGCCTGATTGGGCAAGTAGCAGGGTTTTTATTGTGAAACCACAGAATTGGCCAGGTGTTGATGGCGAGCTAAGAACCTACTAAGGCAAGAAAGACTGAAGCTCATCTCAGCCCAGAACTCATTTGAGTATCACCTGCTCTGATTGGGCTGGTAGGAGGCTTCATAGCCTATCCTTCAAATCACTGTCCTGTTTTGAGTTCAACCTACGGCCCACAGTCTTTTTACATTAACCCTCCCCTCCGTTGAATCTGTTGGACTTTTGTATGCTGGGCCGTTGAACGGGATAGTGCATGTGGCATACACTGCTGCTGGGACTTGGATTTCTCTGGACCTTTTGAAGAATCTGCAGAAGTCTTATGGGATCTGAACTGATGAACTGATTAATATTTGAATGGCCATTGTTTTGATATCTGTCTGTCTGTTGTTCTTGTTTTTTTCTGCACAATTTATGGTACCAACAAAATCTATTTCTGGTGTTCAGTGTCTTACTCCGCTCCTAGAGCCCACCTTTGAGAATCTTCTGTTCTAGCCCTAAGATTAAGTAAAGCACAGGTAACACACCTCTTAGTTGTCTTCTGTAACAACTACTCCACAAGCTTTGACTTACTACAAAACCTCCATGCAAATCTGGGGGTGAAATGCATTGGCACTGTCAGATCCAATGGGCGAAGCTTCACTGTCGACAGACAAAGAACTGATGAAAAACGACCATGGGACCTTTGATTTCAGGTCTTCTGAAGGAATGCTTGCTGTGAAATGGTTTGACAATAAATGTGTCAACATTCTAAGCAATTCATGTGGGATCATGCCTGTTGGAAGTGTTAAACAACGGAGTAAATACACCCACACAAAGATTGATGTTCCATGCCCATCACTCCTTCATGCCTACAATCAACACATGGGAGGCATTGATCTCTTGGACATGCTGGTACATATGTACAAGACCCCAGCAAAAGGTGATGGTATTTTCCATTGTTTGGCTACGTTCTTGACCTGTGTATCTCAAATGACTGGCTCACTCATAAGAAAGACTGCACCCTACTGAATGAGAAACTGCTCTTTTTTAAAAGGTTTTGTCTGGCAGTTGCTCATAGTTTGATGCAAGTCAACAAGCCACCATCTTCTTCTCCACCACAAATGTTCCATCAAAAGAAACGTTACACTCCAAGACCTACTCAGCCTCAGCCGGATGTGCATTATGATAACGTTGGACAATTGCCACTTCACTGTGACAAACGAGGCCGGTGTAGCCTCTCTCCAACAGGAGGGTCAAGGTGGAAGTGTCAAAAGTGCAACGTTTCTTGTGCCTGAATGCCCACCAGCAGAGCTTTATTGCATATCACCAGAAATAATGATAATAATTGATACTAAATAAGGGTGATCCAATACCTCGAAACTGCAGTTATATTTGGTTATGATGCATTACAACTCTTTTTTGTCTGTTCTTCCTACTCTGTTACTAGAATAAAGAAGATTATAAGAGTTTTAATAATTATTTGTTATTAGGAATTTTATGCAAAGTTTTACCATAAATGGAATTCTCAACCGTTTGGTAGAGGCCTGTGATTTAAAAACTATGAAGGTGTTTGAAAAAAATTGTTTTGTACATTGATATTGATGTTCTAAAGGAATGACAAATGCAAAGAAAATTTTTTTTTCATTGGAGTTTTCTTGGTGTGAACCTCAAAGGGTTAAAGGCCTCCCGTTTGATACATTTTGTTGTTTGGTTGGTGTTTAACTGAAAGTACTCATAAATTTGTATTCCCATATATTTAACAAAATCTTCATCCTGCAACCATTTATGCTGAAAGCGCCACCTAGGGGGATCCCTGGTAAGGTTCTAATCACAGTAGTTTAAATAGCATGGAGCACGGACCAAAATCACTATGTTCCCATACGCACAGTTTTGAATTTTGGGTATTAATTCTGATGATATTAAAAAATAATCTAATTGCGAGTAAGTCTGAAATGTTGCTGAGTAACATGAATAGGCTCTAGTTTGTTGTTAAAGTTCCCTAAATATGTCTACCAGTTTAAGAATCTTCATATACATCTGTATAATTGATCTACAGGTATTATGTGTTAAATCTGCTCCTGTGGATCTATCTATTTCTGGAGTAAGAGTACAGTTAAAATCTCCTGCGATCACCATAGGTCCTTGTAGCGATGAAAGCATGAGGAATAAATTCCGGAAGAACCCAGGATAATTTGTGTTGGGACCATAGACATTAACTAGGTTAATTTTTTCCGACAGCAAAGAGCCCTGAACTATCAAGTATCTACCCCTCCCATCCTTGACAACATTACTTACAAAAAATTGGACAGATTCGTGAATAAGAATCATAACACCTCTTGCTCTGGAAGAAAATGTTGAAGTGTATACATCGCCTCGCCACCTCCTCCTGACTTGCCCCTCGTCTTTTTCCATTAGATGCGTCTCCTGTAGAAATACTATTTTGGAGTCCAAATCATGCAGTTTGTTAATAACTTGTTTGACCTTCCTCAGATGTTGTAGGCCTCTGCAGTTCCATGTAACTATTTTAAGCTTCAAGACTTGTGACATGCAAGATCCACTGAATTACCAGAAATGGTACACCACCGTACACCTCCTGTTACCGAGTGAAACCAATCCACACGCAGTGAGGAGCAGTCAAACCACTCTATATCCAAGAAAAGTCCACTATTCTTCCACTTCCACTTTCAGTTCCACTTATTCGCTTACAGGTCCAAACTTATTAGTATGCACACCAACCGGTATGTGCGTACTTCCTCTTGCCATATCTAAGCAGAAATAAATGCATTCTTAACAGATCCCTGTTGTTTCCCCTCCAGTATAATTGACCAATAAAGGCAACAGCAAAGTTATAGGAAGCCGTGGGCGTTTAACCCATTGCTGCCTCCCCATTAGTTTTCTTTTGGATTCTAGTAGAAACTCACGTGCAGCCGCCGCTGTTTTGAAAGCATGAGTTCGGTCCTGATAAGTCACCAGAAGCTTGGCTGGGTGAGCAACCCCGCGTCGTAAACCCAGTTTGCGTAGTTCTGTGCGTATCGGGTCAAACTGCTTCCAAAGCTGGAGAAGATCTGCCGCGGCATCTGGGTAGAACCAGATCCGATGATCCTGGAATTTAATTTCAGTTTTAGATCTTGACATTAAAGCAATGAGTTGCTTCTCTTTGTAGCTGAGAAATCTCATTATTAAGGTGCGGGGCGCTGCGGTGTTGTCTCTCCGGGGTCCGATTCGATGCGCTCTTTCCACGGCCACCGCTTTAACTCCGAGGACCTCCGGCAACCATTTCTCAAGGAATTCACATGGATTCTGCCCTTCAGTTCCCTCTGGCAATCCGACAAGCCTTAGGTTGTTTTGCCTCGACCTAGTTTCCAAATCCATAACTTTATCTTCCAAGTATTTCTTCCTAGACTCCAGCACATCCACCTTGTTTCGTAGCGTTTCTCTCTCTCCCTCTGCGTCAGAAATGTGTGTTTCGGTTTCTGCAATTCTTTGGATACAGTTATTTATCTCTTTTTTCACACTGTCGATGGAGCTCAGAACTTCATCAAATCTAGAAGAGAAATTCTTCTGTATCGAGTTAACAACAGAAAATATTTCGTCCACCTTGTTTCTTTGGAAATTCGGGTTTTCTTCTCTTTCCGTGGCAGCCATTGGGACCGAGCATGAGCTAGCATTGGCTTTCTGCATTTCACCTCGAGGATGGTATTCCATTAGTTTATGCTGTTTCGCCTTTTCACTTACTTCTTGGGATGTCTTTGCTGCTTTAGGCATTATTCCGAACTTGCGCGCTCAGTTGTCCTTCAGTATATTTTGAAAGGAAGGAGTTTTAAGTAAAATTTTTGACTAGAACAGCAGAGCGGTGAAAACACATCCTCTGACATGGCCGCCCTAACTGTAATATCTGCAATAAAGTGTATGTCGCAAAACACATTCTCTGACAGAAACTAAAAAAAAATTCAGAGAGGCGCTAATTAATTTGTAAAATTAGTGTACATATGTTGCCCAAGTTAAAAAAAAACTTGTTAAAAAGTAAACCTGATTGCTGTTTTAAATGTCGGATGACAGCCGTACACCATGTTGAAATTCCTCCGATCCTTTGGGCTCAACAATCAGAGGAGGAAGGGAGGGCAAGGAGGAATGAGAGGTTTCTCTTGTGATCATAAAGAACGGTTTACAACAATTAAAGTAATTACCGCACATCTTGTCACAATAGTCTTTTAATCTGTGGTACAAGCCACCCTGGTAAATATCGGGGAGAAGAATGTGATGGTAGAAAACAAAGAAAATGATGCGCAGACTTTTATTTAAGATTGAAGATGGCTTTATTTATTTTAAAGGGTCCGTATGTATAGTTATGTGTTACCAGTTTCAGATTAAATAACACTGTGGTTTTGAATGCTTATGGTAAAGTTGCTTTATGATTAAAGTCTGATCCTAGTCTGATAAGGTATTCCATTTGATTAATGTCCCTATTTTAGACATGAATAATTTATCCTTAGTGAATGGATATGTACCACAGGCTTTTAAAGTAGCTGTTATTAAACCTTTACTTAAGAAACCTTCTCTTGATCAAGATCACTTAATAAGTTACAGACTTATATCTAATCTTCTTTTCCTATCTTAAATTCTTGAGAAAGTAGTTGCTAATCAACGATGTGAATATTTAAAAAGTAATCACCTATTTGAAGAGTTTCAGTCAGGCTTCAGAGCTCATCATAGCACTGAAACAGCTCTGGTGAAGGTCACTAATGATATTTGCATGGCCTCAGAGAATGGACTTGTGTCTGTCTTGTCCTGTTAGATCCCAGTGCTGCATTTGATGCAGTTGATCACAATATTCTCCTAGAAAGACTTGAACATACTCTAGGGAATAAGGGGAAAGCATTATGCTGCTTTAAATCTTATCTGTCTGACAGATTCCAGTTTGTTCATGTTAATAATAAATCTTCTTCAAACTCTAGGGTCATTTCTGGAGTACCACAGGGTTCAGTCCTTGGACCAGTTCTCTTTACTATATACATGCTTCTGATTGGCAAATTTATCAGACAGCATGGGATTAATTTCCACTGTTATGCTGCTGACACTCAGGCATGTTTTGATGACATTAAGACCTGGATGACTTTACATTTCCTGCATTTAAATTCTGAAGAGACAGAAGTTGTAATCTTTGGATCAGGGTCCTCAAAAATTAAACTTCTTAATCAATCACTTTATCTGGATGGCATTAACTTGGCCTCTGGTAATAAAGTAAAAAATCTTGGTGTTATTTTTGACCAAGACATGTCATTTAAATCCCATATTAAACAGGGGCTCGTTCTTTGTACGTCGCTAAGTCAGTTAGCTGGATTTGATTGTTCACGATTTGGCATGATCTTGGATTGCTTGGTTCTTCGACACTCATCCTTGACTTGCTGTCATAGCAACACGTGCACAAACTTAAGCCTGCAGGCTTACTTCATGTAAACAGGATTAGATCATGGCTTTATAAGCGGAGGAGATAGGGAAGTCTGTCGTAGCCATGTCTTTTCCATTTTTACGACAGCATGCTGTTGCGGAAGGTGCAAGAATAATTCGCAGAGCTTTTCAAATTAATTGCGTATTGCGAGATAGACAGGATCCTTTAGCGCAGCGCGACAATGTAATTGTAGAGAGATATGTTTTTTCTTGTGAGGCTGTTATTTACATAGTTAATTTGTTGGAACCACACATTAAGTGTTCAACACGGAGGAGTGATTTTTTGTTCATCCAAAGAGTTTTTTTAAGTGCATTTAAATGTGCCTTTTAAAAAGAGGAAAAAGTGGCTTTTTAAAATACTGTATAATAATTAAAGGCTACCATTTTGTAGAATATTCTTGTACTTCACTTTTACTTGTCCCCATGTTCTAGTGGGTCCCGTGGAGACTCTGTTTGATTTGTGTTACAGCTTGTGTATTTTAGTTTACCCTGGCATATTATTTAGTCTTGGTGGTTATGTTCTTAGGCCTGTCTTAGTAGTAGTTCTGGTTCTCTATTTACCTTATTTAGATTCTGTTCCCTTCTACTAGTCCTGTCAGCTCCCTCAGTCACTCCCCCGTCCTTGATTAATTCCACCTGTTCTGATTAATTAGTGATTTACTCAGCTCACCTGTTTGTTAGCTTATTTATACCTGGTTCTGCCAAGCCATCTTTGCCAGAAGCTCATCGCTCTTTCCCTGCCTGTGTGTCCCTGGACTCTGCTTTCTGCGATACCTGCCTGCCTTGTACCAGATACTGCATTAAGATTTTTCTGTTTGCCTGTTCGTTGGTTCCACTATTCAACCTTGCAATAAATCCTTGGAACGTTAAACATTTTGTGTGTCATGCCAGAAGCTGGTTGAATAATAAATCATTCAACTCAAAATTCTGCTATAACACAATATAGTTCAAATGGTGGTGATGTTAGCTATAAGCTTGTAAGAATTTATACCACTACTGCATTAGTTAATTTGCTGTTATGAACTCATTTATGCTGGAATAAATGATCTGGTCGGACTTTTAACCGACGAGGTTTATCCGGCAGCTGTGAGAACCCCAATGTAACTGCAATTAGAGTTTAAATCCTTATTCCTTATCACCATCCAATGATATGTCTCTGTATTAATATCAGATGTTAACTCCAAAGGAGGTTAGCTCTGAATTCTGAATAGCCACGCAACTGTGAATTAGATTGAATGTCTACAATGTCTATTCCGCAGTCGTTGGATTTATTGAACCAAAAGCAATTCCCTGTTACAGTAATTCTCTGATTCAACAGCTTTGGAATTCTTACTCACTACTAAAACTAAAACATGCAAAATATATATGTGGAAATAAAAGAACAAAACCAAAAATAAATAATGGATTAAAATGAGCGGTTAGCAGATCTTAACTTAACTCACAGTTGTTTAACACCGCCCTCAAAACACCGGCATTTGACGTATCAGCATTGACTGACAGAACAGCTTCGGGAATCTCACTGGACGCTTTGATGTCTTACACAAGCTAGTTCAGCTAAGCTCCCTACAGTTCAGATACACGTCACCCTCCCAAGATGGCTGCTACGATGACGTATGAGGGGAGGTCCTAATGACGTAACCACGCTTACGCTGATGGGATAATGCCTCGCTTCGAGAGGGAGCGGCTAACTGGGAGTTTAAGCAAAGACCGCGAATTGAGCTTGGACAAAGAGATTAAACTGATAAGAAGAAGCGAAAAGAGAGAGGGGGGGAAAGGCAGGGAATAAGATGGAAAAGAACTGAAGCAGTGACCCACGGCGGGGTTATTGATAAATCACAAATCAACACAGCAAAATCAATTGTAAAATGCATGCACATACAAAGAAAAACATTCAGCAAAATAATTCCAACTTCGTCGTGGAATAAAAGCATTAACCTGCACCTACAAAGTTCTAACGTCTGCCCAGGCACTTCTAAACATCCTATGGATGAAAAAGAAATAAAAGAGGAGAACCCCGTTACTTTGAGGTGGTCCCGAATGAAAGTCCCGGCTTCGGGTTTGTGAGCGCTCGGAATAACACGGCGTCCTGAATGCACCAGAGCGGGCAGCAGCAGGAAAAGGCGAGAAGGCTCTTTCGTCTCTTCCTCCGGGCTCACGGCCGCTTGGCTCGGCCCAGCACAAGCGTAGTCCTCTTTCGATCACTGGGAGATAAGGCGGCTTCCAGTATTTGATCAGAGGGAATTAAAAGTACCTTTTAGAGTCGACCTCCTGTCTGTACAGGGAATAGTTTTGCTCCGAACAAATCTCGGTCCAGCGAGAAACTCGAGCACGTGGCGTGGGATTGCCCCAACGGAGTGAAACAGCTGTGTGTCTTCTCGGGTTGGCAGGGCGCCAGGGAAGAAGGCAGATTGTCCTGCGTGGCCGAGTTTTATCAACTTTTGCCTAGCAACGTTATCTCTCCGCTCCATTGTTAGGGCGGCAGCCATTTTGGGCTGCGTTGCATGATGGGAGTTGGTGGCCATTTTGACCACATTGCATCATGGGTAATGCGGTCCGTTACGTCCCGAATTAATGCCGTTTTTGTCACGTCATGTAATGGCATAACATACCCCCCTTTAGCTTTGAAGAGTGGGATGCTGGTCACAGTCTTTAAAGCTACAACAAAGTCCATTCTGGCGTGACGAAAATCCGTTGTGCATGAGTGGAACAACCAAATAGTCTTTCTAGTAGTCCTTCGGGATTCATGCAGTTCCGTTCATCATCCAAGACGAGGAAAAAAAAACAAAGCATTCATTGTGCCTGGGTCAGTGACCTAGCCTGGGCAGACTAAGCTATAGCTAGTACTTCCTATTGGCTAATAAGGCAAACAAATGAAAAAAAAAAAAACGAAAATGCAAACTTCACAATCACCATTGTCGATACATTCATTGGTCATCAGGTTTGAACTTTGAACCAAAGAAAGGAGAGAGGGAAAAAGGCTGGTTTTCAACTGTTTGATCTGCTTGTATGCTGCATACGCCATCGCAGTAGTGATGGCCCATCTAAATACAAGGAGAACCACAATAATGGTCATAATGTGAGTGTCGGTCGGCTCTATAGCTCTGGGGAAGCGAAGCAGAGGGACCAAGCTCAACTCTGATGGAGTGAGACTGAATTTAATCAGCTGGGTGCCTGGAAGTAAAAGCTGTCTTTCAATGCCGACATCAATGCTGAAATTGTATCCCTTAAAGACATCTATTATTTCAATCTCTGAGTCATATTTGTCAACGTCAAGGTGATGCAAAACCATGTTTCCAATGTGGACTACAGCACCTTGAGGTGGGGAACAGAAAATCGTTTGGTTGGGCAGTTTTAGTCTAGTAACTGTGTCGTGCTGCTCGTAGGATAACAGGGCTTCTGCCTCTGGGGTGCTAACGAGCCAGCGGTTACCTGCCCGCTCAATTTTGGTTTTCACACCTGCATCTTTAAGGGTCATTCTAGCCTGACAGGTTTGTTCAGGGGATTCATTCCTTAGACCACACAGGTAATTGGTAACGTCTCTGATAAATGGGTTGCTTGGGCATACCCAGTGGATGTCTTTGGTTTTGGTACACAAATCCAAATTAGGGACTAAATAAAGTTTGGGGTCAGCATCATGATATGCCAATATTGAGGAGGTTTGTAGGTGTACGTGGGTCTCACCTTGCCAAAAACCGACATTCAATACTAATTTAAGCCTATACACGTTAGCTCTTTCAATGATGGGAAGGTTTAGCATAAATCCTATCTCCACGTTGTCAGGATTTACAAATATTGGAATTGCACTACCTAGGCTGTACGCCAGGTGTGTTTGAGGTGGTTGCAGTGTTTCACTAGAGGCAGATTTGAGAACCTCTTCAACCAAATCTACTGGTACCAGGTACGGAGGAATCCGTCCTGTGTCCATACACCCGTCCTATTAGTCCATGTTTAAAGTGTCCTGATTGAACATGCACTTGTCCTATTTAATGCTATGCATTGTTCTCTTCGGCGGGGGCGGAGTTAGGCTCCGTTCCCTCTGAGGAGAGTTTAGTGGATGGTTTAGTTTGGTTCGCTTGAACCCATGTGTACTCTGGACTTTGCACGCTGGCTTCTAGGTTCTTTTGAGGCCACGCGAAAGTCGTTCGGAGACGATCTGTTAAGTCAGTGACACACTGGTGTGCCGTGTAGACGGTTTTCACACTGACGTCTTCGGGCTGGTAGATGAGATTCAGGGGAAGTGTCCTTTGTCTTCCTGTCATCATCTGAAAAAGTGTCACCCCTTTGGAGCATGGTGAGGTAGAGCGGATTAGCATTAGGACCAGGGGAAGCTTTTTATCCCAGTTCCTGCCATGGCTGCTGGCATGTTCCTTTGACATGCTGACCACGGTGCAGTTCATTCGCTCCACCTGTCCGGATGACTGTGGGCGGTAGGGGATGTGGAATTTAACTTCCACGCCCAACATGTCAGAAAGCACAGTCAGGATGTTTGACGTGAAATGCGTTCCTCTGTCCGAGTCGATGGGCAGGGGAAGGCCCCACCGGCTGAAAACGTGATTTAGCAGCAGGGCTGCTGTGGTGACAGCGGTGTCATTCGGTGCCGGCAAACATTCGACCCATTCTGTGAAACTGCCTGTTATTGTCAAAAGATATCTGTTACCTTTTGACGATTTGGGGACTGGACCGTTCCAGTCAGTCTGCAAATGTGACCACGGAAATATAACCCCCCTTTGCTGAAGCAGGGCTCGGTCTGGCGGTCGTGTGGGTTGTAACTGGCTGCAGGTTAAGCAGCCTTGTACATACTCCTGGTTGTCCTGGGCCGTTAAGGGCCAGGACACCACCTGTTGGAGAGTTTTCAGATTAGCTTTGCAGCTTCTGTGTTCTCCTACTGGTGAGTCGTGGACATGTGTCAATGTGATCCCAAGTTCGTTTGAATCTTTGGGCTGAATGGGCTGAAACTCATAAAACAGCTCCTTAAGTGCTGTTTCCTCTGTTTCAGTGGTCAGTGCATCAGCCTTTCCCAGCTGTTGCATAATTTCTGTTTCGGAACCAGGGCAGGGCTCAGTGGGTGAGTCCCGGTTCTCTGGTTGATTTGGTGCTGGTTCTGTTGGGTTGGTTGCTGTCGCATACACCAACAGGTTTCCTTCAGCTTCAAGCGTAGCACCACAAATGGATCCAGCAGGCCGAGCTACATGTCGCCTGATTTGGATCATGTTGGAAGGAAAAGTAAATACAGTGTCTGGGGAGTCCTGTCTGCCGGTCAAGGATAAGGGCAGGTCTCGGATGACGGGAATGCTCAGCTCAAAGTCGTGGAAAGAGCTTTCGATGAGCACCCCGAGAGGTTTCTTCACCACCACTTGGATCGGCATGTGGGTTGGATTCTCCACTAACAGGTAAGCTGAGCGGTTGTTCAGCTCAAGCAGGGGTGTGCCCCGGATGACCAGGTTGGATTCCTGGAAGTAAGAAAGGGGTTGAAAGAAAACCTGTGTGCTCTGTATTTGTTGTCCTTTCAAGATGGCTAATCTAATGGGTACACCTGCAGTCTGTGGTGGTATTAGCATGTTTGTTTTTTTGACTAATCTGTATAATCTGATCCAGTCTGTATAATCTGATTGAATTTGACTTTGGAAAGTGCGTTGAGATGACATGTATCATGAATTGGCACTATATAAATAAAATTTAATTTAATTGCATTGATATGGAGTGAAATTGAACGCCTGAGAACAATCATCATGCGATGTGGCTGCAATTCACTATTTTACCATTTGCGTCGCCAATTTCCCCCGTCTCCAAAATGAGCGTAAACCTGGGTCCGAGTTATCGTGAGCATAGACATTATATACCTTGACGCCTTATCACGTGCTGGAGCGCAATCTGCATCGCCGCCATATTGGATGGGTCTGTCTTAATTGCCATAATAGCCGACGAGAGTAAACACAGAGGGAGCAATTTTACCAGTATTTTCTGCAGTTTATGGCTGCAATAACTGGGGATAACTATTGAAAGTAGATCACGTGGTGCATATCACCATTTTGGGCTGAGATTGGCTCTTGAGCTGAGCTTTTACCTAGTGAGAACAATGCAGAACAACAGATGGACCACAATTTTATGCTTATTAATAAATTATCACAAAATAAAGCTGAATCACATTACTGAATTAAGTACCCTGGAGTTACAGAATACAAATAGATGCAAGAAACTGTGCAAAACTGTTGTTTTTCAAGGGTCTCAAGCTCCAGCCATAGTTGTAAGCGGGGTAGTGTAAGACACTAGAATGACCTGTAAATTTTTCAGGCCTTTAAAAAAAGTGTGTATGCATGTGTGCTTTCGCAGCACATAAAAATATGAAGAAATTATTGTTGGTGTGTAGAGATAGCTCAGGCTTGTACATGTTAGAGAGTGAAATAAATTTAACTCAACAATCTAACTTGTTTCTTTAACAAAATATAAAATGTATTAATTTATATGTGTATTGATTTGTAATACCACATCTCTTTGTTTAATAGCATAAAACAAAGCATTTCATTTACATATTTAACCATATGCCGTACAACGTATCTGTCGTTCTTAAATAACATAAACTGAAGTATTTCAGTATGAAATTACATTTTTATACATTACTGAATATGCCTTATGACTGTCTGTTAAAGAGCATCCGTTTTTTTTTAGCGTCCTGTCTGGCAATGTGGCAATAAGAATTGTTGTCTTAATGCCAAAAAGAGCCCAACAGATTTTACTTTCACAAGCAGAGCCTTACTTCTTTCGCTGTAGTGCTCCGCTTGAGTTATATATGCAAGTAGTTTTTTTTTTATAATTTATGCAGGGAATATTTCAAATTTTATGGACACTAAAACAAGAAGGTAGAAGACAAAAAAAGGAGAAAGGGTGAAAGAAAGAGGACATGATACATGTTTGGAGAGATTAGCAAGGTGTCCAGATTTTCTTTAGACTCATTGGTAAATATTGTTTCATTTTTTGCCCTTAAGAGGTAGACTTGCTGGCCTGGTTGAGATCAAATGCTTCGTAATCCAAATGAACGTAAATTTAAAATCTCAAACAAATAGCCAAATATTCTTCTTTTGAAATTTCTACTAGTGTAGAAATTACTGCAAGTCCTACACATCCTGAAGAAAAACAGCTGCTCAAGGCCATCAGATTACCTCTACTCTGTTTGCCTGTTGGTAAGAAGTACTGTTTCTGAAATAATCTGGTATTATAACACCCAATGTCTTAACCCTTACAAAATAGAGTCTTTTTCCAAAAGTCTTGGGGATCATTAAAATGTTGGATGGATATTTGTGTTCTATGGTGAGTAGTGCTTTTGACCTAAGAACTCTTCCATGCATACCAGTTTTGTTCAGTCTCTGTCTCATTGAACCATGAACACTGATCTTCACTGATACAAGTAAGACCTGCAGTGCTTTTCATATTGTTCTTTTCTGATCTATTGATTGATGCACTATTGGAGTCATTGTGTTAGGTCACCTGCTCCTAAGAAGGTTCACCACGCTTCTATTTTGCACAATGGCTTTTGCTGTGGTTTGCTTAGCACTAGAAATGGCTTTGTAACCCTTTCTCAACAAGTTTGTACCATTAGTGAGCAGCTTTGTTGTTTCTCATTTATTCATAAAGTAGAGCATATGTTGCTTTTTAAAATATCCATTAGCATACTCTGTAAAAGTATTTTCTAGATAATACAGTTCTGGAAACACTGGTATCTCATTTTAGGTGCAGCTTTTTATACTGAACTTAGTTTTCAAAAAAAAAACACATAAAGTTTATATTGTGTGATTGTATGTGTATAATAACCACTTAACGATCATGACAAAGATCCCAGTTGTTCAGAGTATTTTAATTCAGTGGTATTAAAGAGTACAAATTTAATACCAGGAATCCATGATTCTCCTCATGCTCATGAATCTCATGCCGCTCATGCCCATGTTCATGAAGTTCCTGTACTCTCCAGGCCTCAGGTACATCATCCTGCCTCTGTAGTGGGGCTGCTCATACATCAGCCAGTGGCCATCCATCACGTGGCAGGACATGCAGTTGGACATATGGTAGCGGTCCATAATAGAGTCACAGTCATCCATCATCTCATACATCTGACCCCCAAAGTTCTCCCTCTCATAGATCCTCATCCTGTAAGATCCCCTGTACTGTAAAACATAAAAAAGGTTAGACTGGGTTTGTAGCTTTAGAAAATAAATGCTATTAAGAGGTAAGATTTCCTACCATAGGAATCATACGGCAGGACCTGATGCAGTCATTCCAGCCCATCATGCTCATGTAGTCAGCATACTCTCCCCTCCTCATGAAGTACTGGTTTCCCATGTAGTTGGGGCGATCATAGACCATGAAGCAGCCACTCTCCACCCGGCAGGAGTGACACCTGCTCATGTAGGAGTGCATGTCGGAACAGTCGCTCATGCACTCATAGGAGCGACCTTGGAAGTTCCTATCCTCGTAGAAGATGATCTAGGAAAGATAGAATTATATTTTAGAAACAAACATGAAGCCTTCCAAATAAATATATTTATTAATAAACCAAAGATTCAGTACCTTGCCCCTCATGCTCATGTTGCTCATGTTGGCTGTGGATGAGTGGTTGCTCTTGCTCCTGTAGTGCATACTACCTGGTTTAACCCTTTCCTTTTATACCTGAGCAAATGTAAAGAACTACTGACCCACCTTCTATAGAACTCCTAACTCAGCAACCTTTTTTGTCTTTAGTCTTTAGAAAAGCCTTTCTGTCATGTATGAAACACCAGCTTTTTTAAAATGCTTGTTCAACATATGAATAGACTGAGCCATTTGACTGCTAAAAGTGGTGTAATAATGCCATGTCAGATGTGTCAGGTTTCAGATTTCCTTACATAGCATTTTTTCAGTGTCTATCCATAGACTGTCCGTTTAAGATATATTGTGATCTATATGCCATGTAATATTCATAAAAGTCTAAAGTTCCAATTCTTTAAACATTTTTACAATTGGTTAAACCTAAATCCCAAAATATGAGATTTAGAACAAAGTCTGGGGTGGTTTAACTGGGATCTTGTAGAAGATATAATTTATTTTCAGGAGGACCAGCATTTAATTACATACATTCTTGTCATAAGTGAGGAAGGGAGATTTCTCCCTTGTGAGATCATCACCTTTTTAATTTTGATAATGGATTACATTTTAATTGTGTCAGCTCAATCAACCTTTTAGAAATATTGATGTCCACATACTCAATGTCTGCGCTTCGTAATCTGCCTCTATTGCAAAGTAATATAAATGATTGTAACGGATGTCCTGTCTTTGGAGTCGAGATGAGAGGGACTGATATTATTAAAAGTTGCCCTTGACCTCCTAAAGTTATGGCTTAACTTGGTCTGTTTGAAGTTGTTAAAATCTCTGCCCGACCAGTACTGGCTGCATCTCCACAGCCTAAACAGAACATGTAATGATCAGAGGCATGGGACCCAGAATTCAGCCAGACCAGCAGAGGTTCAGATCAGGTTCTTTTATTAGCAAAAAGCAAAACAGGGAAAAAAACAAAAACACCGTCTCTGGTCTCAACAGTTTATATGGAGGTGGAAGAAGGTGAAACCGGTGAGAGGTGATTGCAGCAGGGGTGGAGTTAGGCAGGTGTGCAGAGTAAGTAATTAGACCAGGGGCCTGTTTCAGAAAGGAGGTTAAGTGAAAACTCTGAGTATGTTAACCCTGAAATGAGGGAAACTCTGGGTTTTCTGTTTCAGAAAGGGAGGTAAGTTAAACCTGAGAAAGCAGAGTAAGTCAAGCCCGTTTCTGAAAGAGAGGTAACTTATACTCAGAGTCAGTGACCATGGCAATTTACTCTGTGAACCTAACCTGGTCGGGAGCAGGTTTTCTTGAGAAAACCCAGAGTTTATTTTGGTCTCCTCCCCTTTTTTAAAAAGGAAGTGGTGTTTAAACACCTCATTGATTCTTTGGGGACATATTCATTGCACACATTTCAGTCATGCAGAGCGCATCAAAGGGAATGAAATGGCATGTCCATTTATGGATGATGCTGTTGACGAAGAGGCTGTATTACTTCGTAGGGAGTTACATTTATGTCAGGAAAGGATTTTGAGGCCCAGAGTGGATTTTTTTGTCATATCCCTATCCTATCACAGCAATTTATATGGTGTTCTTCATTTGCTAAAAAAAAAAAAGAAAACAACAAAAAAAAAGATTTTAAAATAGTTTCAATATTTCCTAGAATTCACCTGTGACCATACACTCACCTCTAGCTTTAGTTTCAAAATGTCGATTTCCAGATCTGCCTTTTGGATCTGGCAGTCCAAGTATACAAGTTCTTTGCTGTTTTTTTCTATCTTTTTAATAAGAAGAAGTCTATATAACTCCTTAACTGGCAACTGAAAATACATTAGATTAGAGTTACATCATGAATGTAGTCTAAAATTCAGAGTGAAACTGTGGCATTTACTGTAAATCACTTAACTGTGTCCATCTGTGCACCAGAAGTTGATGGACCTTCCTCCTGCTGTTCTTCCACACTCTGGGGGGTAGAGATAAGAATCACCATTTATAGATATAAACTTGGATTCTATAGGCTACTCCACATATAAATGTAATATTAAAATTACCTCTGTAGGCCAGTCTGTGGCAGCAGAAATGGTTTCTTCATCCCCATCATCCTGTGAAGATGAGCATTTCATAGAGTACACTTTATAATACTATTTGTCATAATTGATGGTGTATGGAGTAGGCTACTGACAACTGTATGGGGTACTGTTGGGACAGGAGGCTCCAAGAGGCAGATATTACCATCCAAATCTGTTGGGATGAACAAAAAACCCAACCCAAAGTAATATAAATGGAAATATCACATTTAGTCTATGTAACAAAAAAACAACGCTGTAGATAGACCTCTTACATTTTATGAAGGCACTTAAATCTTCTGGAGTGACTGGCTCTGATGAAGTCCCTCCAGGAATTCCCTCAGCCATCGGCCTTCCAGCATTTAGGCTCAGGGCCATCTCTTCTGCTTTTGTCAGGGGTGGTGGTGCAGGTCCTCCCCCTGTTTTACGAGCCTCTGCCTTCTTTCTGTTGGCTGAGTAGAAGTCAAATGAGAATGAACATTTAGACCTATGTCAAAAATGCTGCTACACTGCTAGACACTGAATGCCATTGAGTCATTTAATATGTCAAATGTTTGTAAAGCCAGGTAGCTACTCTACTCCTATGATGTGCTCAAGGCTTACCTGCTTGAAGTATGTTTTTATATTTCATTTTCAGCTGCTGCCATGTTCTTTTGATGCCTGCAGGATTGCACCTATCCATGAAAATTAAATTAGGTTTAATAAAATACTGTTCTCCCAGTTTCACCTCTGATATTATAACAGTTGGGTGAGTTACTCTAAAATAGTTCTTAATTACTAACTACAAATTTTATCTTCAACAAGTCTAATTAGATTAATGTAATAATTACTGTCTCTAGAAAGTATTGGTCTACTTACTAATTTGTTTTACTTACTTATTAATTACTTTCTAAATCCCAAATCAACCTCAACCACTTGAGCAATACAAGGAGAGACAAGAAACTGCACTTCTAATGCTTTCAAATAAACAATATTCAATTGCATGAATTAATCTTAAATTTACCAAAGTGTGTAACTAGAGGGAGAAATTTAAATTAAAAATATACCTTTTAAAATTTGATATTAAATCCACTATTGTTTTATAGTCTTTAATTTAATTACAGTATTTAGATGACTTAGTAACTTCATTCATTACACCCAACACTGTGTAAAAGTAATTAAAATGTAAACTTACGCATTGACTCGAGCAGCTATTTTCACCCAAGCTAACTCTCTCTAATATCTGCGCTCCATTGATAATGGCTTTTTATAGTTGTGGTGCACACGCTTAACTCAGAGTCAGTGAACTCAAAGTTGATTAAACTAACTCATTTCAGCTGTTCTGAAACCCAAAACTCAGAGTTTCCCATCTCAGGCTAAGTCAACTCAGAGTTCAAGTTTTAACTCAGAGTTGGTTGAACCTCCTTATTGAAACAGACCCCAGACATCAGTGCTGAGGCTCAAAACAAAAACAGATCAGACAAATCTAAAAAGCTGACAAGACAAGTGGACAGAAACAAACTACACATGATCTAATAACGAACAAAACAGCCCTGAAGTACAAACCTAAAACAGAAAATAAAGCTAAGACTAAAACTGATGACAAAACAGGATAAACTAACAGTAAACAAGAACCTAGACAAGACAAAACTCAAAGCAACCAGAGAACCTAATATTTTTGGTTTGATGAATCACAGCTGCCAGTGTTTGAATGAACAGTGATCAGTGAGGGGAGTGTACAGTCCCGTCTGGCGCCTCTTTCAAGACTGAAGCACTGAGTAATCCAGTAAATTGTTTTAACACAAGCATTGTGTGAGCTATATAGTAATCTGATCCATTACAAAATGTATTTCCAAATCCAAATGCATTAAAGGATGCAAACAGAAATTTCCAATAGACCATGTCAAAAGCCTTCTCCACATGTAATGAAATAATACAACAGTTTTTATTTTGGATGATGCAGCACTATTAGACTGACGAGTCTTTATTATTCACACTACTATTTCCCTTTCCTCACTTCTATTCTCTGAAAGTACTTTTACATTGAACATTGTTGTGCAATTATACACTGTTTTAAAGTTATTTAGTGTTTAATAAATAACTCTCTGTTAGGTATTGTCCGGTGGATATCAGCCCGGGAGATGATATCAGGAAAATAGTTGAATGGGATGATTTGAGCACAGAGGATGTTTTAACAGCAAACTCTGCACACATGTAGATTAAATGAGTCACCATCTCTCTGCAAGTTCAAGAATTTATTAACAGAAATAAAATGAACATCCAGAGAACATCACTATATAATGCTGTTTATCTGAATTAACACTATATTTCAATCAACAAATACCTTTCTAGGCTAGTGAAGCTTAACTAAACTACTAAGCAAAATTAAGATTAAAAAAAGAAGCTAAGCTAAGGAACTATGTACACACAGAAAGAAACAAAAGACAAAACTAAATGGTTGATCATCATCAGAATAACTCAGTGAATCCTGGTTCACTGCAGATCTGAGTTAACAAACCAAAGTTGAACTTAAAAAACATGGAATGGAGTTAAATTAGCTTAACCAATTTAGAACATTTGGCATGTATTTCAACTAAGGTTGTCAAACGATTAAAAATTTTAATTGCGATTAATCGCATAATTTCAATATTTTATATTCAATATTTTACCTTATTTTATTTCTGAAAGTGTAAATGGCTATTTGGGCATTTTAATATGCAATTTTGCAATAGGCAATTTTGCAGGGGAAATAAACATTACGGAACGGTATGCGTGTTATGAAGCCTAGGCGGAAATTCTACTGAAGAAACTGTTTTACTTACCTCCATCCGATCAGAGGCTCATCTGCCTCCGACGCCAATCAGCTTTAAACTGCACCTCCACAAAGCCCAATCAGCATCCAGAGTTCATCTTAAAAGAACTTCAAGTCCACGTCTCAGCCTGCTACCCAGCAAAGCGCAAGCAGTGGTTGCGCAATGTCAGATTTTGACTCAGATGACCCCGATTCAACCCACCACCAACCCCTTCTCCACCATCGTAGCTAAGCTCCATCTGGCTTTTCCATGGTGTTCCTTCAACCCCGTCCCTATCAGACTGTAATTCCTCCTGGACTCTTACTGCATTCCCTGTCACATCTCAATCGGTCCAGCAGAAGACCGCCATGTTGAGCCTGGTTCTGCCACAGGTTTCTTCCCAAAGGGGAGTTTTTCCTCTCCACTGTCGCTTCATGCTTGCTCATCATGGACAGGTTCATGCAAACCTGTGTGTATTCAAGTTGGACATCTATCTTTCCGGGTCCCTGAGTGAAGCACTAGCATCAGCTCTCGCAGTCTACTGGACCTCACCAATACAGCTCAAGCAGATGGTCTCGCCAACCAGCAGTCTATGGACTAAACCACTCCACCACCAGTTTCAGGCCTGGGGGGAAACATCCCCGTTCTCATACATCTGCTTATGCATATTAAAGTAAAATTCAGCGCTAATGTTTCCTGCCGAGGTCTGAGCGCCAAAGTCTTAAAACATTGTGTCAATAAAATTCTTCTAATTGTCCGTGTGAGTTTTTCAGGTTGAATTGATGTGCAATTAACGCATGTTAAAAAAACGTCGCCGTTATGGTCTAACAAAGTTAACGCGTTACTAATGTGTTAAAACTGACAGCCCTGGTTTCAACCCATTCACAATGCAAATTTTGAGTCAAACAAAGCATTCTCTGATAAAATAACATTGTAAAGAATGTGTAAACTTTAAGAACCCTTAAATTTAATAATGCGATTCTACCTCCGGGAGGCTAGGGGTCACTAAAATCAATTACTTCTAAAGTTAAACAAATAAATAATTAAGCGGCATTAATATTCCATATTAATGCTGTAATAACACTCATAGCGCTATTGAAGAGCAAATCGAACAAGCCTTATGCTTGAAACCATGGGCGTGGGTTTGTATAGGGACCACAGGGACATGTCCCTACCAAAATTTTGGACCGACCTAATTGTCCCTACCAATAATTCGATGTGAATAACATGTTTATAATTTACAATACAGCGTTGTTGCAGCAGTCGCTTATTTTCCTCTTGCGGCTCCGCTGCTTGGCGGCTGCTGCTGCAGCTCCGTCTGCCAGCCTGCGTGTCAAGTCGGTCTTTCCAGCGCACCTAACTGTGCTGTGTGCTGTTTAACTCCACTCTCATTGGTTGTTTTGCCTTAAATCCCGCCTTCTCTCTCCCTGGTTGGCTGTTTTCTGTGCGTGCGTGCTTGCAGCGCGAAATTTAAATTTAATTCACGCTAGAATACTGCGGTTACTACAACGAATATTAGACTACGAAACTAGTCTCAATTAAAAAATTAAATATTATCTACGCTAAAACAGAAGCAGGAGAGAGTAGTTTTGATTTGTGGAACTTAAGAAATGTGAGTAACCAACATAAGCATCTTAAAATAATATTTAATTCTGAAGTATAATAGCTACATTTTATCAACAAAAAACTTTTTTTATTTTATAAAACTAAATATTCTGTGTCAGGCAGGAGTTCTGAAGACTGCTGGAAAGATTGACAAGCAAAGAATGTAAGCTTTCAAAAAAATAACTTTAAGGCGGTTCAGATATAAATAGCAGGTGTTATTCGTTTTATAGAGTATAACAACACGAGATGGTGCCTAAACATTGCTATTTTTTGTTTAGAAAGCATAATTAGGGTTCCACATAATAATAGTGCTAGTTAATTGACTATTTCTACTTTTAGAAATAGGATAAAGTACAAACAGAGGAACAGATTGGTTTGATTTTACATAGATTTCCACACAGTCCATAAGTAAATTAGTTCAAACATTAGTGTCTGGTAAAAATGCTTGAATCTGGCTGTTTATTTTGGATATTACAATACAGATAAGATAGTGTTATATTTTCTTTTAATAATTGTTAAAAACGATTTTATATTTGAATAAACTTAGGCTCATGCTTAGTGTTGTGATTGTAGATAATGCCACCAAAAAAGAAAAGAGACATAAGGAGCTATTTCAACACTCAGACAGTAAGTATCATAGGATGATATAAAAGGTTGTGTTACATTTAATCCTTTAATACTAAAAACACACTTGTATAATAGTAAAATGATATGATTATAGGAAACACAGATATCCAGTATTAATGATGCAGGGCAGCTTGAAGGTGAAGCAGCTGGCCCTTCAGTGCTTCAGGTGATGTCTAATTGATTTTAATTACAAAATAAGGAGCAACTTTTTATTTATATACAATATAAATATCCATTTGTATTTGATGTGGCTGAATTTAGGGAACTCAAACAATGAGTGGTGATGTTGCAGCACAGGTAGAGAGAGAAGTGTCGAACCTTCAGGGCTTCAGGTGAGAGTTTATTTTTGTTAACTATGAGTAATTATATTCTGTGATTTCTTCTGGAGCTCACAAATGACACATTGATTTTAGAATAGTTTGCTTGATTTACATGTTTGTTTGGTTGATTAATTGTACATAGGAAAGTCAAATGTCAAGGCAGGACAGTGTAGAGCAGGCTGAGGGAGATGTTCCTGGACCATCAGGGCTTTAGGTGAGGTTGTTAATGTAACTGCTTTAATAATGAAGGAATGGTCTTTTATTAGAGCTTGTTGTTAATTTGTCAGCTAGTGTGAATACAGAGTTGTATGTTTTTCTTTGCTCTTTAGGGGAAAGCCAGTTTGAGTGAAGGTAGACCTCAAGCAAGTCAGTATAGTGTCCTGGACATGGTCAGTAAGCCATACCAGCCGGATCCAAAGTTTGTTGAAGTGCAACAACTGAAAAACAAGACATTAAGATTCCAGGCAAAGTGGTACAGTCAGTTTACATGGCTGCATTGTAGCCCTACACTAAAAAAAGTTCTGTGTTTTGAATGTGTCAAAGCATATGCCATCAAAAAGACCACACTGGAGAAAAAGAATGAGCCTGCTTTTTACTTAAATGGTTTCAATAATTGGAAGAATGCCATCGATAGCTTTAATCGACACCAAGCCACCAGAGCACACCATCATGCTGTTACTGTTAATGTTATAGAGCAAAAATAAATAAAAAATTAAAATAAATGTTATAGAGGAAGCCCCAGTTTAATACTCAGCTATCTGATGCAATGGCCAAAGCTCAGGGGGAGGCAACACATTGTCTGCTGGAAATAATGGGCTGTGTAAGGTATCTCACAAGACAGGGACTTGCTTTTTGAGGACATGAAGAAGATGAAGGTAATTTGCATCATCTTGTAAAGTTTATGGCAAAAAATTACTCTCTTTTGTCCTTTTGGCTTACTCGTAGCCATGACTATGTGAGCCCACAAGGCCAAAATGAATATCTAACTTTATTTGGGAACACCATCGTTCGGGAAATTCCCTCAATAATCAGGTCCTTACCTGTGGTCCAATCTTCCATTATAATGAATAGCACTCAGGACATACAAGGGAAAGAGCAAGTTTCTTTATGTTTGAGATATGTGGACGAGGACTTAGAGCCAAATGAAGCATTTGTGGGACTACATGAGGTGCAAATGACAAATGGCCAAGCTAGCAGTTGATGTACTACTGAGGCTGTACATTCCAATCACTGCATTGCACATGTAGTACATGTTGTACATGCACTGCATCACTGCACTGCGAGGTCAGACCTATGATGGAGCAGCTAATGTGGCTGGGAAGTTTTCTGGGGCGCAGGTAGTGCTGAAAAAAGAGCAGCCATTGGCATTGTATGTGCACTGTGGTACCCACTGTGTGAATCTTATTACACAATCTGCTTGTTGTGCCTCTCCCATTCTGCGTGATGCGTTGCAGTGGGTGCATGAACTGGGAACTCTAAGCAACCAGTCTGGGAAGTTTAAGGGGCTGTTGGCTGGACAGGCTGTGACTGGGGGTAATATAAGGGGGATCAAGCCTCTGTGTCCCACCAGGTGGACAGTACGTGGCCAGGCCGTTGACAAAGTACTTTGTCAATATGAAGCTGTGTTGTCAAGTTTGGAGGAAATGGCCTGCTCTGACACTGGCACTCGGGCCAATGGACTCTTAGAAAGATTTCTTAAGGGTAAAACCGTTCTTGGACTGCTGGTAGCCTCAGATGTGTTGGGAGAGCTGGAGTGTTTAAATCGATCTTTGCAGAATCGATCAGAAACAATAGAGGCGATGCAGACTGCTGTTAGGTTTGTCCAATCCATAATCAAAAAAGAACCGAGGAGAAGTTTGCAGTGTTATTTGCAAAGCTGCAGAAATGACCCTGCACCTTGACCCTATTGAAATACCCCACCAGAGAAAACTACCCAAGTGGTTCAGTGGTGGGGCTTCTCCCCATAGGGCAAAATCACCTGAGGAACACTTTAGGGCTGAATATTTTAAGGTGTTGGACACTTTGGAGAGTCAGTTTACGGAACGGTTTAACCAACCAGATTTGCAAAAACTGAAACAGGTTGAAAATGTTATCCTTACTGGACAAGTGGATGATGGTATAGGGCAGTGTCTAGAAATAGACACAGGGAGTTTGAGGGTCCAGCTGGAAATGTTTCACTCTAAGCATAAATTTACATCTGGTAGAGAAGCTGCAAATATTCTGAAGGGGATGTCCAGTGAAGTCAGAGGCTTGTTTGATGAGGTGGAAAAACTGATCAGGCTGTTGTTGGTTGTCCCTGTGGCATCAGCAGAGGCAGAACGAAGCTTTAGTGCACTAAGAAGGTTAAAAACATGGTTAAGGTCAACCATGACTCAGATGCGCCTCAATAACATAGCAGTCTGTCATGTTCATCAAACCGTTCTGGACCAGCCTGATCTAAACGATCTTTGTCAGCAGTTTGTCTCTGTTAATGACAGACGTAGGCACATCTTCGGAATGTTTAGATGAATACAGTGTTTACAGTCCAGCTTCAATGTGAGGAGATCAAGTTAGGTTCAAGTTAATGTTCATGTTTTGAGTGTTGTTATCTACACTTCGGATGTATTATGTAAGAAACGTGTTTGGAATGTTACGATAAAGTACATAAAATAGTCTACACAGCTTAACTACAGCCTAGTTGTACAACCTGTATATTGAAGTTAATATTTTAAATGATCAGTGTCAGTTTCTTTTCTAGTTCCTGTGCACATGTAAATACAATAAATGTATTTGCAGTCCATTGAATGTATTATTTTGCTTTGTTTTATGATGCAGAGATAGAGCATATTAAATAAAAGAAATAAGAATGGGCTTTTTTATGGTAGATAGAGAGCATATTAAATAAAAAAAATAAGAGTGGGCTTTACCTTTGTTTACCTCTGCATAATTCTATAACTTCAAAAGAAAATACAGGATAAATCCACATACAACAGACATATTTAGACTATATTTGGTTAAATAGGCACATATTTGCCTTCTGTCTTAGTCGCTGGTAAGTTCAAATGCAAACCTTTTCGAAGTGGAAAAAAGTCCCAATTCCACATTCATCAGAGCATGTGATGCTTCAAACATTGACAACAGCATCTAGTGTGTGTAGTGCTTATAAAATATGTATTAATGTAGCAAAAAACGCTGCTTTTCTCTTTAAACGAAATGTCCCCTGATGCTCACGTCAAGTATAAAAAAATAGGAGCATGCATATTGCATAGGACCAATTAAACTTGAGACCAGTAGTGGTCCCTACCAAAGTTGAAATCAAACCTACGCCTATGCTTGAAACAAACCTTTTTCGTGCCTATCCAGGACCAGGAAGTTACCAGAAGCTAATAGCCTTTTGGCTAGCGGACTTTCAGCGCTAACTTTAAAAGCTTTGGCTTTATTTTAGTGATAATGATTGGAACGCATAACACAAACATCATTATCCCGTCAATATGTAAAACCCTTGTGGAAATAATGTTTGTTATAACCATAAAAAAAAAAAACACTTGAATCACATCGGCAATGACATGGTATGAAAATGCTAGCGGGAGCTACTTGGTGGACTCCATGTCCACCACAATCTAACTGCGTCACACAAAACTTTCCAAATAAACCATTTAATTTTCCCTGTGGTTTCTCTGCCAAACCTGTCGGTGCCTCGTGTGAGTTCGGTTCACTTTGGCCATCTAATGAACGTTGGTCATTTCAGCAGCAGACATGCGGCTCTGCGGCTATGAGCTAGCTAAAACGTGGTCGGGGTAGGCCGGTCCGGGGCCCTGCAGTAGCGACTCCAGATCGGCTTTTGCTCTCAGCTCGGGATACTGAGTCCTGTGTTGGCTTTTGGATGCTCCAAGTTTTCTGGAATCAGGTTACTGCAATGGATGAGAAGAATAAACAAAGCTGGTTTTGGCATAGGAATTGTTTGCTCGGGCATCTGATGTAGAAGTTAAGACTTAACTCTGATTTGGCCGACAGTTCCTCCGATGCCAGTCAGGTCCTCCGCTCCACAGAGGACGAGTCTCTCCCCTTTTGTTGTCCCAACGAAACATCAGGAAGTGAGCTTCAGAGAGGCCCATTTTTACTCAGCTCTTGGGTATTTCGGGCCCCATGAGGCCACATGTGTCTGAGTCCCATGTGACTCTCCTTGAGAGCCCCAGGAAGAAGTGGTGAAGAGACTGAGTAGTGGTCAAGGCTCATAGTAGGGAATCCCTGCTGTGAGGGGCTGTCTGAGTGGGGTGTGAAATTCCTCTACTCACAACCCCCTTTTGACACAGGAGCAATGTGACACAAAGCGACGCAAAGCAAGGCCACAGAGGCAATTCAAGTGACGCAAAACATGCGATTTTGGCGATTATATTAAAGCCAGAGCGACACGAAACATGCGATAGATGTGAAGCGACAGTTGTTGGAGTTGAAAAATGTGTCTTGTGTCGCAACAACCAATCAGGAACTGGATTAGGTTGATGGGGGGTCAAGGGAAAATCGTACGAAACGACGCCTTCGGCCGTACAGCCGCAATGATTTTGAATACCGTACGTACGGATTTACACATACAATCTGTATGTATGTGTTCGTTACGAGGTAGTGTACGTACGCGCGCAATAAAAGCTCCAGCATTTCGCCCGCTTGGTCCAAGTCGGCGTTTCGTACGGGCGTGCCGCCTTCCGTGCACCATGTGATGGCGCTCTCTTCTAGATTTAGCGTATCGGGGGGTGTCGGAGGGGGGGGCGCGTACGAAAGGAAGGATAGCTGTACGTTACAATGGATTAGACCGCCCAGGATAGCGCCACCAACGTGTCGGAAAGTGCACTGCACGAACACAACTACGGAGGGGTGGGAAAGCTTCTGCTATTGGCCGAGACCGTGGCTTATTTAATTAGGGGCGTTTTTTAGGGGCCAAGGCGTACATAAGGAGGGAGGCTGTACAGAACTGGTTCCATTGCTTTACAATGGAAGGTGTACAGAAGGAGGGAGGCTGTCCGGAACTGGTCCCATTGCTTTACAATGGCTTATTGGCCCACCCAGCATAGCGCCACCAACGTGTCGGAAAGAGCACTGCACGGACCAACTACGGGCGGGAAGGGAAAAGTGGGGAAGCTTCTGCTATTGGCCGAGACCGTGGCTTAATTAATTATGCGTGTTTTTTAGGGGCCAAGGCGTACATAAGGAGGGAGGCTGTACAGAACTGGTTCCATTGCTTTACAATGGAGGGTGTACAGAAGGAGGGAGGCTGTCCGGAACTGGTTCCATTGCTTTACAATGGCTTATTAGCCCACCCAGCATAGCGCCACCAACGTGTCGGAAAGAGCACTGCACGAACCAACTACGGGCGGGAAGGGAAAAGTGGGGAAGCTTCTGCTATTGGCCGAGACCGTGGCTTAATTAATTATGCGTGTTTTTTAGGGGCCAAGGCGTACATAAGGAGGGAGGCTGTACAGAACTGGTTCCATTGCTTTACAATGGAAGGTGTACAGAAGGAGGGAGGCTGTCCGGAACTGGTCCCATTGCTTTACAATGGCTTATTAGCCCACCCAGCATAGCGCCACCAACGTGTCGGAAAGAGCACTGCACGAACCAACTACGGGCGGGAAGGGAAAAGTGGGGAAGCTTCTGCTATTGGCCGAGACCGTGGCTTAATTAATTATGCGTGTTTTTTAGGGGCCAAGGCGTACATAAGGAGGGAGGCTGTACAGAACTGGTTCCATTGCTTTACAATGGAAGGTGTACAGAAGGAGGGATGGTGTACAGGCCTGTCCAAATATCAATAGCACCAATGGTGGTGGGGAATGGTACTGCAGCATATGGCCAAGAGTGGAAATCTGGGCCCGTTTTGTTTCTGGAGCTATGCCACCAGCCAAGCAATATTTGATTTTTGATAATTGAGGCCTTTGCAGCTCATGGATTTGGACCAAACTTATAAATGCTCATTTCCTGGAAGTGCTCTACAACATGCCACTAACCACATCTTCTTATCTCATTGCTAAAAGGAAGTAGCTATAGGAAGGGGATACAGGTATGAGCTCTTACCCGTTGGTAGATGCCTCAAAGGGGCTCCTGTATGCCGAGTTTGAGCTGGAACAGACAAACCGTGTGTGAGCTGTGTGCCATCAAAGGTTGCAAATTTTCACCTTTTGACCCCCACTGTGTCCACGTGGAACCACCCAGGGAGTTCAAAATCACAGGTTCTGCTCCTCATAAGGTCACCTACAAAATATGTTAAAATCAGCCTCCTGTGAAAAAAACAACAAAAGCTGTTTGCCCCAAAAAATTCAGCCAACTTCCTAAGGGTTCAAGACAGTATTTGAGTCTCAAAAGCTGAGGAAGAAAGGTTTATTTATGCGCAGTGATACCAAACTTTAGATATGAGTTCTAGCTCACCCCTCAACCGCCGTCTGTGATTTTTGTGCCTCTGGGTGCTTGCGTCTAAGAATGGCAACCGTTTGAAGTATGAAAAAGAGATGCACAAAACACAGAGAAGCAGTGTGTTTTGTGCCACTGTTCAGCATAGGAGCATCGTAGCCTCACAAACTTGGTACCAAACGAAAGAGTAAATAAAGACGATCGAAACAAGCCCACTTGAGCCCATGTAGCTTTTTCCTTTGTCTCCCAGCAGCTGGGTTTTTCACCTTGCTTAGGAGGCCTCAATGGGGCCTCCTATAAACCAGTGTTATGTGCCACTGTTTAGCAAAGGAGCATCGTAGCCTCACAAACTTGGTACCAAACGAAAGAGTAAATAAAGACGATCGAAACAAGCCCACTTGAGCCCATGTAGCTTTTTCCTTTGTCTCCCAGCAGCTGGGTTTTTCACCTTAGTTAGGAGGCCTCAATAGGCCTCCTAGAAACCAGTGTTCTGGGCCACTGTTTAGCAAAGCAGCATCGTAGCCTCACAAACTTGGTACCAAACGAAAGAGTAAATAAAGACGATCGAA
Source organism: Fundulus heteroclitus (assembly GCF_011125445.2). Lineage (NCBI taxonomy): Eukaryota > Metazoa > Chordata > Actinopteri > Cyprinodontiformes > Fundulidae > Fundulus > Fundulus heteroclitus. The sequence goes on from NC_046367.1 coordinate 5,478,988, forward strand.
ACAAGCCCACTTGAGCCCATGTAGCTTTTTCCTTTGTCTCCCAGCAGCTGGGTTTTTCACCTTAGTTAGGAGGCCTCAATAGGCCTCCTAGAAACCAGTGTTCTGGGCCACTGTTTAGCAAAGCAGCATCGTAGCCTCACAAACTTGGTACCAAACGAAAGAGTACATAGAGACGATCGAAACAAGCCCACTTGAGCCCATGTAGCTTTTTCCTTTGTCTCCCAGCAGCTGGGTTTTTCACCTTAGTTAGGAGGCCTCAATAGGCCTCCTAGAAACCAGTGTTCTGGGCCACTGTTTAGCAAAGCAGCATCGTAGCCTCACAAACTTGGTACCAAATGAAAGAGTAAATAGAGACGATCGAAACAAGCCCACTTGAGCCCATGTAGCTTTTTCCTTTGTCTCCCAGCAGCTGGGTTTTTCACCTTGCTAAGGAGGCTCAATGGGGCCTCCTAGAAACCAGTGTTATGTGCCACTGTTTAGCAAAGCAGCATTGTAGCCTCACAAACTTGGTACCAAATGAAAGAGTAAATAGAGACGATCGAAACAAGCCCACTTGAGCCCATGTAGCTTTTTTCTTTGTCTCCCAGCAGCTGGGTTTTTCACCTTGCTAAGGAGGCTCAATGGGGCCTCCTAGAAACCAGTGTTATGTGCCACTGTTTAGCAAAGCAGCATTGTAGCCTCACAAACTTGGTACCAAATGAAAGAGTAAATAGAGACGATCGAAACAAGCCCACTTGAGCCCATGTAGCTTTTTCCTTTGTCTCCCAGCAGCTGGGTTTTTTCACCTTAGTTAGGAGGCCTCAATAGGCCTCCTAGAAACCAGTGTTCTGGGCCACTGTTTAGCAAAGCAGCATCGTAGCCTCACAAACTTGGTACCAAACGAAAGAGTAAATAAAGACGATCGAAACAAGCCCACTTGAGCCCATGTAGCTTTTTCCTTTGTCTCCCAGCAGCTGGGTTTTTCACCTTAGTTAGGAGGCCTCAATAGGCCTCCTAGAAACCAGTGTTCTGGGCCACTGTTTAGCAAAGCAGCATCGTAGCCTCACAAACTTGGTACCAAACGAAAGAGTAAATAAAGACGATCGAAACAAGCCCACTTGAGCCCATGTAGCTTTTTCCTTTGTCTCCCAGCAGCTGGGTTTTTCACCTTAGTTAGGAGGCCTCAATAGGCCTCCTAGAAACCAGTGTTCTGGGCCACTGTTTAGCAAAGCAGCATCGTAGCCTCACAAACTTGGTACCAAACGAAAGAGTAAATAAAGACGATCGAAACAAGCCCACTTGAGCCCATGTAGCTTTTTCCTTTGTCTCCCAGCAGCTGGGTTTTTCACCTTAGTTAGGAGGCCTCAATAGGCCTCCTAGAAACCAGTGTTCTGGGCCACTGTTTAGCAAAGCAGCATCGTAGCCTCACAAACTTGGTACCAAACGAAACAGTACATAGAGACGATCGAAACAAGCCCACTTGAGCCCATGTAGCATTTTCCTTTGTCTCCCAGCAGCTTGTTTTTTCACCTTGCTTAGGAGGCCTCAATAGGCCTCCTAGAAACCAGTGTTCTGGGCCACTGTTTAGCAAAGCAGCATCGTAGCCTCACAAACTTGGTACCAAACGAAAGAGTAAATAGAGACGATCGAAACAAGCCCACTTGAGCCCATGTAGCTTTTTCCTTTGTCTCCCAGCAGCTGGGTTTTTCACCTTGCTTAGGAGGCCTCAATGGGGCCTCCTATAAAGCAGTGTTATGTGCCACTGTTTAGCAAAGGAGCATCGTAGCCTCACAAACTTGGTACCAAACGAAACAGTCAATAGAGACGATCGAAACAAGCCCACTGGAGCCCATCTAGCTCTATATTTTGTCTTCCAGCAGCTGGTTTTTGACCGTAATGAGGCCTTTATCAGGGCCTCCTAAAAAGAAGTGTACCAAACTTGGTACTGTCATGGTTTTCAGATGACGAGCCCACATGCAGATATGATCGGGAAGCAAAGCACAGTTTTAAAATGTTTATTTAGGAAACAGGCAGCTATAACGGACGGTACTATGGACAACTCGGCAGGGTCAGAACGTCACGGCTGGAGAGACTGCAAAGAGAAGAAGAGTAAGTGACTCTGAAAGGTGAACCAGGAGAACTACTAGAAGCTGCACTGCTTACCATAAAGCTGGGCAGAAGTGGGTGACAGATGGATTGACCAGAGTGAGGGAAGAACCAGCAGGATCCAGAAGCACCAAAAACTGTGACAAAAACAGGGAGATCCAAAATTAGTTCAAAGTTCAAAGATGAAAAAACTCACCAGCAGGTTTTCAGGAGTTGGGTCAGAGGCCACGTCGTACCACCACTGCTTAAGGCTCTGGCGTCTTCCATCTGTCAGCGCTCTGCTTAAGAAGCCAGAGGAAGCCGCCTGCAACGAGCTGCAGGTGTGGGCCACACCCCCTCAGCCAACTAGGCACACCTGAGGAGTAGAGCTAGAGCAGGACAACACAGAGGGCCAAGGTGTACAGAAGGAGGGAGGCTGTACAGGCAACATGGAAGTACAAAACGGTTCTCTGCCCCCTATATATAGGGGCTAAGGGGTGTAGCAGAGTGGATAAGAACACTGCCTTCCACCCAGAGGAGCAGGGTTCGAATCCCACCTCAGCCATCATATTCTCATTTACAACATTAAAGTAAATAAACAACTTAGACTTGAAATATTTTTCTAATTTCTTAATAGGGCTCTGGAAGGGAAATTTGGAAACAGATTTAATAATAATTTGAACATTATCTTTTAAAAAGTGGCGTTTTTTTTTTCGATCCTAGATGTACATAACACGGTAGCAGACGTACATATAAATTGTACATAACACGGTAGGTTACGGGCTGAAGGTGGGACTCATTGGAAATCAAGCTCCACTGTTGTGTCTGAAACTGCACTACACGACCACAACTACCGGGGGAGGGGAACAGCTTTTGCTATTGGCTGAGAGCGTGGCCTATGTAATTATGTGGGTTAAGGAGGGGTCAAGGTGTACAGAAGGAGGGAGGCTGTACAGGCAACATGGAAGTACAAAACGGCTCTCTGCCCCCTATATATAGGGGCTAAGGGGTGTAGCAGAGTGGATAACAACATTGCCTTCCACCCAGAGGAGCAGGGTTCGAATCTCACCTCGGCCATCATATTTTCATTTACAAAATTAAAGCAAATAAACATCTTGTACTTTGAAATATTTTTCTAATTTCTTAATAGGACTCTGGAAGGGATATTTGGAAACAGATTTAATAATAATTTGAACATTATCTTTTAAAAAGTGGCGTTTTTTTTTTTCGGTTCTAGATGTACATAATGCAGTAGCTGACGTACATCTAAAGTGTACATAACGGCGTAGCTGCCGTACATATAAAGTGTACATATCGCAGTAGGTTATTTTTAATAAATATAAACTGTAACCTGCTCTACCAAACATTTAGAGATGTTGCCTGATGTATGTCAGAGCTCCAGCAGGGGGGGTCATCGTTCCAGCACTCTAGCCCAGCGAGAGGCACTCTTCCTGGGGAGAGGTCTGTGACTGAGACCCCCCAAGCCTGGAGGTGGAATTTTTAAATATGTGTCAAAATGTCTGTGAGTAGTGGTAAGAGCTTAACTTAGCTTATCACTCATTTATTTCCTACAGTTTTCTCAAAACAGCGCAGGTTTTGTGGGTGAGATGCTGCCAAAACCTGTCCCCGGGGGAACGATCGGTCAGCATCTCACTGGAATGAGCTCCAGCAGGGGGGGTCATCGTTCCAGCACTCTAGCCCAGCGAGAGGCACTCTTCCTGGGAAGAGGTGTGTGACAGAGACCCCCCCAGCCTGGAAGTGGGAGATTCATTTTTTTTTTTTAAATTTCACATTAAGGGTCTGGAAGCTATATTTGCAAACGGGTTAAATAATAATTTTAACATTATATTAAAATAAGTGGCGTATTTTTTTTGAGTTCTGTCTCCAGCATGGCGTGGATACGAATTTAACAGGAGTAGCTCAAATTATGCCTATGGTAAGGCAGACTTCCAGAAGGGGGGGTCCAGTCAAGCACTCTAGCCCAGCGAGAGGCACTCTTCCTAGGGAGAGGTCTCTGACAGAGACCCCCCCAGCCTGGAGGTGGAATTTTTAAATGTGTCAAAATGTCTGTGAGTAGTGGTAAGAGCTTAACTTAGCTTATCACTCATTTATTTCCTACAGTTTTCTTAAAACAGCGCAGGTTTTGTGGATGAGATGCTGCCAAAACCTGTCCCCGGGGGAACGATCGGTCAGCATCTCACTGGAATGAGCTCCAGCAGGGGGGGTCATCGTTCCAGCACTCTAGCCCAGCGAGAGGCACTCTTCCTGGGAAGAGGTGTGTGACAGAGACCCCCCCAGCCTGGAAGTGGGAGATTCATTTTTTTTTTTTAAATTTCACATTAAGGGTCTGGAAGCTATATTTGCAAACGGGTTAAATAATAATTTTAACATTATATTAAAATAAGTGGCGTATTTTTTTTGAGTTCTGTCTCCAGCATGGCGTGGATACGAATTTAACAGGAGTAGCTCAAATTATGCCTATGGTAAGGCAGACTTCCAGAAGGGGGGGTCCAGTCAAGCACTCTAGCCCAGCGAGAGGCACTCTTCCTAGGGAGAGGTCTCTGACAGAGACCCCCCCAGCCTGGAGGTGGAATTTTTAAATGTGTCAAAATGTCTGTGAGTAGTGGTAAGAGCTTAACTTAGCTTATCACTCATTTATTTCCTACAGTTTTCTTAAAACAGCGCAGGTTTTGTGGATGAGATGCTGCCAAAACCTGTCCCCGGGGGAACGATCGGTCAGCATCTCACTGGAATGAGCTCCAGCAGGGGGGGTCATCGTTCCAGCACTCTAGCCCAGCGAGAGGCACTCTTCCTGGGAAGAGGTGTGTGACAGAGACCCCCCCAGCCTGGAAGTGGGAGATTCATTTTTTTTTTTTAAATTTCACATTAAGGGTCTGGAAGCTATATTTGCAAACGGGTTAAATAATAATTTTAACATTATATTAAAATAAGTGGCGTATTTTTTTTGAGTTCTGTCTCCAGCATGGCGTGGATACGAATTTAACAGGAGTAGCTCAAATTATGCCTATGGTAAGGCAGACTTCCAGAAGGGGGGTCCAGTCAAGCACTCTAGCCCAGCGAGAGGCACTTTTCCTGGGGAGAGGTCTCTGACTGAGACCCCCCCAGCCTGGAAGTGGGAGATTAAATTTTTTTTTTTTAATTTCACATTAGGGGTCTGGAAGCTATATTTGCAAACGGGTTAAATAATAATTTTAACATTATATTAAAATAAGTGGCGTATTTTTTTTGAGTTCTGTCTCCAGCATGGCGTGGATACGAATTTAACAGGAGTAGCTCAAATTATGCCTATGGTAAGGCAGACTTCCAGAAGGGGGGTCCAGTCAAGCACTCTAGCCCAGCGAGAGGCACTTTTCCTGGGGAGAGGTCTCTGACTGAGACCCCCCCAGCCTGGAAGTGGGAGATTAAATTTTTTTTTTTTAAATTTCACATTAGGGGTCTGGAAGCTATATTTGCAAACGGGTTAAATAATAATTTTAACATTATATTAAAATAAGTGGCGTATTTTTTTTGAGTTCTGTCTCCAGCATGGCGTGGATACGAATTTAACAGGAGTAGCTCAAATTATGCCTATGGTAAGGCAGACTTCCAGAAGGGGGGTCCAGTCAAGCACTCTAGCCCAGCGAGAGGCACTTTTCCTGGGGAGAGGTCTCTGACTGAGACCCCCCCAGCCTGGAAGTGGGAGATTAAATTTTTTTTTTTTAAATTTCACATTAGGGGTCTGGAAGCTATATTTGCAAACAGATTTAATAATAATTTGAACATTATCTTTTAAAAAGTGGTGTTTTTTTTAGGTCCTAAATGTACATAACGCGGTAGCGTACGTACATATAAAGTGTACATAACGCGGTAGCGTACGTACATATAAAGTGTACATAACGCGGTGGCTGCCCTACATCTAAATTGTACATAACGCGGTAGCGTACGTACATATAAAGTGTACATAACGCGGTAGCGTACGTACATATAAAGTGTACATAACGCGGTAGCTGCCCTACTTCTAAAATGTACATAACGCGGTAGCGTACGTACATATAAAGTGTACATAACGCGGTAGCGTACGTACATATAAATTGTACATAACGCGGTAGCTGCCCTACTTCTAAAATGTACATAACGCGGTAGCGTACGTACATATAAAGTGTACATAACGCGGTAGCGTACGTACATCTAAAGTGTACATAACGCGGTAGCGTACGTACATCTAAATTGTACATAACGCGGTAGCTGCCCTACATCTAAAATGTACATAACGCGGTAGCGTACGTACATATAAAATGTACATAACGCGGTAGCGTACGTACATATAAAGTGTACATAACGCGGTAGCGTACGTACATCTAAAGTGTACATAACGCGGTAGCGTACGTACATCTAAATTGTACATAACGCGGTAGCGTACATACATCTAAAGTGTACATAACGCGGTAGCGTACGTACATCTAAATTGTACATAACGCGGTAGCGTACGTACATATAAAGTGTACATAACGCGGTAGCTGCCCTACTTCTAAAGTGTACATAACGCGGTAGCGTACGTACATCTAAATTGTACATAACGCGGTAGCTGCCCTACATCTAAAATGTACATAACGCGGTAGCGTACGTACATATAAAATGTACATAACGCGGTAGCGTACGTACATCTAAAGTGTACATAACGCGGTAGCGTACGTACATCTAAATTGTACATAACGCGGTAGCGTACATACATCTAAAGTGTACATAACGCGGTAGCGTACGTACATCTAAATTGTACATAACGCGGTAGCGTACGTACATATAAAGTGTACATAACGCGGTAGCTGCCCTACTTCTAAAATGTACATAACGCGGTAGCGTACGTACATATAAAGTGTACATAACGCGGTAGCGTACGTACATCTAAAGTGTACATAACGCGGTAGCGTACGTACATCTAAATTGTACATAACGCGGTAGCGTACATACATCTAAAGTGTACATAACGCGGTAGCGTACGTACATCTAAATTGTACATAACGCGGTAGCTGGCCTACTTCTAAAATGTACATAACGCGGTAGCGTACGTACATATAAAGTGTACATAACGCGGTAGCGTACGTACATCTAAAGTGTACATAACGCGGTAGCGTACGTACATCTAAATTGTACATAACGCGGTAGCGTACATACATCTAAAGTGTACATAACGCGGTAGCGTACGTACATCTAAATTGTACATAACGCGGTAGCGTACGTACATATAAAGTGTACATAACGCGGTAGCGTACGTACATATAAAGTGTACATAACGCGGTAGCTGCCCTACTTCTAAAATGTACATAACGCGGTAGCGTACGTACATATAAAGTGTACAAAACGCATTAGCGTACGTACATATAAAGTGTACATAACGCGGTAGCGTACGTACATCTAAAGTGTACATATCGCGGTAGGTTATTTTTAATAAATATAACATTGTCTTATGAAGTTCAGCATGTGGCTACCACTGTTACAAACTGTAACCTGTCCTACCAAACATTTAGAGATGTTGCCTTATGCATGTCAGAGCTCCAGCAGGGGGGTCATCGTTCCAGCACTCTTACCCAGCAAGAGGCCCTCTTCCTGGGGAGAGGTCTGTGACCAAGACCCCCCCAGCCTGGAAGTGGGAGATTAATTTTTTATTTCACATTAGGGGTCTGGAATCTATATTTGCAAACGGGTTAAATAATAATTTTAACATTATATTAAAATAAGTGGCGTATTTTTTTTTAGTTCTGGCCCGACGGCAGCGGCAAAGGGAGTCTATGGGTCCTGTACGGCCGGTCCACGTTTCGGACGCTTGGCCCTCCCAAAAATGCGCCACTTTAACGGACGTGCGGGCTCGGCCAATGCGTGAACCTTTCCCGTTTTTCCCTTCCCGCCCCCTGCCACGCTGGCGCCATCCCCGCTCCGACAGGTTGGTGGCGCCGAAGGCCCGACGCCAGCAGCAAAGGGAATCTGTGGGTCCTGTACGGCCGGTCCACGTTTCGGCCGCCTGGCCCCTCCCAAAATCGCGCCACTTCGACGGACGCGCGGGCTCGGCCAATGCGGGGCTGTACGGCCCCCCCCCTCCGCCTGCGTACGGTTCTCGACCCTACCCCCGGGCGCCACACTGTGGATGGAGCCCGCGCTGCGAGCGGAGAAGGGCCTTCTTTGGGGGGCCGCCGCACGGCCGCCGTGCGCGGCGGCGGGACGGCGGCGGCGGCGTGGCGGGCGGGGATCCGCTCTGCACCTGCCCGGCCCGCCCGCCGATTTTTAAGGGGGCCGGCCCGGCCGCGGCGAGCTTCGGAACGCCGCCGCGCATACCTGGGCATTGGGGCCGTACGGGGCTGTACGGAAACGGAGGGTCTCGTTTCGCCCGCCCGCCCTGGAAATTTTGGTTTTGGCCCTAGGGGGGTGAAGGACTGTGGCAAAGACCAAGCTGTTTTCATTCAACATGGAAAACAAGCTGATAGTGGCAGTCTGCAGTCAGCCTGCTGTGTATGACTGAACCAATTATTACTATCAAGACAATTCCAGAACGGACCTAGCCTGGAGAAAAGTGACTGAGGAGACCGGAGTTGCAGTTAAGTGAAAGCGTCACTAGATAACGCCATTGCACTACTGTATTTCTGGCTTGTCGCTCGCTGTGCAATTGCTGAAGGTTTCTTCCCGTTAAAGGGGAGTTTTCCTCTCCACTGTTTCTACATGCATGTTTGGTATGAGGGATTACTGCAAAGTCAATGACACAGTGCATTGATTGTCGACTATCATTACATGCTCATCTAGGAGGAGTGAATGCTGCAAGTCAATAATTTGATGCGATCTGCTGGGTTTCCTTATATAAACAAACTTTTTAACCAATCTGTGTGAGTTGATTGAACTGACTTTATAAAGTGCCTTGAGGTGACATGTTGTAAATTGCCGCTACATAAATAAACTGATCTGATCTGATTTTGACTTGATTCTTGTATTATTTATAGCACACTGAATCTTAATAAATTCAGTCTGGTCGGGATTTATAATATACAGGGCTTATCCTCTCAAAACCTTTGGCTGCTGTCTTGCAAATGATTTTGGGTGTCATAGTTTTAGTTCCTGCCTTAGTTTTAATTTCTGTTAGGTTCTTGTTTTCTATTTTAGCTTGTGTCCTGTTTCAGTCTTGGTTTGAGTTCCATCTTAGGTTGGGTCTTGTCATTTATTTTGTGTTTCAGATTGGTTCTTGAGCTGTTTTTTAGTTTAACCTGTTTTCACATGTCAGTAGTTCAGTTCCACCCCCAGCCACTTCCCTGATCAGCTCCTCCTAGTCTAATTAGTTTGATTCCGTTCACCTGCTCACTCCCCTACTTATGCCTGCCTCTGTTCCTTGCACTCTGCCCGATCATTGTGTGTGTTTTTTCCCTGCCTGGGATAAGTCAGATCCTGCCAGTTTTTCTGTTTTGCCTGTCTACCTGAAACCCTACCTGATTCTGTTAGTTTTTGCCTTAATTATTTGACCTGTTCTGCTCACTTTGTTTTATTAGACCAGCCTGACTTCTGTCCAGTTTATTTTAGGTTGTTGGCTGTGGACTGTTTGAGTTTTTTGGTCACTGCCTCCTAGCTTTTTGGCTTGGTGCCCTTTTTGGTTTTCTGCCGGTTTTTGCTCTGTTTAATAAATCACACTTTTTTTTTTATTACAACCTTTTGTTTGTCTGGCTGAATTCAGGGTCCTCTGTTTCTGATTCATGACATTGGGTGTATTGGGTGTATTAACATCAGGAATGTTCTTTGGTTCAGGTCAAGTGGGGAACTTAATTTTTTTTTCATTAGGTGTGGTCTGTTTCACATGTAAATTTTTCAAGTGAACTGTTACTTTTAACAGAGCCAAGCCTATAACAACTGTTGCTCCCACTGGACAGAAAGGACTATGGTGAGATGAGCACTGACCCGAAAGTTCACAAAAACAAACATGGAAGTCTGCATGTTGCATTGCTGTTGTGAATATTTGTGCTGTTATAACAGATTTAACATGATTATGAAAGTCACTCGTTCAACGCAGGTTTTGTGACGTTATATTTTTACCTTTGGAATGCCGTTAGCAAATGCTTGCTGCAAGATGAAGGAGATTATATGGTTTGCATTCCCTACCTGATAGCAATAACGGTGGCAACACTAAGGGCTGATTTTGGCCAGATGTCCTGCCATGATGACTCTTAAAGTCCAGATAATTTGCATGTTTCCTGTATTTGGGTCAGATTGAGGTAGGGTTACATTTAAACCAGAAGTGAACCATACCAGAGTCCGTCTGGAAACAGACTGAAAGGTGGATTTCAGTCCGGTTGTGTGATCCCGTCTAGGGTTCGCTTGAATGTATTCACAGCTGCACAAAAGGTCCGGACCAAAGGGGTAAACAAACTCTTGTCCATGTGGCAGGCGTTAACACACCCCTACATTCTCATTCAACGGTGTCATTGGCAGAGGTGGGTAGGGTCGCCAAAAATTGTATTCAAGTAAAAGTAGCATTCCTTCAACGTATTTATACTCAAGTAAAATTAGATGGCTGCTCAAGAACTGAATAACTAATCATAACAATTGATCATTTAATAATTAGTAAGTAATGTAAACAGAGAGACAAAATTATAAGGTTATGTGCATATCCCAGTATATCAAAGGAGCAATATGCAATATTTCATGACTAGGTGGGGCCTGAGCACTCTCTGTAGACCAAAACAAGGTGTATGACAAGCTGTGCCTGTGTTTACCGCCACTCTAGCAGCAACTCGGCCCCTGCTTTCCCCTCCCCTTCTCAGCTGTTGCCGTGTATCATGGAAGGCGTATGGGCATATTTGTACGGATAAATACCCAGCTAAACAGCATCACCTTTCAGCCGAACATGTCTAGGGAAGAAGTGAGTAACTCCTAACTTTATACTGTAATGCTGTTGGCAACAGAACGTCTTGATCCACTGTACGTGCTCTCCGTCATGTTGTTCCAACGCTGCGCTGGTCTGACAATGGCATTTTAGGGCAGGGAGGGGTTAAGACCTCAGTGGCAGCTGTTCACATACACATACATGCACATGCAGCCAGCCCAGCTAGGTAAACAAGAGACTGGAGAACAACACAGAGATGGTGTCGATGTCATACCATAGTCCATCTGAAATATTACCTTTAGTTCTTCACATTACTATTTTTTGGTCCTTTCTATCTGAAATACATAAATTTTAGCTTTTTGCTCCTTTAAAGGCAAAAAGTAAAAAAATATTCAAAGAATAGCATAATTACAAAATAACAAATTCAGGCAGAAGAAACTCTTTTCTAAAGCAGTTGAGATATATACATATATATATATATATATATATATATATATATATATATATATATATATATATATATATATATATATATTACAGTGTGTTAGAACAGTGCAAAGTACTTTCAATGACAATATCTGCTGTTTATTGTATATTCGTTTGACCTCCAATGGGCTCAAACAGCTCAGCAGATAGAAAATGGCATTAAAATGCTTGTGAACAAATAAGAAGTCTTACTTTAACATAAACTCCAGGTTTTTCTCTCTCTAATGCATTTTTGTTAAAATAAGAAAATATTTATGTTATCATGATTCATATTTGGAAAGAGTAGCAAGGTTTCCAGAATTTCTGTCACCCTCCATTACAAGGTGGGGGCCAGCAATAGCCAGAATTCATGTCATGTTTAGAGAACATTGACTCTGAACCAGGGCAGCCACGGAGACAGACAATTTGTTAAAGAAGTTTATTGTCAAGTTGCAGTGTCAACAGAGGTGGTGCTGGCGGCTTGGATTGTCATTAGTTCTGCTGGGAAGGATGAGGGCACTGATGAACAGTGTCCTCATATGCAATAGCTGCATATTGTTTCCATTTTTATGTCTTTCATAGATGGACTTGTTGGTCTGCTTGAGATCAAATAATTCATAATCGAACTGAATTTAAACTTAATATCACAAAAAATAGCCAAATAATTATTTTAAGGCAGAATTTATAGTTCCAGCTATATCTCTGAGTCCTCCACATCCTGAAGACAAAGAGCTGCTCCAAGCCATCACATTAATTCTACTCTGTTCACCTCTTGGTAAAAAGTACTGTTTCTGAAATAATCTAGTATTATAACACCCAACGTCTAAAACCGTACTAAAATATCCTCCTTTTTAGTGCACAGAATACTTTCCCAAAAGTCTTGGGTATCATCAAGATGTTTTGTGGCAAATATTAGATGGATATTTTTGTTCTGTGGTTAGTAGTGCTTTTGACCTTGGAACTCTCCCATGCATACCTGTTTCAGTGATCAGTGAAGACTGATCTTCACTGATACAAGTGAGACCTGCAGTTCTTTACATATTGTTCTTTTCTGACCTCTTGGCTGAGTCATTGATGCACTATTGCAGTCATTGTGTTAGGTCACCTGCTCCTATGAAGGTCTTCTATTTTGCATAATGGCTCTTGGTGTGGTTTGCTTAGCCATAGAAATGGGTTTGGAACCCTTTCTTTGCAGTAGTCAGCGACTTTGTCGTTTCTCATTTATTCATTAATTTCTTAGATAGAATAACCATTAGCATACTTCATCCTATCAAATAGGTTCTATAAAAGTGTTTTCTTGATAATGCAGGTCTGTAAATACTGGTACTTTAGGTGAACTTAGTCCCCCCCCCAAAAAAAGCCAATTAAAATAAACCAATGGAGAACATAAAGTTTAGATTATTGTGTGGTCGTATATGTATAATAATCTTTCACTTGACAATAATGACAAACATCCAGTTGTTCAGAATATTTTAATTCAGTGGTATTAAAGAGTACACATTTAATACCAGGAATCCATGATTCTCCTCATGCTCATGAATCTCATGCCGCTCATGCCCATGTTCATGAAGTTCCTGTACTCTCCAGGCCTCAGGTACATCATCCTGCCTCTGTAGTGGGGCTGCTCATACATCAGCCAGTGGCCGTCCATCACGTGACAGGACATGCAGTTGGACATATGGTAGCGGTCCATAATAGAGTCACAGTCATCCATCATCTCATACATCTGACCCCCAAAGTTCTCCCTCTCATAGATCCTCATCCTGTAAGATCCCCTGTACTGTAAAACATAAAAACGTTTAGAATGGGTTTGTAGCTTTAGAAAATAAATGCCATCTAGAAGTGAGAGGTCCTACCATGGGAATCATACGGCAGGACCTGATGCAGTCATTCCAGGCCATCATGCTCATATAGTCAGCATACTCTCCCCTCCTAAAGAAATACTGGTTTCCCATGTAGTTGGGGCGATCATAGACCATGAAACAGCCATTCTCCACCCGGCAGGAGTGACACCTGCTCAGGTAGGAGTGCATGTCGGAACAGTCGCTCATGCACTCATAGGAGCGACCTTGGAAGTTCCTGTCTTCGTAGAAGATGATCTAGGAAAGAGAGAATAATATTTTAGAAACCAACAGTGTGAAGCTTAAAAAAATAGCATGTATCAATTAACCAAAGATTGAGTACCTTGCCCCTCATGCTCATGTTGCTCATGTTGGCTGTGGGTGAGAGGTTGCTCTTGCTACTGTAGTGCATTCCTACCTGGTTTAACTCTTTCCTTTTATACCTGAACAAATGTAAAGAACTACTGACCCACCTTCTATAGACTCCTAACTCAGCAACCTTTTTTGTCTTTAGTCTTTAGAAAAGCCTTTCTTTCATGTATGAAACACCAGCTTTTTTAAAATGCTTGTTCAACATATGAATAGACTGAGCCATTTGACTGCTAAAAGTGGTGTAATAATGCCATGTCACAAATGTTTTTTATAGCAGTCATGTAACCTGAGATTTTTTTCTGCTTATTGGTATTACTGGTATTCTTTGTATGGATATAACCCGATATTCAAGCCAGACACGGATTACTTTTAATAGGTTTATTGATTAGATTGGAGGGATGGCAGGCAGGAGATAACAACTGGAGTTGGAGGATGGCAGGCAGAAACAGGTTAACCAGTTGATAATGGCAGGAACTGACCAACCAGAACATGGTGGAGGAGACAGGCAGATGAACAGAAGCAGACAGAACCAGACTTGACCAGGTGTCACAGATTGAAGCTGAGTAGACTGGAAGCCATATGACTCGACCAGAAGCTGTATACTGAACCAGACTTGAGCAAAAGCTACAGATGCGTTCCCAGTGATACAGAGTGAAGCACGCAGAATCCAGGAGAGTCCTTTACCAGAGTATACAAGAACTAGTTAAAGAAACTAGAGAGGGCAGGGCATGTGCATGTCCAAGGAATAAACTATCAGAGCAAAGAGAAGACACTGGAGAACAAATGCATGCAGACAGCGAGACAAGACAAGATGTTCTGGCAGGGATCGTTTGGAAGAGGAAGTTATATGTAAAGCTGGGCATACACTGTATGATATTTTCAATTGTTGTACTCAGATACAGCTCAAACTGTACAACGAAACCGCAGGGTTTAAAAGTTCACAGCTCACCATATCTGTTCTTAAACTGCACAGCCCGATGCTCTGATGTGATCTGACTGCTCACACTGTATGTCCAAAAACCACATGTCGAACTCAGTCCCGTAGAGAGATGGCACTTGTTGGGCTTGTCTACCCAGAAGCCAAATGTAGACAGTAGAAGAAGAAAAAGATGGAAGTGTCAATGCTCATTGTTAAATATGAGGCTTACTAAAAAAAAGGCGCAGCCATTATTTAACTTCTCCATATGGCATCTTTGAAGATGCCATATGGAGAATATCAGAGAATTGCAAAAAAGAACGTCAATACAAGAGTGATATGAGTGTCATTTGACGGAGACTTAAAACTATATTCTCACACTGAACACTAAACCGTAAAAAAGGGAATCATTACATGTACAATCCAGCAGACAAAAAAGTGACACCACATCAAAGTGAAATATAAAATTACTCAGTTATAAGCTATTCTTATGTTTAACTTTAATCAACTGAGGCATTAATTGGTTATATTCAACATATGCAATTATTGACTGGATGGTATTAGTTATTGAAATAACTCATATGTTTATTCATCTTTTACAGTTGTGGTTGGTCTTCAGCGGTAGTGGTCAAAGTGGAGCCCGGGGGCCATTTCCGGCCCCCTGGATTGATTTTGCACAACCCTTATTTGATGCACCACCACATGTGAGTAATACTACAATGGTGGCTCGCAGTTTACGGTATTTTCTAGACTATAAGGCGCACTTAAAATTATTAAATCTTCTCAAAAATGTATGGTGCGCCTTATAATCCGGCGCACTTCATGCGTGATTACCATACTGTCAGCCTATAGCTGACATCCGCTCCACATAGCCATTCTGACAACCCCAGCGCTGTGACTAAACCAGCATCGTCCAAAGGCCGCAAAGCCCCAGATCCTCCTCCTCTACATATCACAGAACATGCCTGTGCTCAGGAACTCCAGATAACTTCTCTGTGATACACACCAGGCCTTAGCAGCAATCATATCAGACAAGACAGTTTCCAGCATCAGTTTGGGCCTTTTGTTGGAGATTATGGAATATCTGTGATGATACATGGCAAAAATAAGAAAAACAAAAGGGTAACAAACAGGAATAAACAATCGTACTCAAAAGTCATAAACTGTCAGATGCAACCTGCCACAGAGACAATATCTACCACTAAGTCATGTAAACTGGGTTTATTAAACATTAGATCTCGGTCAGGAAAATCCCTTTTAATTAATGTCTTCATTATTGACAGTAATCTTGAAGCTGTTTTTAACAGAAACATGGTTACATGAACTTATTGAAGCACATATTCTGTTGGAGTTGACTCCTCCAAACTACAATTTTCTTTGTTAGAGCAGACAGCAAAGGAAAGGTGGATGAGTGGCAACATTGTTTAATGATTCACTGAAGTGTAAAAAGGTGTTTTTGGGAAAATTCTACTATTTTGAACATTTGGCTCTCCAGGTAAAGAGCCCAGTATGAGATTCGTCCTGAGTATCTTATGGCTCTGGATGTTGTGGGGCTGTGTTGGTTAACGTGGCTCTGCAGCATCGCGTGGACATCGGGGGCAGTTCCCCTGGATTGGCAGACTGGGGTGGTGGTCCCCCTATTTAAAAAGGAGGACCGGAGGGTGTGTTCCAATTACAGAGGAATCACACTCTTAAGCCTCCCTGGTAAGGTCTATTCCGGGATTCCTCAAAGGGG